>NC_030851.1:7675312-8011943 GCF_000208745.1 Theobroma cacao | reverse complement strand
AAAATTAATGGTTTATCACAAACCGTCACAAACAAGGGTTTCACATACCACACAATCAAACATATATATACAAAGATATGAGCAATTATATACACCGCCAAGTCTTCACTATTCTTGGTGGTACAAAGAAATAACTATCGGAGTACTCGGTAAGGGGTATCACTCAGTATCCCTCTTTGCACACCTCTGAATTTTTAGGAAATTGTGGGCGGTACATATCGTCGTCCCCACAACCTTTATCATTAAACCGGCATTGCACTTCCCACTCCGCACATGCACGGTTGCATCAATTTCACCATAATTTATTAATAATGCATATCAGCATAATACAAGGGTACACAGATTTAGTACACTTAATTTCAAACAATTTCTCAATAATACATGTAGGCATCATACAGATATACATAGATGCATCGCAATCATATTTAACATCATAGAAATATTTTCACTAAAAGCTTGTTCTCGAGATTCATTTTTAAATGGGAATTAGATATAATCATTCACGCATTTCATTTCAACTTAATTAGAATTCCCAAATAAATTTTGAAATGCAAATTCACTCACAGGTGTCGAAAATCTAGATTCCGGGTGCACTCGGACTAATAGTCTTCAGACGCAATTCTTTTACCTTTTCGGGACGTCTCACTACCTTGTCAAATAATAAAGTTGAGGAATTTACTATATTGTCCCTAAATTGATATAAACTAATTTAAATTACTAATGCTTGATATGTAAATGCAAAAATACGTCCAATTACCGCTTAATCGCGGTATCGATTAAATTCGATCGATCACCCGATTAATTGACGATTATGTCCAAATCACCTCCAAATTAATCCATTTATCCTCTAATACCTTAGTTTGCCACATACCATTTAAATAAAGCCAAATTCAGCATTAGAACCCTCACAGTTCCTTATAGAAAAATTAGGTCATTTGGTGCACTAGCACCAAAATTTTTCTACATAACCATTTCACCTTAATTCATCATATTTCCAAGCAATTTTCTTTGAAATAAAAATAATCCCCCATTGATATTTAGCCCTCATGGTTCGACCAACAAGGAACCCTAGAGAAATTGAATATTTCTTTTGTGTTTTTGTTCATAGCCATGCTTAACTATCCCTAAACACTAACATAGTCTAAAATCAAATTATTCCAACAACAATTCCTCTTTCATACCCATTTTTCAGAATTGAATTCATCATGATAACTCAATATTCAACCATGAAAATCAAGAACAAAAGCATGGGTAAGCTAGGTATCAAGGAGAATTAAAGAAATTTTAACTTACCTAGTTTGTTTCCTTGATTTCTTCACTTTTTCTTTGAATTTCCACCTAGGTTTTCATGTTTTTCCCTTTGTTCTTCCTTTTTTCTTGTTGCTGGTTGCCTAGGCCGAATATGGTGAGAGAGTTGGGGATTTAATGGGCTGATTTCTATAGAAAATAATAAAATAATCAAGCATGCCACATGTCACATGCTTATTGGCCCAATTTTTAACTTTTTGACTTTTTCTTCTTAAATTTCCACCACAAATATTCTGGTATTTATCCAATCCTACCACATTTAAAATCCCTTGGTCTTGACAAGTGCTGGAGTGAAAAAATTTACCGATTTGCCCTCGAGACAAAAAAATTACGATTTTGCCCCTATCCTTCGAAATGTAGCGGAATCACATTATTTCTATTTTTCAACCTCAAATAACACTAATATTGATCAATATTAACCAAATGGGGCAAAAAAATCGTTTTATAAAGATTCCCGTTTAGTCCTCTAGTGGCAAAATTACCATTTTGCCCTTGTGCTCCAAAAATATCAGAAATCACAATTTTTCACTGTTAAACATCATTTTATACTCCAATAATCATAATCATATTTCATAGAATTATTCTTGGTCAAATGTGATCAAATCTTGGCTAGAAATCTCCATTTAATTATAAAATGGTAAAATGACCGTTTTATCCCTAATCGGTCAATTTTCCTGATGGACTCTAAACTGGACCTTGAACTCCGAATCACTATTCTAAGTCATTCTGTGGGTTACAAAATTTTCAATTTCCTCTTAGAATTTTTATTTGAACTAGTTCAAGGCTCGATTTAACTTAGTTATACCACTCGGTACAATATCATCTTTTAATCGAGCTTGACAGGGTCTCACAAAAGCAATCGGTTTCAAAGATAAAATCTTCGAAAAAGAAATGAGCAAATACACAAAAGGGTCACAAAAAGGAAACAAAAAATCCAAAAAAAAACCTTGATATAATTAATAAAATTCTAGAAAAAATGCAAATACCTGAAATCATTGAAACTAAAGAAATCTAAATAAATTATGTCATGACGGGAAAAGATGGAACCAGAATAAAATAAATGTCGACGATATTTTTACATATAATGTAGCGCTCAATATTATGAAAGAAAATGAGGATCTTGAACCTATATCTATTGAAGAATGTAAACGTAGAAATGATTAGCCAATGTGAAAAGAAGCAATCAAGGTGGAATTGAATTCACTTGTAAAACATGAAGTTTTTGAACTTGTAGTCCATAAACTAAATGGTGTAAAACCAATAGGGTATAAACAAGTATTTATGTGAAAACGAAATATAAAAATGAGATTGTGAGACATAAAATACAACTTATCCCACAAGATTTTACCCAAAAACTTGGTATTGATTATAAAGAGATATATTTTCTTGTGGTGGATGCAATTACATTTCTATATTTAGTTAGTTTGGCAATATGTGAGAAGAATGAAATGTGTCTAATGAATGTAGCTACAACCTATTTATATGGCTCAATTGATAACAATATCTAAATGAAAATTCTTGTAGGATTTAAGTTACCTAAAGTACAAAATTTGAATACTCAAAAAATTTATTCGATTAAATTCAATAAATTTCTATAAGAATTAAAGCAATTCGGATGGATGTGGTATAATCATCTTAGTGAATATTTGTTAAAAAAAAGTTATAAAAATGATCTTATATGCTGATGTGTTCTTATAAAAGATTCAAATATGAATTTATGATAATTACTATTTATGTTAATGACTTAAGCATTATTGAAACTCTTGAAGAGTTATTAAACGTCGTGAATTACTTAAAAAAATAATTTGGGATGAAAAACCTTGAAAAAGCAAAGTTTTCTTTGAGTTTTAAAATTGAGCACTTGACAAATGAAATTTTTATCTATCAATCAATTTATATAGCAAAAGTGCTAAAACGATTTTATATCGACAAAACATATCCATTGAGTTCAACAATGGTTGTAAAGTCACTATATATGAAAAAAAGACTCTTTCCAACCTCGTGAGGATGATGAAGAACTTCTTAATCTTGAAGTACCACATCTTAGTGCAATCGAAGCATTGTTATATCTTGCTAGGATTACACAACTTGATATATCATTTGTTGTAAATTTATTAGCAAAATATAATTTTTCTCTAACTCGAAGACATTGGATATTGGCTTATATTACTCAAATATATCAAAATCAAATTTAATTAGTTATGCAGATATAGAATATTTATTCGATCCATGTAAGGCTCGATCTCAAATAAGTTACTTATTCACAAATGTAGGTATGGCTAATTTCGTAATGCTTTGTAAAACAAACTATAATTGCTACTTCTCCTAACCATGCAAAATTTTAGCAATTCATGAGGTAAGTCATGAATGTGTCTAGTTAAAATCTGTAACTTAATATATTTGAGAAATGCGTGACTTGTTAACTGAGAAGGAAATTCCAACAACGTTATATTAGGATAATATTGCTTGCATAGCACAATTAAAGGAATGATACATTAAAAGCGATAGAATAAAACATATTTCGGCAAAACTTTTCTTTACTTATAATCTCCAAGAAAATGGTTATATTAGTGTTTAAGAAATTCGTTCAAGCAACAATCTAGCATATTAATTTACTAAAGCTTTTTCTATTGTAATTTGAAAAGTTAGTACAAAATATTGGAATGCATCGTTTTAAAAGATGTTAAATAATGCAATCACTAGGAGGAGTAAAATATGCGTTGTACTCTTTTCCTTTATCAAGATTTTTCCTACTAGGTTTTTTCTGATAAAGTTTTTAATAAGGTAATATTTCAAAAGTGTATTCTTGAAAAGAATTATATATTTTTTTTTGTCATTTAGATTTTTTCCCATGAGGTTTTTTCTTAGTAAGGTTTTAATAAGGCATATTCTTAATATAATAGACATTCAAGGGGGAGTGTTATAAATATATGTGTGAATGTTCATTATGTTATGGCCTAAGAAATTTAGACTAAGTCAAACAGCCCAACAAGCTAGATACAAGATATGTAATTGATTTGAACTCTTATATTGAATTAGGGACGGAGCTAATCAACTTTTATTGGGGGCAAAGACAGAGGGATAAGGGTTAAAAAGTTTAAAAACTAATATGTTAAATTTAATCAATAATAAAAAATTTGATAATAGAAAATAATTTTATATGACATAAAAATCCAGAAAAGAAAGACTTAAAATAGTCTTTTAAGAAAATTATACTTGACCATGTTTTTTGAATTCAAATTCATCAATTATTGATTATATACTGAAAAACATCCATTTCTTTAAGATTGAATCTTATACATTTTGATTCACATTGTCATAACATGCTAAGTCCTAAAACTCAACAGTTTGACTTAAAAAGAAGTCGCCATCAATTTTTTTTATTTAGGTGTGATTGACTACCCAAGAGAATATATATTTTTTTATAAGGTCCTAAGCTTGACTTAGGCTCATTAAAAATAATAGATTCTAGTCTACGAAGTAGATTAGGTTCGAAAGTCTTTTATATATAAGGAAGGTATTAGTACCCTCACAACACCTATTTTATTGGTATCTTATTAATTATGTGTCTTTTAGACCTTATTAAATAAAATCTAGTTCAATATTTACCTCTATTTCCTTTTCCTATTTTATTTTGTTAGTTTTTTGAATTAAATAAATAAAAATTCTTGATATTGAAAATTTTCCAAAACCTTCAAACGCTTATGGCATAATTTTGGACAATTTCCTCACCTAGCAATTCTCAAGAAGCTACTTTGACATTCTTGAGATTTCATCATTAGAGAACTTACATAAATTATGCAAACTTCTAATTTTAAATGTCTCCCAAAAATTAAATAAAAATAAATAGTTATAATCATAAAAAAAAACTTACCTAATTAGGCTGAAAAACCCAAAAAGAAAACCAAATTGCAAATCCAGATATCAAACAGACACTATTAAGAATAAGGAGCACTCTCTAAACCTTATTCAAAGAAATTAGAACACTCTTTCTGCTTTTCCTTTTTTATCTTTCTCTTTATTCAAAATAGTTTCTTTAGAAACCAAATTGATTCTCTTAAATCCAAAGAGGTTGAAACCCAAGAACCTAAGAACTATTTTCTTTCCTTCTCTCTAATTTTTCTCACTTCTCTTTTTTCTGCCTCTCCCTCTTGTGTGGTTTTTGCCACTAATGCCTAAGTGTATTTATAACAAATGTGTTCTATAACTTCTTGAATTAGTTTCTTGAGTTTTAATTCAACTTAACTTAATCTCTCTTCAGAATTTCAATTTAATGAGGATTGATGTAAACATATTGTTATCTTTTCATATTTATCTCCTTTTTATTTTCTTTATTATTATTTTTTAAAAAGATTCAATAGACAACTCAGATAAAATGAGGTGTCTACACACATTGCTCTTGTTTATGAGTTGAAATGTTGAGGCTTAATGGCTCAAGTTGTCATAACCCAAAACCCGGACTATGATCGGTGTATGGGCCCAATAGGCATAGCCCATCAAGCCCAAGCAAGCCTCTCTATGTAAACTCGTCAGTAGTCCATCTATCACTTTTTTTTCTTTAGGATCTAAAACTCATAATTTCTAATAACAATCTCTTCAAAATTTAAATTGTGAAAACCAAGTACATATAAAGTTCACAACAAATCTCACAATTTATATTAAGCCATCACATATAAATATACAACAGACCCTTGACAACCAGCGGAGTGACTTTAGGCGTGGGTGCTATCATTGAGAGTTGTAGTGAACCTACCGAAAGATGAATAGGAGGGAGCACCTCGACCCAAGATCCAACTACCATCGATCTTGAAAACTAAAACATGAAATTGAAAAAAATGAGTATAAACTCAGTGAGTGAACATACAAAGGGAACAAGCAAACGATATGAAAGATTTTTAGAAAACACGATGCATTTGTATTGAAACCATGCAATTTTGTATATCATAACAAAACTCGATGTCGTGCTGTTTTCAACTCATTTTGGAAACATTTAAGAATATCAACTTTCAATATACAATTCAATTACATTACATTTTCCAAAAATCTCTACTTTACAGGACAGGTGCATATGTGTGTAAAAATTCACGTATACATTATGTATATATAAATATAGAGATAATTTAAACAAACACCAAGGTCATCCCTACACTAGTCACCACGGCTCCGCATATACACCCGTCAACCTCAACTCAGCTCATGTGCACTCCCACACATCACATGGCATATAGCATCGGTGTGTGCTCTCCCACACTGCATACTACCGGCACCATCATGTGCACTCTCACACTACACACGCCTAGTTGTATTTATCATTCAATATTATATTTAAAGGCATAGCAATACATCACATGCCACAATTCAATTGACAAATCAACATAATATTCAAATACATAATTCATCACATTATACGTTTAAAAACGTAGAAGTGTCACTTGTGAAAAGCTTGTTCTCGCGTATAAATTTGAAAAAAGTCAACTAAGGATATTCTAGCATTTCATTCAACACATATGCATTTATTCAAAACCTTTTAAATGCAAGTTCACTCACCTTACAATGGTGGGATACTACATCACTATTTGTTCGGAGGCGTATCTAGCTATATCTACTTGCCGGTTGCTCGTTATTTCCTCCGACACGCCACCACAGTACACTATCTTTACTTTTACACTTCCTAACAACAATCCAAATTCAATATCTTTAGTGTATATCATTTCTATTTCTCTTTTTCATTCAATCGTGAATCTTTATTCAACTAACTTATATCTTGACATATTTTTACCAAAGTTGCCTTTATCATTTGCTTGCGTAATTCTTTAGATTATAAATACCGGCAATTTATTTATGACTCTAGCACATATATTAATCTTTTCTAAGGATATTTATCAAGTTCAACCATAATTTCTACACCAATAACCTAGTATATGACAACAATTATAAATTTACTTCCATCAAGCATTTTCTAAGTCCACATGCACCACAATTTACTTTTATATCCTGCCACAAGCACAAACAAACAATACGTATCTCATTTTTCCTTTCTACTTGTGATTTAAAGGTTAGAACGCTTACCCACCACTTAATCTAGCTCAAAATCATCACGTATTTCAAGATTCTTCCACATGCATGCCTTGGGTTCCTTGGATCTTTATTGATCCTTGTTACCACAAGCAAAACCTCACATTATAATTGGTTCAAACTACATGCTTTTAAACAAAACATAAATCCTACCTTCCTTACCTTGAAATCCACAAGGCAAACCACCAAAATCTTTTCAACCTCAACGATGGTGTGTGGGTCGGGAAGAAAACTTCTCGATTTTCTCTTTTCCCTTCCAAGGTCGAGCCTCCTCCTAGGGTTCAGTTGGGATGAAAAATGAGGTTGAGAGTTGTGGGTTGGGTGAATAAAGGGGTAAGAGAATGGAGAAGTAAGAAAAGAAGAGAAAAGAGCAGAAAAAACTTGATTTTTATGGTGAAGAAAGAAAGTCACATTGGGAGGAAGAAAATGGAGAAGAAAATGCCTTATGGAGAAAATAAGGATCAGCCATGGATAAGGAAAAAAAGGGTCAAAGCTTCCAAAGTTCATGGAAAAATTATCGTTTCGTCCTCCAAATTTCTCCCATTTTCAATTTAGTCCTCCCAACAATATTTTAATTTCAATTTCTTTCTATTTTTCTTCCTTTACATGTGTGTAAACAAAATATAAAGTTTGCACTTCAACGCGGTATCATCATAATATTTAAATATTTACTTACCCGCTCTAGCTCTATGTAATAAAAACACGAGAGTACAACTATTGTCATTTTTCTTCAAAATCCTTCATTATTTTTTCTCTCCCACTTAGATTAGTCATATAATCCTTTTTCATGACTAATTTTTATAACAGATAAAATATTATTTTATTCTAAGACTCGCCACTTGTCTCCTTGGAACCCAAAATATCTTATTATGCCCCGATTAACTTCTGAATCACTTTTTATCTCACTAATTCGTCCTCAATAAAAATATTATTATTTTATTATTATTTTCTAGCGTGCAAGATATTTTATTTTAAAATATCTTTTTCACCTGTCTCCATTCTATGACACTTAAATCAACATCTATTGACCCTTTATCTTGTTGATAAGGTCATATTGACTTCTCTACAAAGGTACGGGGTGTCACACAAGTGTAGGAAAATTATTTGGATGATTTGTATTTTTTTTTAAAGAATTTGTTAATCACTTTCAACTAACTCATACTTTAATCAAATCTGAAAAAAAAAATTAATGTAGTCAACATCCAATATTCTTATTTTATTTCTATTTAAACTTAGAATACTAAATATAAAAGTCTAATGCATAAAACATAAATAGTTAAATACGATATACAAGATTACTAATTTCTTTTTATATAATTAGTATTGTTTAAAAACTATATATTTAAGATAACTTTCTTTCAATTAAATATAAAATGTAAAGCACATAAAAAGATATACTCGAGCTAATTTCGTCTTACATAATTAGGATTAATAAAAAAATGATACATTAATAAAATGTTAAGTAACAATGCAATACTACAACTTATATTTGAAAACTATATAATAATTTATCAATTTTAAAAAATAAAATTTATAAAAAATAAAATCCACATACTAAAAAAAAAACAAGGTAAGTAGAAAATAGAGCTTATATATGACATAACAAAAAAGAAAGAAAAAGAATATGATTGATAGTTCATAGAAATTTGAGAATGAAAATTAATAAAAACTTAAAATATATGTGCAAATAAAATAAAAAAAATAAATATAAATATAAATATAAATCGAAAGAAAAAATAAAAAAACTTTAAAATTGAGTGAGACATGTGAAATTATTTTGTTATTCTTTTATTTATTTTAATTATTAAATAAAAAATTATCTTAAAAAATTATGTAAAAATATATAAAAAAATTTAGAAATTTTATTTGATAAAAAAATTTAAAAATTTTAAAGGGCCACGGCCCATCACTAAAGGAGGCTCCACCCTACATTAAATTAGATTAGAGTCAAGATTGAAGGAGTTGTTAGCTTATAAATAACTAATTGCACGTTTGATATGGGGAATAGCTATGCTATTCGCCCCCTATTCTTAGTCCTTTCCCGTACTTTTGTTTGGTTTAAAATTGAGACACGAAATAACAATTCTACAGAAATAAAAATTTCATAAAATGGGTTAAAAGACAGCTTTAGCTATTTCCTTCTCTCTTTCCCTCTCCCGATAATATCTATTCCATGAGACATGAAATAGCTGTCAAATATGTAATGACTAAAATGCTTCTTATTACTTAAAAATATTACAATCTTAGACTTATAAATACTTTTTTTCTTCTCATTTTCCCTCCTTCTTTCTCTTTCTTCTCACGTTCTTTCCTCTCTCATTCTCTCTTTAACTGGCACTCAACACCAGAGATGATGTTGGTGGCGACAACGACGACAGCGACAGCGACCAAATATGATCGAAAAGCGTCGATCTAGTCCTTTTCGACAAGATTCAACTGAGATCTAACCAGATTTGACACTCAACGGCCAGATCTGATCGCAAAAAGCACCGGATCTTGTGCTTCCTGACCAGATCCCATGATTGGATCTGACACTCCATGGCCAGATTCAGTCACGAGAAAACGTCGATCTTGCACCGTAGTGGCTATATCCGGCCACATGGTGTGCCAGTTAGGCGTTTTATTACACCGGTCGCTTTTTCGACGACTGGCCCATGAAGAAGAAAAAAGGAAAAAGGAAAAAAATATAATAAAAAATTATTTGTAAAATTTAAAATATTAATATATTATATATAATTTAAACATTATTAATATTAATATAATTAAAATATTAAAATATTAAATATTTTAAACTATTAATGTTTGATTTATTAAATCATTAATATATTAAATTTTTAATAAATAAAAAATAAAAATTATTAATATTTTAATAACCATAAATATTAAATTATTAATAAAATATTATTAATTAAAATTTAATAATTAAATTATATTAAAATATTGATATTAAAAATTATAAATTATTAATATTTTAATTAATTATAAATTATTAATATTTAAAAAATAAAAATAAATAATTATATATATAATAAAATATATTTTTACCTTTTTATTTTTTATTTCTTTCTTATTTTAAAATTATTGATACCAATTAAATACTATAATAAATCATAATAATTATTTCTACTCTATTTTATTTATCATACTAAATTACTTAATATTTATTTTATTTTATACATATCTCATTTTATTTTTACGTAATAATTATTTTATTTTATTTTTTTTTATTTTTGCGAACCAGACCATAAGAGACTGAAATAATTTGTTATTCTCCCTAAATATAATATTTCTTAAGAAGTTTGGTTTCGACGCTGAATATTCTTTTCTTCTTCTTCGTAATCCTGCGCAATTCTCGACCTCGAAAACAATTGAGAAAAAGAAGGATAGAAGGGAGAGAGCCGATTCTCTAATTTTACTGGTTTCGAGAAGGAAAGTGATGGGAGAGGCTGTGGGTTCAAGCGGTTCAACAACCGCCATTGGCTCCTCCAACATTGGCTTCCAGGTACTCTATCAATCTCTCTCTTCTCAATGAAAAGTAAGGGTTTTTCAAGAACTTATTTCTCGCTACGACCGTGTTTTAATGTTTATTGAATTCGTTATTTTGGCAGCTATTAAAGAAGCACGGGTGGAAAGAAGGCACCGGTCTTGGTATTTCTGAACAGGTTTGAATTTGATTAACTTTCTAACTCTTCTTCGTAATTCTAAGAAGAAATAGTAAATTTTTCATGTCCCCTTCGGAAATATTTTCCATCTGATTGTTTTTATTTTATGTGATTTAGGGCAGATTGGAGCCTGTTCAAGCATATGTGAAGAACAATAAACGAGGTCTGGGAGCAGAGAAGAAGAGAAAGACACCAAAGCCTATCGATCATCCTGATTCTGAGGTGACTCTGTTTCCGTGGCTCTGAATGTTTATATTGTGGGTTTTGCTGTTTGGTTCTGATGCCCTTGCTCCACTGCTATAAATTTCAGGAACAGGTACCTTTAAAGAAGACCAAGGCTGTTTCCAAGAGGATGCGGAAGATGCAAGAACGAGAGAAGCATCTGCAAGAAAAGGAATTTGAGCGGGCTTTCTTTAGGGAGTTTTGGCCAGATAATGTGTGACTTGTTATTCCATTTTTCTCTTCTTTGAAAGGCTGTCTTTAGAATCTGTATAGGCTGTTTGAATCTATTTACTCTAGTTCTTGGAAGAGCTGATTATAAAATGTACAAGGTTGGCAGGTTTACTGGCCTTTCTTACATTGTCTTTGTTGCCAGGTAACAAATGAAATGTGAAGAAGATTTTGTCTAAGAATGAAATTAGAGTGACAGTCTCTCTCCAAATACTCCACCATTGCCTCAGCAATGGCAAAAGAAGAGAGTTAATAAATGAAGGAGCAAAAGATTAGACCATGAATATATACGTGTACACATTATGGCAGAAACATATGCATTCATTTCAACCACAAAGGGAATCATTCCTCTTATAACAAAAGTAAGATCTTTCACTTTGCCACTCAAGGAACTGTCTCTGAACATGCTTAGATTGATGTTGATTCCATTGAAGATTTGCCAAAAGATGAACCCATAGTTGAAGCTAAATTCCTAATGGATGCAGTTGTGTCATAGGTCCAAGGCTAGACAAGTATAAAGGAATTAGGGTAGGGTTCATTTGTAGCAGAGATCCACCTCAAGTACCATAGACATACACATGCATGCTGCCGATGGAGAAAAATTAAGAAGGAATGAGATATATTTAGTCCTTAACAATTTACAATCTGAGTGTTGTTCATAGCATTTATCATTTCTTTTTCTTGTCATCAGCTCTAATGAGCTGAACAGGTGCTGCTGGTATCCTAAACCACCATTCCCTAAGCCTTCGCATCCATCTGTCACTGCTTTCTCTCCTATATGGCAGCTCCCTCGTAAAAGCCTCTAGGAATACAAACAATACCAGGTATCTCAAAGGGACAAAAGCTAGCACTACAGCCATGAGAACCAATAAGAGAGCAACCCTGTCAGTGGCCTGGCAGACAGATAACAGATGAAGAATAGAAAACATTGTCAGGAGCTGGAGAAAATTCATCAATTATTTTAGAAAATTAACAAAGTGACATTCAATTTGTTTAGGGAACCAATTAAGTATATACTATCATTCTACATTTTCATACGAAATGAATTCAGGAAAGAACAAGACTTTCTTATTTCAGTTTGACTTGAGCTTCACTTCTCAGCTATTATTCATGAAAGTATTCTGGTCATTTTCCTTGATTTTCCATAATGTCATCATTTATCCATGTCTCAACAGTTAACAAGGGTTGAATATACTCATTCAAGTAAGTTCTGTCCCAGTTATGTCAACCAACAGGGCAAGATTTTCTAGAGCACATGCAGCACACAAGGCTTTCAAAATTAGAACTTCATGAAGAAGACTTGAAATCCTACAATGTCCTTTTTTCTGTTATGTTCAAAAGAAAGAAAAAACACTAAAATGCCTAACAAAAAAAACTTCACCCCAAACCCTCCTCTTTATTTGAAACCTTTCTGTAGAACCAAGCGAATAAATAAGCTACTAATTGATTCAATTACCAGCAGCAAAATGATGCTAGTAAAACAAGAAATGTATCAATGTTAATATACAAAATGAAGATATAAGTGAAAACTCAGAAATTGGATTACGTTTTCATTTTACCCTTTTTAAGTTCAATGTGGTGGGTGATGGGAAAACTTGCACTAACTTACTTTATTGACATTGCGTTCTACTTACATATTATGGGAAATAGGTATTTAGCATATTTTAGTTTTTTTTTTTTATCTGAATCAAGTATAGCTGGTACAAGCACCTGTGGTAAGACAGCAAATAAGAGAGCCCTTATCTTGAGGAGAATAACATTCCCAGTTTGGATTAGTGCTTCAAGTTGAGATATGGCTTCTTGTAATGTCAGCAGCTGCTCAACTGCATTTCGATTTGGTGGAGGTGTTATTCTGAAGGCTTCTAAGGGCTTCCCTTTGTTAAAATGCCGGCGCCAGAGCATGATAATTGCAAAGAATACAAAGACAGATGCCAAGATGTACCTGATCCACCCCCTGCACATAATAATTAATGGATTGATTACGTCATTTGGTTTGTCTATGCAATCACAAAAAGCTAAATATTAACAATGTGAAAGAAAACAAAATAACCTACACCAAACTGAATGTACAGATTATATGCAGAAAATTCAGGAAATGATCAGCTAAGCCATCCATTAATATAAATATTTTCCTGACCAGTTGGCAATTCATATACCATAAATATTTTCATTTACATGTTTCAACTTTCAGGACATACGGAAGGGGAATATGTATACTATTCTTAATGTATTGAAGCAAAGTATGCAGAAGACCAGCCAGAGACAAGTTACCTTATAATTGCACAGCAGGTCAACATCAGGAAGATGGTAGACTTCAAAGGGTCTTTCCAAGCAGCCAGAAGCTCAAGACGAGTCGCTAATCCAATGACAGGAAAGAGTAGTTCCTACAAATTAGGAAAAAGAAAAAAGAAAAAATTGTCATCTTTTGATAACCTACTGCAATGATTCTAAAAGGTTTTGACGCGCAGTTGAGGTAGTATAACAAAAGGCTTGGCAGCTGTCCAGTATCTAATTGAACACTTAGGTTGTTTATAGGAGCATGACAAAACTAACTTTCTCTAAATCAACTACGGGGATCTAAATTTGCTTTTCAAAAAAAAAAAAAACTATGGAGATCTAAATGAACCAAAATTTCTGATGACAACTTCTACTGAACAAATTAATTAATAAATTCATTAAAATGGCCAATCATATGATAGTTGTCCTGGCCTGAAACCAAATCTAATAGATGGAGATTGTTCTAACCAACCTTCATTACGGCAAAATTTGTATCAATCCCTTCTACCTTCACTTGGTCCACCGTTGCCTGTGCAGCTTCAGCCCTACCTGTGTCAGATATAGATTGCTTCACTGCTATCTCTAAGGGATTTGTCTCCCCAACACAGAAATCTCCAACTATTAATGCTTCTCCATCCAGCATTGCATCCTTCTGTAGAATGAATCCAAGTTGACTAAGTGCCAAAAGTGAAACAGGAGATGAAGTTGGCAGCTGTTTGACATTGCGTGGGGAAGCATCGGCACTTAAAAGTGCCAAACGACTAGAAAGAGTTTCCAAAATCACATCACCTCCAGGAAGGCTCTCAGCTAAGTTAAAACTAAGTAAGGTTTTATACTGCGATGCAAAGAACTGAAAAGCTTCTCTCACTGCACTATAGCGCAAGATGCCTAATATAGCCCTTGCAAGTACTTCTGACTGCTGAGTCTCTTTGAAGTTGTTTTTTCTCACAAACCTGTGTGCATGCAGGATCTCCAGAGAAATATCCAACCAATAGTCCCGACGAGAATTGCCTTTAAATTCAGGAAACTCAAAATAGACAGGCTCTGTTCTGTAAATAGATTTTAAAATTCCAAATAAATATCAGAAAAGTTATATGACTTATATAATTCTAAATTACTGTTTTGACAGATAACTTACACAGTTGATTTGTACATAACAGCTTTATCGAATAGACGAGCACCCAGTGGCCCAGTCAATTCAGGTTTTATGACCTGCTTCAGGTCTGTTTCCAGATCATATCTCACAGCTTTGTCATATACACCAACTCCCAAAGACTCAAAGTACAGAGCAAAGTTGGTTAGAGTGAGCCGTCCTGCATAAATAGAAATTCAACACGCATAAACAATCCAAAGATAATGCAAATTGAAACGAGTTGGTAGAGGCTTTTGATGAAGTATATGAATCAATGAAATCAGTGAAATTCTCAATCTAAAAATTATTTTTGTAGCATGATCGATTTGCATAGATTAGTTTTTTATGATACATGCACTTCAAATAAATGATACATGCGAATGTTTACAAACATTAATGACTTGTTATCAACACAAATACCAGTACCACTTGATGCATCCAAATATTAGACATGCAAATCCATCAATTGATAAAAATCAGTACCATTTGATACATTCATATTAAGATAACATTTTCTATTAACACAAATATGATATGGCCCAGCTTGATATCATACAAGGACCACTCAGAAGAGGGAAATTGGTTAACAGTCTTAACAACTAGTCAAATTTTACAAATCATATTGAATCTAAAATCTATATGCACTGCAAGGTTTACTTCATAATTTCTGGTCAATTTTCAAAACATTGACATACCTGGCCATGCTGAGATTCCAACATGTTGCAGAACTGGTTGAGTTGGAACTGCACCTTCAACATCTAAAATTATCTCCACCTCAGAAAGTGGAAGATTAGAAAGTGAGGATCCCAATGAATTTTTCGCGGCCTTAATAACCCTAGGGATAGGTAAAGAGCCATGATAAATAGATATCCTACCAGTTTCAACTAAGAAGTCAAAATAACCAACAAAAACACAAGACTAGAAAAGATATAGGCAGACATGTTTCTTCTTTTATCCAATATGATCATAGATGCCATGAGTGTCAAACCTAAACATTCTTCCTTAGAATAGATTAGCACTGAGACTAAGTAATTAATTATAAAGAAAAGTTATTACAGCTCAACTCAAGAAAGTTTCAAACCTTGATCACCTTAGCTTTCCTGATCCATTTCTTTAGAAGTTTAAAATGATTCAAATAAATAGTAAACAATGTAATAGTATTAAAAGACAAGGATCTGTAAGTGTTAAGTCCATCATTCCCCATATTGTATACTTCAAGTGACTTGGCACAACAATTAAATAACGGAAAGCATTAAAGTTCACAAAATTGAAAGAAAACAACAATTCATTCATACTTGTCAAGGCTTCGGAGGTATTTGTCATATACAAGAAAGTGAAGCCGGTGGCCTGAAGAGTTTGTCAATGCATCAAAAAGATTGTGGACAGTTATTATATCTGCAACAGCAGCACAGACAGGAGCTATTCGTGCAAAAGCCTCTTGTCCAACAGTTTTCTTGTCATCAACCTGTTGGAAAGTAAAGAACGAATTTTGAATACCAGTGGTCACTTAATCATCGTCCCAGGTAACTAAGAGGCTGAAGAATTACCAATCCAGGAAGAATGCAAATCCAAACAATATACTGCCAGGCAGTTCCAGTCTACAACCTAATTATGCAAATGAAATTAGTAAAACGAACCTGAACAGCCATATTCATGGAACTTGAATAAAACAGTGACCCGCCTTCATCATCTTCTACTTCCCCACTGGTGGATGAAGTTTCCTGCGACAGAAGAGAAGTTCAGAAAACATTGAATCTCATCCCATCCCAACCCACCACACACCCCCCCCAAAAAAAAAAAAAAAAGAACGTCGTACTCAAAGCTTTAATCAAAATATAAGCAAAAGACGTGTGACAAACAACACTAATGCATCTTACAAAGATCAATAGGAAGCAAAACTTGAGCCTCTTACTTTGACTCGTCCTTCACACTCAACACAGGGGGCCTCCCATGCAAGCATCATCTCATATGTTAATCGACGGAACTCTGGGTCACTCAAATAATCTGGATTTCTACTCACTTTATGCAGTGTTTGGTATGAGCAAAACTCTAAAAAGTTCCTAGCATACGTGAAAAGCTGTTTAACACTCTCTGGAAGCTCTATGTCGAAACGATGCTGTAATTCTTCAGTAGGAATTTTAAGAATCCTGCAACGGTAGATAAAATGCACGTTTGGATATAAAATTAACAATCCTTTCGCATAATTGGATATTAACATGTAGTTAACAAAATGCATGATTTTTCTTTTATTATAAAACAATTGTGTTAAAACTGGTATTACATTTTAAGCATTTTGAATGGATTTGAAGCCCTAATTAACATTTTTTATCTGACTTGGAGTAAAAAAGGTGTGATTTAAACAAATGAAAATGTATTGTATTCCACAGAAACGAACAACGTTTAGTGAAAGAAAGGCGGAGAGAGTACTTGGAACAGCGAGATACGACGGAATTGGCGAGAGGAGAGAGCTGAGGGATGGTTCTCGGAGAGCTTTCCGGGGATTCTTCATCGTTGGATGATGACTTCTTCCTCTGAAAAAGGGATTTCAATGTGCTCTGATTGTTTCTCATGAAATTCTCCCACATTCCCTCCATTTTCCTTTTTCTCTTTTCCTTTCCGATATCACGTCAATCGGAAATTAATTCAGCCTGATGAGTAAATGGGGCATTTCTCAAGATTTTAAACTAGGAAAACGAAAGATCGATTGCGAAGCATTTTCTTTGGTATGCTCTTTCGGCCTTGTTCCAGCGCCCTTCACCTCCTTTGGCTCCTTTCTCTCGTGGCAGTTAGTTAACTACTTATCTAATTTGCAAATTTGTCCCCCTTTTTTTTTATTTATACTTTTAAATGAAAATTCTTAAATTGAAATTAAAATTTCGAATAATATGAGGTTTTTATATGAAAAGTATGATAAGGATATTGGGCCCTATCCAACCTAGGCTGGGCCGATGTGGGCCTCCAATGCAGCTAGTATTATTATTGTGTTATCAATTTCACGTCGTTAAGAAATAAAGTAGGTTTTGAATTTATAAATAAAATATTTTTTAATTTAATAAACATATTTTTTATTAAAAATGTTAACTCAGTGATGAGTGAAATTAAAATCTTTTCGATTCACGTCCCATAATTGAAAAAGATAAAACGTCACTGATCTTTCATTATTAAGTGATGTGATAGATCTTAAATTTATAAGTAAGATTTTCCTTCACTAAATAAATATGTAATTTGGATTGAAAATATGAGCTTATAAGAATTGCTTATTGATATTCAGCAATAACACAATTTTTCTTTCCATCAAAATTCTTCTCTATGTATATAATATGAATAATTTCAAGAAAAATCTTCACACTTTCTTAGAAAAGGTATGTGATTGTATTTTTAAATTCTTTTTACATGAGATGCAATACTTGATTTCAATTATAATTATTAACTTGTACATGTAATTACATTTAAAAATAATGTGAGATGAATTTTAGAAAATGAGATAGTACATGTTGTAGATTTTTTAATTAGTTCCCAGTTGATAAAAGTTATTATTTTTTTTAAGCTCGTTACATCTCATTCAAATTTATGTTAGAGTTCTTAATTGTATTTTTTGGAAATAGGATTATCTTTCAATTTTTTTATAAGATATTGGTTAATTCAAAATATTCATATACCAAAGATGATATTTAAATTTAAAACATATAAATTAAAATCTTATCAAATGTGAGCTTGATTTAGTGTTATGTTGGATTTGTTCAGTTATATTAATTTATCTATTTAATAATTTTTTGTGAGATATTGTACTTAATTATGATTATTATAATTATTAATTTGTACATGTAATTTTTTGAATGAGATAGTATGCTCTGTAAAACATCTAGTTTATTTCATTTTATATATAAGAACTATTAAATAGATTCTTAAACAACATAAAAAAAAACAAAACAAAATACCATAACAAAAAACCAAAAGCAAAATTGAAGTGAAGTCAAAGTCAAAGCAAAAGATCGCTACCAATGAAGGGACATGATCTTTGTATTGGGTAAAAGTGTCGAAAGGGAATGAAAAATGGGGGAGATGGGTCAAGTTCAAAGCGATGTAGCGGTGGCAGCTGCAATTGATGATCAAGCTCGAATCCAGCAGTCCTCCTCTCTCGCTTCCATGGATTCTCTTATTGCAGGTTGCTACTTCCCTTTTCCGTAATTTATATTTCTATTACTAATACTAATTGTCTGTTATTCCTTGTACGACGCGTGACCAATCATGAGTTTCGTTTGTTCGTGAAAATGTCTGAAAGAAGAGGAAAATAAAAACCTCAGTTCCAAAAGATTTTGGCTTAGTTTATGTTGTGCTCGTTTTGCCCTGCCATGTTAAGCCGTTTTTACTAGAATACTTGACAATACTATTGTCTCTTGCCTTTACAGAAGCTGCGGCTTTTGGCAATGATGAGAATCAGGTTGGTTCACTTTTGAAGGCTATAAGTTCCTCTTCTGTTTGTTTTTCTTTGGGGGGTCACCTAACATGTTGTAAAATTAAATGGGGTTTTTCCAGTCTCTTGATGCGCAGGCACAGAAAGCATTAGAATGCCCCTGTGTAGCTGAGCTGCGGAATGGAGCGTGCGGGGTTCAATTTACAGAGGCGTTCCTTTGTTTTCTCAAAAGTACCGTTGAAGAAAAGGTAATAAGTTAATAATTGTGAGTGATTCGAGCCCATTGCAGAGAAAATTGGCTTCTTTTATCATGTTGAACATTATTCTTATTAATCTAATCTGTCCTATGTGTATCCGTCGGCTTAAATTCAAAGCTGGTATGTCACTTCAATTGTTACAAAACAAAGAAATGAATTATAAAATGAACCTATTATTAACATCATGTTCCAAGTTGAAGCTGTGAATAGAGTAAATATATTGTATAGATAGTGAAGTCTCCGCATAGGTTTACAACTATTTTTGTTTCACTTCAGTGCAAGGCATGCGGTTGGTTTTATGTATTTGGCTGCGAATCTAAATGGTTCACAGATGAGCTTCCCTAACTGCTTAACCATTTTAAATATAACTCCAATATTTTCAATTCTTGTTGTATGTGACCATCTGTGGCGTTTGCTACCATTCTGAACTTATATCTGTAACCTTTTGGCAATTATATCTGGATGATGTCCACCCTTGAGCATGGGGTAATGTGGCTAAGGGTAGGCTCGACTTGTTGAGTAGGGGAGATAGATGCTGTCACATTTAGACAAGTTAATTCTATGATTGGAGCTTCTTGAAAATATTATAAGCTGAATGGTTTGCTTTTAAAAATTGTTCATACCAGAGCTTTGTTTGGCAAAGAGGATAATGCTTCAACATTCTGTCAGCTCTATCTTTGTAGAACTTCTGCATAGGCACTAATATATCGAAAAATTTTTCTTTCACAGGGTTCAGATTGTGTGCATCCATTCATAGCCTTGCAGAACTGTATCAAAGGTAACCCTGATGCATTTCCTAAAGACATTCTTGAAGAGAAAGACGGAGACAAGAAAGAAGAGGAGCCAACCCAAGAATACAGAATTTATCCTCCTATATGGCTCAAGGAATCTCAGAGCCCAAAACCAAAGCTTTAGGGCAAAATTTTAATTCCTTTTACATTTTTCATTGCCAATTCTGGTTAGAAGGAAAATACAATATTATATGCATAGGCTATTCTGATAGATAATTTTAGTATTTTAGTTTTCATCAATGATGATCATATTTGGGTGCCTGCATACATCTTTTCAAAATGATGTTATTCAAATAAAAAACAATTTTTGCTGCAATCTTTCGTATTCTTTCTTTTAATGAACCAAATGGAAGGAAGAACAGACACCTAAACACCATTGTGTGAATTGGAGGATGGCAAAAACAGACTAATGATAAATTTCTGTGCTGAAAGTGATGGGCTTGCTCTTTGGGATTGTCAGCTGATAAAAATTAAGGTGGTTGCATTAGTAAGCAAAGTGCGAGCAATTAATGTTCTGAATTGTCATCTCAGAATGTTATTTTTCTGGAACTTGAGCTGCAGAAGGCTGGAGCTAGTGAAATTGTATTTCAATTTAGAAAATTGAAGCAGTGTTCTGGGATTTGATCGCCCTGGTAGTCTTTGTTATTTACTGTTTTGCTTCATTTATTGTTCATAGAATATTTGAAAAGGTTGTACTTGTTTGGATTTTAAAATTTTATCAGCTGACTTATTAAGGCAGTTTATAATGTTAGGGGGTTTTTTTTTTTAAAAAAAAAAAAAAAAGGGGGGGGGGGGGGGGGGGTCAATAATTTTATTCCTCCTGTCAAGTGGGCTTGTAAAATTCCCGAGTTCTTGCTTGGAGTAAAAGAAAAGAAATAAAAATAAAATTAGCCTGCCCTTCCAATTCTTAATTCGTTTAGAATTAGGATTATGGTTTTCTCTTCTCTCATCTTAATTCGTTGAGAATTAGGATTATGATTTTCTCCGCTCTCTATATATAAAAGGGAGGCGTTGCCTTCTATGCATAACTCAATCAGCTTTTTGTTTTCAGTTTTCTTGACCCTTCTGCATTCTCGAAGTCGCCCTGGTAATCGTGCTGCAGCAACTCTAATCCTTTGTGAGCTCACTCAAACAATGTCGGCTTTCGGTTCACTGAGCCTTGCAATATGCCCTGATTACTTTGGGGATGAATTTGGTGTGCCTCTGCCACAGAGCTCGATGGTGAAAAACGAGGCAACAGAGTTGGGTAATTCAGGGGTAACAAAGGCAGTCCCCGACGACAAAAAGAACGGCTTCATCAACCGCCTGCAGATGGCACAAACAAGGGAGTCCAGACGTAGAGCACCGGCACTAGCACCAATCTTCGATGGACTACAATGCTTTGAAACTATTGTTATTAGTAATTAAAGTACTAGAACTAGTAATAGTAGTAATTTTCAGTGGATAATGTCAATTCTAGTAGATCAAGAAAAGTCTCAAAGAATCAATTTTTTAGATAGAATTTAAATTTATGTTAGAATTTTTTAATTATGTGTTCGAAAATGCTATGATTATATTTTAATTTTATTACAAGATATTTTTTTTTATATATTTCATTTTTTCTTTGTATGAATTCAAAAATTTTTGTTCGATTATCATCATTACTATTATTATTATCGTCAATCTACGATAAAGTTAATCTTATTGAAATTGTTGTCATGCAATTAAATTAAATTGTTATTAATTTATTATCATCATTAATTAATCTGGGCTTACTTAACATAGGGACTGCTTTAGTTTTATGGCAAAAAAATTAACAAAAAAAAGACATGGCGATTGGCGAGTGCTTACTTCGGTGGAAAGTTAAAGTTAAAGGAAGAAAAAAAAAATCCAAAAGATAAAAGAAAAAAAAAAATCCAAACAAAACAAAACCCATGCCGGGCCATTAGCCCTTTTGGACAGTGGAGCTTTGGCTCTGATTTAGCGGGTGTGCTGAAACGAAACTTCCATTTGCTCCATGGCGTTTCTTGCTTCTTCATCTACTACTTCTCATTCATTCACTTGTTCTTACTCTTCCTCCCAATTCCTCTCTCGACCCAAAATTGCCGGCCGTCCGTTTCGCTCCTCGTTCTTATCAATCCCTCATTTGATCCCAAGAAGACCCAATTTATCCCGTTCTATTACCGCTGCGGCGGCGAAGAGCGGCGGAAATGCGGTCCCATCAAAAAACCAAAGAGAAAACAAGAAAGAAGTAGTTGAGAAAGACACGGAAGAAGTGGAGGTGGACGTTGAGGAGGAATTGCCGTGGATTCAGGAGAAGGCATTGGACCTTGTTGAGTTCACTGGTTCTGTCACTCAAGCCATTCCTGGGCCCAGAGTTGGGACCAGCTCTTTGCCTTGGATTCTTGCTGTTCCTTTAGCTTATGCTGGTATCACTTTTGTCATTGCTTTTGTCAAGACTGTTAAGAAATTCACTTCTCCCAGGCACAAAAGAAAGAAATTGGTTAGTTCGACCATACTATTTGTACATTTTTTTGTGTTTTAATTTGTTAATTGGGTTGATGTAGTATTTGAAATCGATTTTACATATTTCTTAAATTGTTATACTAATAGGGGATGGTTTTTCAGGTTAATAAAAATGCAATGCTTTGCAAATCAATAGATGAGTTGTTTCAGCAAGGAAGTGATGCAATAGATCAATCAGCACTAAAGGGATTAGTTCAAAAGGTGAGACCCAATTCTGCAAATATCCAGCCAACCTATATGAACAGTGTCTTGCATGGAAGTAAAGAAGGGTAACGTCAAAATGCTGAGGTGTTACCTGTTCCAATCTTCCTATAGAAATTTCTCTAGTTCCTTGCTTGTAGTGCTTAAGTGAGTCCTGCAGGTCACATATCTCCAGAGACATGACTCCTAATGTTAGATCTAAAATTCCTTTTGAAGAGGGAAAAAAATAAGATCCATCTTCAAGCATACCATATATTATGCTGGAAATCCATACCAATGAATCGTTTAACATTTTTTTCATAAGAGTTTTCCTTTTGGAGAACATTTTATTAGCAAAAAATCATTACATTAGAAATCTTTTATTGAGCTTGGTTTTACCTCTCATGTATGGTTTTAGCAGCTTCTAGGAAATAATTGATATGCTGATCAAGATGTTTACACACACACTTATGCAAACATTTTGTTGTTATTTTCTTGCATACTATGCATGCCATTTGAGTTTTAATAGCAACTGCTAATCCATATCCAGACAGGTTTTAGCATGGAGGAGATTTTACGCAAGTACATTAGGTATTCATTGAATGAGAAACCATGGAGTGCAGATTTGGTTGCCAGCTTAATTCAGCTCAGGAAAGTTTCTATTCTGGATGATTCCCACGTTGCTGAAATTTTAAATGAAATCTCAAGACGGATTGTGCGTGAAAAAGGTAATTGTCAGCACTGCTGCTTCTCTTATTTGTGTGATCCTGGTATGGACCATGGCCTTTTGCCCAATATAATGATGATCTAATGATAATATGTGTCGTAATTTTCCTTTGTAAGTTTGGTAACCATGAGTGAAAATATAGGTGGTTTTGATGGTGATACATATTTTGGAAAATTCTGATTCAGAATGTCAACTTTGCTTTCATGTTGTTTTTAAATCTGCCTTATTGCAGTCTCTGTGAAATTTTACATGATTCATCATTCATGTTAAGAGTTTTGTATCTGATGCTGCTAAATTGTCTTTACTTTTCAGGCCCAGTTGTCATGGACATGTCAGGATTTACAGAAAAGGGATTTAAGAGAAAGCTTGCTGTGCAAGGCCTTTTTGGGAAGGTCTTGTATCTATCTGAGGTATGTTGTTAAACACACAGCTTCAGGTCCTCTTTCCTAATGCCATCATTTCTGCTGGATTTTGTCTGCATTTCTTAATGAAATAAATATATCATATACATATTTGATGTATATTATACTTGATTGTCCATAGGTAAAAGCCAGTGACATTTTTGAAATATTTTGGTGAACTATTAGTGGTTTTGCTGCTTTCTTGAAGATGTGCTGTTACTTGTGACAGTTGAATGATTTGCAAAGTATTATGGGCTTTATAATGGTGTCTGTTTTATTGTCTCTGAAATGATTTGGAACAAGGATGAATTGTTTTATATACTGAGAGCTACTATATGGATGTTCGTTTTGAAGTTTGACTAATTACTATTATTAAAGTCAAAATATGAGAAAAGAAAAACATGAATATGGAATGCATTAAGGAGAATGGATAAAAATTATCTTGCACCAAACAAGCACATGGCATTCTCGTTGTCAAATACCCTGGTTACAAGCCTCCACCAATCCATTAATTCTAGAATCTACTTTTTTTTTTCATCCTGAGTGACCATTTACTTGCCTCTTCTTTTGAGGCTTCGAAATGTATTTGCATGGTTAAAGCTAGGTTAACATGTGATTTCTTTTTCTTTATGCACGATATTAAATTGATTATGCTTTTGTTGAAATTTTGGACCAGTTGCCGGAGTTCTGTTCAAGGGATAGCTCCTTAATTGTCAAGGAAATATTTGGGGTTACAGAGTAAGACTTATCCATTTAACTTCCATTCTACATGTGATTCTTACTAAAATGATGGAAATAAATTGAAATACTAGCAGATGCCATGTTTCATATAGCTTTCCCTATTCCAACTTTCATGGCATACTCAAAACAAAAATCAAGACTCATACCCTGTATGAAATACCTAATCATTCTCTCTTTTTCTCAGCGAGGATGCAGACAAACTTAGGCTGCACACTTTCTCTGAAGCTGGGGATATGGATTCACTTGAGAAGATGGTTGACAGTTCAGATTCAGAAGATTCTAGTGAGCATTCATCTGATGCTGCTTGATTTCATAATGCCATTGCAATTAAAATGAATTTAGGTGCAAAGAAAAGTTTGAGGATGCCAGAGTTTGGTCCCTACCCAAAAATGTACCCAAAATTGATGTTCGTTAGCAATGTTGTTCCGGGTTATTTAAACTCTAAAATTTTGATGAGTTCATCCCTTATGTGGTAGGTCGTAAGCAATTTTTACACAATTCAAATGAACTTCAAACTTGTGTAAGAACTGTGATAGTTTTGTATCTTGAAATTGCTCGAGATGCACTTAGACGTTGTCATTTGGTTAGGAGTAGCATTTTATTCTGTATGTTAAAGCAAGCCAGGTTTATTTTATCAATGCGTTTTGTGCTGAATGCAATGATTCCGCTAGTGTAATTGTTTTGACTTTACATTTTTAATTAAAAGGACATACTTATTAGATAGAGGAAGATTTTTACTTATAAGACGTGATATTTTCTTTTATGCAACCAGAAATCGACTCATTTTACCCTTAGAGAAAGGGTTTGTCTTGGTTCGACCTTACTTTGTTCTTCCATCTTAATATCTCTAATGTCTCACATCAATCTCATAGAGAAAATTAAGAGTTGGTAAGTTCTGATATTATTTATCACGTATTGATATTTATAACTTAAAGATATTAAGATTTTTTTTATTTCTTATTAGTACGAGATCATGATATAATTCTCTTTGTTTTTCCTTTCTCACTGGCCCGAGGAAAGTGCAAACAATTCTTTAATTCATTTGGGTTCAGTGACAACAACAGGCCAACTACCAAGGTGAACCAAACTTAAACAGAAACCACGGAGACAAGACAAAACAAAGCAAGGTAACTTATGTTAGGCGGACAAAACAAAGCCCCCCAAAAGCAACGGCCTCCTGAAAAACAAAAATCTGGGATGCTCAACAATTAACACATTAACATCGGCTCACCTCCCTACTCTATTCCTCTTTCCATTTTCCAGTTTGGTGTTGTAAAAAAAAGTGAAAATGTCGGTATCAATGTCAAAACCTTCAATCTCAGCTTCAATCCCCATCCCAAAACCTTCTAAACCATCATGGTCGTATTCACAGGTGAAAATCCGGTGTGAATCTTCGGATTCAGCGTCGAAGATTGATGTCAAAAGACCACAACCCACTTCATTATCTGCGGCCGGGAAGCTGATGGAGTCGGACGCCAAAAACGGGCCATACCCAGGTGGGATGCCAAAGATGGGTCCCTTTACGGGCAGAGATCCTAACGTAAAGAAGCCGGAGTGGCTGAGGCAGAAAGCTCCTCAGGGGCAGAGGTTCGATGACGTTAAACAATCTCTCTCTCGGTTGAATCTCAATACTGTTTGTGAGGAAGCACAGTGCCCCAACATTGGAGAGGTATATTCTCTCTTCTCTTCTTCTTTTTTAACTTTTTTTTTTTGGCTAGTTAACTAAGAAGTATTTTTAAGTAATTAATTTTGCAAGACAGTGTTGGAATGGAGGTGGGGATGGCATTGCAACTGCGACAATAATGTTGCTTGGGGACACTTGCACACGGGGTTGTCGGTTTTGTGCTGTTAAAACCAGTAGGAACCCGGCACCGCCTGACCCCATGGAACCTGAAAATACAGCTAAGGCCATTGCGAGTTGGGGGTAGGCTTTATAAAAAATTTGCTGTCTTTTATTACTTGCCTTGTTAAGCTCCCATTATTTAAGAATGATTATGCTTTACTCAATTCTTTTACCCAGTGCTTAATGTTCCTACCACACACTGACACACATCTTCATCGTTTATCAATTCATCTAAAAAGAGTGCTATCTTCATAATTTTTGATTCAGTGCTGTTGTTTCTGCAGTGTGGATTATATTGTTCTGACTAGCGTAGATCGTGATGATTTACCTGATGGTGGAAGTGGACATTTTGCTGAGACGGTCCAAGTGATGAAGGTTGTATATCTACCTTGCTATAGCATTGAGCTGCATTTTTATTCTTAGGTTTTCTATGCATATCATAAAGGAAGAGTTTGGAATATAATGGGTTGTATATGACTACATACAGAAACTCAAGCCAGAGATCATGGTTGAGTGTTTAACTTCTGATTTCCGAGGTGATTTGAAAGCTGTAGACATTCTGGTACACTCAGGATTAGATGTCTTTGCTCACAACATTGAAACTGTGAAACGGCTCCAAAGAATTGTCAGGGATCCTCGGGCTGGGTAAGTCGTGCACTCATCTATGATGGTTGGACAGCATCATTCCACTTCAACTATGTAGGTGTTAGGGCATTGTCATAATTAAATAAGAAACAAAAATAGTTTAAATGAGCTATTTCACCTAGAAGTTAAGGTTTTAAAACAAAATAGTACTGTCGTATGCTGGTGTTGGTCCTTTAATTTTCTTGGTAGTCTCAAGCACTTGCAGATCTTGAGTACCACCCACAGCCCACTTCTGGAGCAATAGAGCTAATCTTGAAGAGGAACTAAATGCTGATGGGATTTATAAACTTGGATTCAATTTGGAGAGGAAGCTGATGTTCATACAGGGAGATATGGTCAATGTTCTGTTCACGGGGGGAAATGCTCCAATGCCAACAGTAGGCTTGTATTACAACATTTCTTGTGGGAAGATTCTAGATTCTTATATAGTCTCAACCATTTAAAGTTGTTGGAACACTACTTAACCCAAGAAATTAGTTGGTGCAACTTTGATGCTAGCCAGGGAGGATTTCATACATGCCATCTAGTTTGACCCAAGAACTTCCTAATTAGCATTTCTTGGGTCAGATAAGACAAATGCTTTGAATTTTTTCTGCTTTCCGTTTTCTTTTTCTTTTGCTTTTGTTCATAGCATAAATTACAATTACATTAGTGCTTTACTAAATTATGGAACTGTTACTTCAATTACACATTTAGCAATCAAATATTGAGGCAATATGATGGCTTCTAAAGTATTTAGAGCACAAGGCTTTGAACAGTTTGGAAGTCAGTTTTCTGAGAACCAAAATCATTGTGCTTGTACTTGCTAGTTAAGAGTCAACTTTGTTTAATTTTGCAGGTATGAGCAGAGCTTGTCAGTTCTAAGACATGCGAAGCTCAGCAAAGAAGGAATGATAACAAAATCTTCTATAATGCTTGGCCTTGGAGAAACTGATGATGAGTTAAAGGAAGCCCTAGCTGATTTAAGGGCTATAGATGTTGATATTCTCACACTTGGACAATATCTACAGGTAAATTTTACAAGCAAATATGTCTAGCGTAAGAAAATGCCCAAGCATGGGAACTTTGGCTGGAAGATAGATGGACCTAGTTAGCTTGAATCCTGCCTATATCAGACCTTAATTGCGGGTGATCTAGCAGTGTTTGGACATGATTAGTTGATACTAATTTTCGTGCTGTGCTAAAGATTGTTAACGATTAGTGGCTCCTGCTTTTCATATTCTTAAATTAGTTGATGTTTCTCTAGTGGCTCAAGTTGTGTCTTTGTTATTTAATCATCATTATCATCATGATGTTGCGAAAGACTGTTTAAGCTTACCACTGCTCCTGTGTTGACCAACCTACCTTAGTCGATATCCATAATAGCTGAAGTTGTCACTTCATAATTTATCAGTGTCAGACTATCAGCATTATAATCGTTGTAACTTATCTGAGAGTGAAACTTAGTATTAACTTAAATGCACTTGTGTTTCTGCAGCCTACACCACTCCATTTGACTGTCAAAGAATATGTTACACCTGAAAAGTTTGCTTTCTGGAAGGAATATGGGGAGTTGATCGGATTTCGTTATGTAGCCAGTGGGCCCTTGGTAATCTCTTTGTGATTCATTGCTATAGATGATGATTGTGCTAGCATATCATGGATTTCAAATCACCATTGAATGAACATAGAAAGGAACTTATACTTACCAGATTGAAGTAATCTGAGATTCCACTGTTCTAATCAAATCAATTTGAGTTTCTTCGAAATTGGCTACAGAATGAAGAGTCTGCTACCTGCCTACTGTGCATCACTTGTCGAGACATTGTTTCTTTTTTTGGGCCCCTAATTGTTATACTAACTTCTGCTTGAGTTCGTCCATCAAGACTCCCAATACTGCAAAATATGTTAAAAAGGAAAAATTCTTATATGCACTTCCCTGATGCAGGTTCGATCCTCATATAGGGCAGGGGAGCTCTTTGTTAAGACCATGGTGAAAGAAAGGGCGAACAACACTGCTGCTCCATCCAATTAACCTTTGGCCTTCGATTCCATCTTGATGGCTACCTGTGGTGATATGGCAAGAGCATCGGAAGCAATTGGTGTGGTGGTTCTAAACAGTGTAGGGCTATTGTTACAGATATAATCATTTTCTTCATCTGAAAATTTATTCATACAACAGTCTATTTGTTTGATATCTCATAAAGAGTTTTAGTTAGATTAATTTATTTTAGGATTTTAAGTTTTATACAGGAACTTTCAGCATATGCTAAAAGCTGAAAATGAGTTTACAGACGAAGATATTCAATCACTTTTACAAAGAATGGGGAGTAAAACCAACAGAAAAGGAGCAATTTAGGCTTTAGAATTGTTCATTGATGGCAGCCTGACCAAAGTACAAGTATTTATGCAAGCTTGTAGGTGGCGTGGGATAACCAAATTTATTTCATATATCTATCTCATATTATAATTTGAAAATGAAAATGGGCAACTGGCCTTTCCATGAAAATGAGACAACAAATATTAGAAAAAAAAAAAAGCAGCCATATGAATACAGAAAGCTATATTATAACCTAAAATGGTGGTATTCTCATTTCCCGAATCAAAGGGGAAGGAATATTCTTTTGTGTATGATAGCCATATGCTAATAAATGCCTTTTGCATATTCAATTCTATTTGCATTTGCGGTAAAAACATTACCTACACGACAAGATACCACAAATCTTATCGTCTCTCCTAATTTTTCTTTCTTTATTGTCTTCTTTAGGATAATATAATGCAACTACTAATTTTTTTTTAAAAAAACTCCTTGTTGGTTATTCCAAGCCTAATTTCAATTTCCAAGATCGGAGCAAATCTAACTGAGTAAGCAACACGACTAAGTACTCGTTTGGTCTAACTTATTTTTAACTTATCTACTGTTTAAAAGCAGAAGTTGGGTCAAACAATATTTCATGAAAAGCTCTTAAAAAAATAACTTTTTTTTAAAAAATAAAATCTAAAAAAAAACTCCAGAGCTTTCTCTTTTTTTTTTTTTAAATAAACACGTCAATTTATTAGAAGAGTTATTTTTTCAAAAAAGATCCTCTCTTAAAAAGTACTTTCTTCCTCTCTCCCTATTGATCTCCCTCTCCTCTCTCCTTTTTTGCAATGCATCATTCTAGAGTTTTTTTTTTTTTGTTCTTACAAAAATTAAGAAAAAAAAATCCAAAATTCAAAACTACATTCAAGTATTATTTCTTATTTTTCTTTCTATTTTATTTTATTTTTTATCTTTTTTTTTAGACTTTGAAAACTTTTTTTATTAGTTGATATTTCTCAGTTTATTGTTTGATATGACAATTATATGATGTTTATTTATTCTTAATTTCTTTATGATGTATATAATATTTGATGATTATGATTGAAATAATTAATTAAATAGATCAATGGTTGTTGAGATAAACTAGACAAAAATTGAGATAGTATTTTTTTATTATGGTTGTTGAGATAATATTGTTCATGGAGGTGAACTTTGTTGATAAATACATCAATTGCTAAATGTGATTTTCCTAAATTATTACAACCATCTTAGACTTCTCTTATTCTTTTTTGAGTTCTCCTTCATTGTTAGGGTTAAGGGTTATAGTAGTAGACTCATTGCTTTCTTTCATCTCTTTTTTATGATTTATTATTAATCATCTCTTTTTTATAATTTATTATTAATTATAAACTTTATGTTATATAAAAATCTTTTTTATATTTTCAAAATTTATTTTAAATAAAAAAAAATAAAGTTAATATTTTTTTTAACAAAGAACTTCTTGATTAATAAAAAGTTATTTATTGAATACCTTTTATGGTAATTTTAACTAAAATTAAAATTTATTTGAGTTGTTTTGCAAAGCAACTTATTTATAAAAAAGAGCTTATAAAAAGTAAATTTAGAGCATGTTTGACTTGACTTTTTTTTCAACTTAAAAGCTATTATAAAGCTCTTATGAAAAATAATATTAGAGCATGTTTGACCTGACTTTTTTTTCAACTTAAAAGCTATTATAAAGCTCTTATGAAAAATAATAGTTTTTAAAATTGAGTTAAAGTTGTTTGGTAAATTTACTTTTTATAAGCTCTGTTTTATAAATAAATTATTTGACAAAACAATTTATATAAACTCTAAAAATTATTTGACAAAACAACTAATATAAACTCTAATTTTAATTAAAATTATCATAAAGGATATTTAACAAATAACTTTTTATTAATCACTAATTTCTTTGTTTTAAATAAAAAAATTAACTTTATTTTTTATCTATTTAAAATAAATTTTTGAAAATATAAAAATTTGTATATAATAGAAAGTTTATAATTAATAATAAATCATAAAAAAATATATGAAAGAACAATCGACTACTAAAACCCTTAATCTTAATAATAGAGGAAAATTCAAAAAAAAAAAAAGAGAAGTATAAAATGAGAGTAATAATTTAGGAAAATCACATTTAGCAATTGATGTCCTTACCAATAAAGTTTACCTTTATGAACAATATTATTTTAACAAATATTATATCAATTTTCATATAATTTATCTCAACAACCAATGACTTATTTGATTAATTATTTCAATCATAATCATCAAATGTTATATACATCATAAGGAAGTTAAGAATAAATAAATATCATATAATTGTTATATCAAACAATAAATTGAGAAATATCAATTAATAAAGAGAGTTTTCAAAGTTCAATAAAAACGATAGAAAATAAAACGAAAAACAGAATAGAAAGAAAAAAAAAATACCTGAATGCAGTTTTGAATTTTAGATTTTATTTTTTTAAAATTTTTGTAAGAATAAAAAGAACCGAAAATGATGATTTGCAAAAAAGGAGAGAGGAAAGGGAGATCGATAAGGAGAGAGGGGGAGTATTTTTTGAAAGAGATCTTTTTGAGAAAAAAAAAACTCTCTTAATAAACTGATGTGAAACAAAAAATAAAAAGTTTTGAATTTGAGCTTTTTTTTAAGTTTTTTTTAAATTTTATTTAAAAAAATATTTTTTTAAAAACTTTTCATGAAATCTTATTTGATCCAGCTTTTACTTTTAAATAGTGAATAAATTAAAAATAAATCAAATAAAACTGACACTTATCAAATAATTTTAATTTAATTTTAAAAATTATTATTTTTTATAAAAACTTTATAATAATTTTTAAATAAAAAAAAAAAAGATCGAACAGTCATTTGGCGCAGGCTTCACGCGCACGACACCCAGCAAGCAATTGTTTGTCGTACCGCAGTCTGCAGCAACATCCCGCGTGGGCCGCACCTTGCAGGTGGCCAGGCGGTTTGGGGGTTGGGACCCTATCGTCCAACCCAAAGCTTAATTTTTTTTAAAGAAAAATTTAAATTATTAAGAAAATTTTAATATTTTTTATTATATATTAAATTAATTATTTTTATTATAAATAAATAAATAATTATTATTATTAAAAATTTTACTTATAATTATATATAATGAAATGTCACGTGATTGATTATAACACGATAATATGATCATGTAATTTTTTATATTCATTATTATTGCGTCAATGTTATATAAAATATAATAAATATATATTTTAATTAATAATAGTTAATAAAAAATTATATATGATTTAAAATAAAAATATAAAAATTTTGATTAAATATAATAAAAGATAAAGTTTTATTTTTAAAATAATTACAAAGTTTTAAATCATTATATTTTTTTAATTTAATCTTAATATAATGTAATTCAATTTTTTTAATCTTTTTACTTTGGCATTTGCCAACTGGTTAACAAAACAAAAACAGAAAACCGAAAAGAAAAAAGGATTAGAGTAGTGGTATTAAATTCAATTTTTTCTTACTTAAAAGGAAAAAGAATGTTTAGTAATTGTTAATTTGTCACTGTTCTCTATGCTCTCTATACATAGCTTTCGGTGGTGGTGCTTTTCGGTATTCTCCTTCAATCTACATTCCCCCCTTTCTCTTCTCCTCCCTTCCCTTCTCCTTCACATTTCTCTTTAATACCAACTGCAATTTGGCTTCTTCCTCTCTTTTCCGTTCCGTTTCACTGGGAATGCGTTCCGGTAGGTAATTATTTCTCTTCTCCAGCAAAAAAAGGTCTTCATGTCTTTGTTGTTGTCTTCCTGGATTGTAATTATTATAATTAATCCTCGTACTTGACGAATTGTTTATGGGGAAATTTTTGTTTCTTTTTGTTCATCATTGAATTTGCCTGTCTTTCTTGAATGAACTTTTTTTAAAAAAAATTTTAGTAGGAATTTTATTTTATTTAATCTCTATTTTACTTATCAAGAACATAAAATTTCACTAGAATTATCCCTTTTCTTTCCTTCTTTATGATTTATAATTTTCTTTCTTTGGAAGGTTGCTGGGTTTTGTTGTTGGGAGATTTGTTTTTATTCTCATTTTAGCAAAGTATGGTTTAACAAAGAAACAATCAATTATGCCATGCTAAAATTACTATGAAATAAATAATTCGCATCAATTAAACTGTATTGGGTTGATTTAATCTGATTACTTATAGTACAAAAATTCTTTGTCTTAGTCAAATGAGTCCTTAATCTGACGACTGAGAAGGGCAATAGGTTGTTGTTACTTACAACTAATTCTTTGTCCCCTTTTTCTATATTTAGAAAATTATTGCTTGAAACTTTTCTTTTTCTGTTATGTTACAATTAAAATGTTATTGTCAATCAATTAAATGCTTGATGTTAGGCTTCTTATTCTTGTTAAATCGTGGAGCCTTTGCACCAGCTATACTGTTTCTTAGCTACTACTCAAATGTGATTGCTACCATAATAATTTGTTTGCTTTTTGACTTGTAGGAAATTTATGGGCTGAGTTAGGCATTTCATGGGAGTGATAGAAGATACCGAACCACCCTTGAAACGTGTGAAAGGGCCCTTGGACGAATCAAAGAGCTCGCCAGAGGATCATTTGACTGCAGAACCTGTTTCTTGCTCTTTGGGAGCCCAGATGGCTAGGCCTCTAACCTCCCAAGGGGATGGGGAAACAATAGGTTCAAAAGGTGTTATCAAAAAGGCTGAATTTATTAAACTTATAACTAGGGCATTGTACTCGCTTGGTTATGACAAAAGTGGTGCCCTTCTAGAGGAGGAGTCTGGAATACCGTTGCATTCTCCAGTGGTTAATTTGTTTATGCAGCAAGTGACAGATGGGAAGTGGGATGATAGTGTTGCCACATTGCATATGATTGGTGTCTCAGATGAAACAATTGTGAAATCAGCATCTTTCTTGATATTGGAACAGAAGTTCCTTGAACTTCTGAAAATGGAAAACGTCACTGCTGCATTGGATACGCTAAGGAAAGAGATTGTGCCTCTTCGTATCAATATGAACCGGGTTCATGAGCTTGCTGCCTGTATCATCTCTCCTTTGCAATGTGTAAGACTTGGGATTTCTGGTCAAGATAGTGAGGGGACGAAGTCAAGGGCAAAGATTCTGGAAAAACTACAAAAGTTGCTTCCTGCCGCAGTTATGATTCCTGAAAAAAGGTTAGAACATCTTGTTGAAAGGGCACTTGATGTTCAACGAGGGGCTTGTGCGTTCCATAATGCCTCAGATAGTGATCTTTCTTTGTACTCAGATCATTATTGTGGGAAAAGTCAGATTCCTTCCCAGACATTGCAGGTTAGAGTTTTTCAAGTTGATGGTAATTTAATTTGCTGCCTTTGCACTCCTTATAGCTGCCCTTTCTCTTCGCAGAATAAATTGGACTTCAGCTTTTGGGTCTAGGGTGTAATATATTCTGGTTACTGATCTAGCAAGCTCTAGCATGTGGAAATAGTTATTTGTGTTGGTTCATGGTATTATGCTGTAGAGAATTTGCCCCTTTTGATTAGGAGTGCAGCTATGTTCAGCACTAATCTTTTTATTCTTTCCGTGTTTTTACTCTTGCTGTTAATTTCAACTTGGTTTTATGATCAAGAGACTTATATGTTTTTTTTTTTAAATTTTTGCTTCTGTTCTAATACCTCATATCGTCTCTCATAATGCATACTGTGGATTTGATTCTCATTAACTAACAAAAGAATGCCAGTGTGAAAATTTTCTGTTTATATAAATGAAATAGATACTACAAGCGCACAATGATGAAGTTTGGTTTTTGCAATTCTCACACAATGGCAAATATTTGGCCTCATCATCCAAGGATCAGTTGGCAATTATATGGGAGGTAATCTATTTCTTTATAACTGGCTTTGCCTTGACCTTTCATATCCTATTCCAAGGTTCTTATGTTTTAGGCAGCACTCATTTGTGGGATTCTGCCCTTATGTGCCCTGTTGCTCCCTTTTTGTCAGAAGTTGTAATTGTTGTATGCTAAAGAAGAAACATGGATAAGATCAAATGATATGTGCTAGAGTTTGCATATTGGTTAATTTTTTATGATTCAGTGACAATAAATAATTTATGACTGAACAATGTTGGGCATAGACAGACACCTTGTGCTATGCAACGTCAATGGTTCCCATGTTATTGGATTTGAAATAATTAGCTGTAAATATTCATATTTCTTTTGCATATTGACATGCAAATTTTTATGTCTGTCATTTTCATGGAATGTGTTAGTGTTCCTTGCTGTTGCAGAGGTTTGAACCACTGCTCTTGATCCCATAAATAAGGATTTTAGTGGGTATGGATTGAGCTAGGCTCTCGTAAGCATATTTTGAGGAAATTACGTGTTTTAAAATGAATATATTGAGAGTTCAAAGTTTATATGCAGTATTACCATATCCTACAATTCTGATAATCATGCATGCAACTTCAAACTATCCTCTTTCGATTAATTAATTTATTTCTTTATTCTTTGTTAACTTTTTAGTTTAACGAAAATGGTCAAGGATCTCTGAAGCATACTCTATGCGGCCATCAGAAACCAGTATTAACCGTTTCATGGAGCCCGGATGATAGCCAAATCCTTACTTGTGGACAAGAGGAGGGTATCAGGCGTTGGGATGTCAGTTCTGGGGAATGCCTCCATGTTTATGAAAAATCTGGTGTAGGTTTGATTTCTTGTGGATGGTTTCCTGATGGTAGAGGGATATTTGCGGGGATGACCGACAGGAGCATCTGCCTCTGGGATATGGATGGAAGAGAGCTGGAATGCTGGAAAGGACAGAGGACACTTAAAATTTCGGATATGGCCGTAACTGATGATGGTAAGAGGATCATAAGCATATGCAGAGAATCTGCTATACTATTGCTCGACAGGGAAGCAAAATTTGAGAGACTGATTGAAGAGGTGGACATGATTACTTCATTCTCATTATCAAAAGACAATAAGTTCTTACTGGTCAATCTTATAAACCAAGAAATCCATCTCTGGAGCATAGAAGGTGATCCTAAACTTGTGTCGAAGTACAAAGGTCACAAACGTACCCGATTTGTAATTAGATCTTGTTTTGGCGGTTTGGGGCAAGCTTTTATTGCAAGTGGTAGTGAGGATTCACAGGTACTCTTTTTCATGTCATGAAAAGCTGATTTGATGTTACTATTATCAAAATGTTGCTATCTGCAAAATTTGTTTTCTGTTTATACTTTCACGAGTCAGTTGACTTTGGTGCACATGCATTTGATGGGTAAGTCCAAGAATAGTCTGCTAGTGTCATTTTTTTAGGTGTATGTTTTTCTGTGAACGGCATGATGGTCAGCCTTTTAAATATTCACTCTAGTGGGATCTACATTAACTGTTCTGAGTTTGTTGTGTTTATTATTAAGTAACTAATATTAATTCTAGTTGCTCTCGCTTTTATCATAGATTAAATTGTACCATATGGCACAAGAAGATGTCTTTGCATTAATAATAAAGGTGTATTTTTTCTTGTTGCAGGTGTACATATGGCACAGATGCTCGAGGGAGCTCCTATTGGCACTGCCTGGACATTCTGGAGCTGTTAATTGTGTGAGCTGGAATCCGGCTAACCTTCACATGCTTGCTTCTGCTAGTGATGACCGAACTATTCGAATTTGGGGGTTAGATCACTTTAACTTGAAACACAGAGATCAGAACAATGGTGCCATCCACCACTGTAATGGAAGGAGCTGAAACAATTTGTACGCTGTCAAATAATTCCTCAAGTTGTAGCACCTTCATTGACATTTGTGTAAATTCTACAGTCATTTGCTTCTGTCCTTTAGCATCCAAAAGCAGGCAAAGAGCCAAAGCTATCTGCTATGACACATTTAGCTTGATAACCATTACTTCTCCTTCACGGCCTTTGATCCTGATGTAGGTTATGGCATTGTTAGATTAATTTTCAACTTTATTTCCTTTTTTTTTAGGTTCCGAAAACGCTGGCGTAAAGCATAAAATCTAAAGTAGGATAGATTCTTGGCGTATTGTTGATGGCTTGTTAAAGCTTGAGGTACATTAAATTGTTTCTGAACTTCCATAGCTGCTATAAATTTCCCCTAACTGGTGAGGCTTTTACCCGTAAAAGGACCAAAATAAATATAAGCAGCGTATTCGTTTAAAAGCAGGGATGGTTACAAGGTTTTCATTGGTTGAATGTCGCTAATTGCTGCAAGAAGAACTGTAAAAGAAAGGAAACTTTGTACCGGGATGGTTTAGGCAAACGTTGCAGTGATATACACTGCTAGAATTGGTGAGTATCAAATTGTCTGGAGATTGGGCCAGGTTATTCGAACCCCAGCCCATCTCTAAAGGGCCGAGAACAATTAGCTCCAGTAACTTCGTCTCCTTGACTCCTTGCATCGCTTGTACCTCGTTGAGTCCTGAAACGAAAAGAAATATCAATAATCAAACAAAATTCTTGAAAAAGATCCTTCTGTCGTTCTTCCTTTTGTTGCAAAAGACTGAAGCCGGGAATTCCCTGGAAAGGAAAACGGAAGAGCAATGGGAAGCGCGCCCGCTCAGATTCCAACGAGCTTCGGCCACGAGCTCAGGGCTTGCCTTCGTTGCCGCCTCGTCAAAACCTACGATCAGGTCTTTTTCTGTTTTGAGTTAGGGTTTCCTCTTGCTTTCAACAGTTTCATACTCGAAGAGTTTTATATATTAATTTATGGCTTTTTAAATTTTAGTTTAGAGAATCCGGATGTGAGAACTGCCCATTCTTTAAGATGGATGAGGATCATGAGCGCGTCGTCGATTGCACCACTGCTAATTTCAATGGGTATCTTTCCTTTTTTTTTTTTTCCTTAAAAGGGAAAACCTTTATATTGAATGTAGCTTTTGAATATGCTTTTTCTGATTGGGTTTTTAGGATAATCTCTGTTATGGACCCGACTAGAAGTTGGGCTGCTCGTTGGCTGCGAATTGGTATGTCCAACACTTATTTTGTTCCTGTATATCATTTCAAAGTTTTCTGGTTCTTTTTCTTTGTTGTTGCTGTGGAGAAATATTCCAGTAATTGTTTGGAAGTTTAAAAGCCTTCTTCGATTGCAGAATGGAGGCTAGTATGATTTAGAATTCTGTTGTGATACTTTATGGTGTGAGCTTAATTTACTGTTGTTTTTCATTGTCCATATACAATTGCCTAAAACCTTGAATTTGAAACCTCGTCTCTAGGATGATTGTTGAATTAATCAACTCTCTAGGAATGCTTCTGGACTTTACAAGGCACCAGAGTCTTGAGGCTTCAATGATAGTTTTCACCACAGAATAGTTGATCACTCAACTTCTGTTCTACCTTTTTCCTGCTTTCTGATACGTTTCTTCTTATATCTTTCCTTATTTTAGATGCCTTAAACATTAGAATATTATATCTGATTTTTATACATTTTGGGTTTGTGACATTTTTTTGAATCTATTTCAGGAAGATTTGTCCCCGGTTGTTACACTCTTGCAGTTTCAGAGGCACTTCCAGAGGACTTGCAGGTTTGGTTTCTCTTCCTGAGTGCAATTCACTAATTTTTTTTAATTTCCTTGGAAATATAATGCCAGTTAGCTTATTCCTGCTTACCACTTTTTATGAAAGTAAATGTCAAGAATGGTGAATATGGAACACAATGTGTTATGTGATCTATTTAACTATCTTTATCATTAGGTCTATGATAATATGCAGTTCCTTTTTCCCTTCATTCGTGTGTCATCTCTGGGAACCACTTTGGCATCCATAGATCAGTTCAAAATCTTTTCTTTTCCTATTCAATCTTATTGTTATTTGTATATTTAATTATTAAGGTGATATTATTGATTTGCACTAGAAAATATCTTGTGATGGGAATATAATCTATTCCCTCTTACAAACATTTAATGATTTTTACTAAGATACACAGGTATTGTGAGGTGGACTTTGCTTGAACTGTTCAATCTATCTTTTAAGCCATGCCATGTGCTATAAATTTGATGATTTTGGTGCTGGAAATGAGCAAATGAAAATGAAGATGTTGGCTAAATTTCTGCCCATCCAGCTATCCATTTTTGAATTCTGGTATTTATGATAAAACCAAAAAGAAACTCAGTGGCTATTACTGTTATTTTATCAACTTTCACTGGAAAGCAACTTGTCTATTAAGTGCATATCTACTTCCTCTTGCAACTAGAAAACAACTTGCCTAAAGTTTCAAGTCATTTTCTTCTGTGGTTTATGTATTGTGCACATTGATAGTAGTTGTTTTCCTTCATACAGAATTTATGTGAAGAAGTGCACGTGCAGTATGTGCCACCAAAACGAGTATGAGAGAGAGTCTGGATAACAGTGTGTAAGGTTTGAAAATCTGAATTGCAATGCATTCTACCAGTATTGCCAGTGGTCAAAAGTAACCGTGTGGATATTCTACGAGAACTGAATGTTTTTCCATTGGCTAACAATGAAGTGTAACAGTTTCTGGGTTTGGCTACTCTGTAAAAACACTAGTTATCTACAAGAAATTTTTGTATGAAATTTGTCTCTTGGCATTAAAGTGGACCGACCTGTATAAATTGCTTTTCAGAATTTAGGTGGAAGAAGCATGAAATCTGGCTATTACTTGGTTGTCTACACCAGCAAATTATGTTTCTGAAATTCAAAAAGGTCACAGTACTAAATTTCTAGAAAATCGAAAAGACATGGATGAAAATTTCAGAGCACAACATATTGGAACTTTATTTTAGTGCAATTTTTCGATCTTTCCATTTGAATAGTGGGTACTGAAACGGATTCTGTAGGAAATTTGCAGTTGGAGTTAAAATGGATTGATAAAATTAGTATAGTTAATGTAATTTAGTTACTACTTATATCCTATTAGGTGACCATTTTGAATTGAGTTGAATTGCAGTTTCATGAACTATTGTAATTTTGAGTATGTAGTTGGCCAAGTTTTACCATCGGGTTGAACCTACTCTTAATCAGTCTGTTATAATCTTGTTGAAACTGATTTTGGACAGTATTCTGGACTGAAGACGATTTATAATACTAGTTTATGTTAAAAGGTTTATTAAAAAGTAATGAATGAGAGGCGAATTTCTTGTTTATATTAGAAATTTGTTTATATGATTAAATATCTATTGCAAGATATCCAACCTTAAAATTTTTTATACAAAACCGTTGATGTGATTAGCAGATTATTCTGGTCCGGCTTGGTGGCTGTAAAACGTATTTGAATAAATGGAATGTGCCATTCCAAGGTTTTAATTTTTCTTTTTTTAAAGATTTTAATTTTCAAGTGCAAATAGTAAGAGGCAGAAATGGTGGTGAAGGGTTTGACCAAAAAAACAAAAAGAAAATAAGAAATGGTAGTGAAGACGGGAGACCTACTAGAAGGCGTGGGGAGGCAATGGTCCTTCCACGCCTCTGAAAAGTCCATCTGTTGCTTTTGTCAAAGGGTCGTCCTTCCAAGTTCCAACAGATGTTTTAGTTTTCCCCCCAAACCAAGAAACAGTTTGAAACTTATTGTTGGCTAAAGGGTCAGGACATTTCACCATCAAGGCTACACCAAGAGCCCATTCCGGAGGGGTTAAGGCTTTACCAGAATATTCCCTATTGAATTCAATTATTGAGGGCAAAATAAATCTCAGCTTTTGAGGAAAAGGCATGTGATTAGCGTAGCTGCTGCTGGTCCAATCCCTGATTCCTGAACCTCACCAAAACCTCATCTCCCTATGGCAAAAAAACCTGGTAGGAAACATGTTGGCTTTGTTATCTTTTTCTCTATTAAGTTATATCAAATTAAGCATTATCCGGAATTTTACAGCGAAAAAAACATGAACATCACAAAATTTTAGATGCAGAAGTATGGTCGAATACCGAAAGAAGAAATCGTGGACGAAGGTTGTTGTCAGCATTAATTAATAATTAATAATAATAATAATAATAATAGTAACAGTCATTTTTGGAAGTGGGGTTGGGTTAAACGAGACGAGGAATAATAAAAGGGCCTGAAAAAGAGTGGGCATTGGAGTGGCCCCACCGCAGAGGTCAAAAACGGTGGGGTACGCACACAGACACGAGAAGGGAAAACAAGCAACGGAGACACACCGCTGCCGACCCCTTTTACTATGTGGTTCGGCTCGTACTAGCCCTTCCACTCGCATGATACGATATCGTTGTCTCCCCAATCACGTGCGTGCTCCTTTTTTTTTCCTTTAAATAGTAATTTGAAAACATTTCCTCTAAACTGGAGCCGCTAATTTCCTTGGCATCAATTAGACAGCAGTATATTCGCACCGTTTTAAGAACCTGGCTAATTCAAATCTCCAATGTGCCCATCTACCACGTGTTCGAATTGCTAACTTTCTCATTTTTTTTTCCCAATTTTTCAAAACACTCTCCAATTCTGTCCTGTTACAAAAGGCCACCACCAGCAATACCCGCTGTTCTGTTCTGGTCTCTAACACAGATTCTATCTGTACTCTCTCTCCCTAACTCTTTAACTTGGATTAGTTTGGTAAACCCACGAGCCTCGAGTTGTTCGGTAAGCCCCTCCTCCCTCCCCTTTTACCTCCTATTTATTTATAAAATTATTGATATCTTTGTCTACTTAGCAAATTGTTTTTTTTTTTAGTTTCTGTTTGGGTTTAGTTGCTTGTGGTTTTGCCATAAACGATCTCTATCTGCTGATCTGATATCTCTCCCGAGAGACCAAACTTAACCGCCTCTCTTTCTTACAATCGTAATTCTTTTCTTCCCTTATTCATTTTGTTTTCTGTTTGTCTTTTTTTTTTATTAAATTATTTGCATTTCCTTCAGTTTATGCCATTCATTTTTGTTTTTATTTTCCCCATATCTTGTGCTTTTTTTTCTGTAAATCGCCCTGCTTCTTGGATAGATCTGGTCAATGGAAAATGATTTTTTTCCCCTTTCATTTTAATTTATGTTTTTTTCTTTTTCCCCAATTATTTCTTCAGTTTGCTCAAATTTTAATGTGAACCACTACACCAAATTTTGAACTGTAGAACGTTCTTTTCCCTTTCTTTTATTTATTTTTTATTTTTTAGTTTGAAAAGTAACTTGCTTGATGATTTTGATTGTTGATAATGAGTGCAGATATTTTTGTAAGTAAGTGAGCAGAGCAAAGCAAAGGCAATGGCAAATATAGACATTGATGGCATCTTGAAAGAGCTTCCCAACGATGGCCGTGTCCCCAAAACCAAGATCGTTTGTACTCTGGGGCCCGCTTCGCGGTCCGTGCCAATGATAGAGAAGCTGCTGAGGGCTGGGATGAATGTTGCCCGCTTCAATTTCTCTCATGGCAGCCATGAGTATCATCAAGAGACCTTGAACAATCTCAGGGCTGCTATGCACAATACTGGCATCCTATGCGCCGTCATGCTTGACACCAAGGTCCGTTTTCCTATTATTATCTCCTTGTTTTATGATTTTAGCATTATCTGTATGAAGATGTTTATAAGTGCTTAAGCTTTGTGTTTTTTGTACATTTTGTTTTCTAATTAGAAATATCTTGTGAAAGTAACTTCACTGTGAATGGGAAAAAAAAGGCAAATAATAAATAAGAAAGAAATCCTTTTGAGACATTGGACTTTATTGAGCCCAGAAATTCTTCTGCATTAGTAACCCAATGTGCCCATAATAAACTCAAAATCAAAGATAATGGGTCCCAAGATCTGGATTTTTTTTCCCCTCTTTTAGGTAAAGAGGTTGGCATTGTGTTTGGATGTTGAATTCTTTGTTCTCAGCTCTTCTCACATGTGCATTTTCGTTCTTCATTTAGTAGTTTGTAGTTGACTGTGTTTCGATGTTGCAGGGACCTGAGATTAGAACTGGATTCCTAAAGGACGGCAAACCTGTTCAACTTAAGGAAGGCCAGGAAATTACTGTAACCACTGATTATGATATCAAGGGAGATGAGAAGATGATCTGCATGAGCTACAAAAAGTTGGCTGTTGATCTGAAGCCAGGAAATACCATTTTGTGTGCAGATGGTACAATCACACTAACAGTGTTATCCTGTGATCCTGCTGGTGGGACTGTGAGATGCCGATGTGAAAATACTGCAATGATTGGTGAGAGAAAAAATGTCAACCTTCCTGGTATTGTGGTGGATCTTCCAACGCTCACTGAGAAGGATAAGGAAGACATCTTGGGATGGGGAGTTCCCAACAATATTGATATGATCGCTCTTTCATTTGTACGCAAAGGGTCTGATCTTGTTAATGTCCGTAAGGTCCTTGGTCCCCATGCAAAGCAGATACAATTGATGTCGAAGGTATGTTGATCTTTTTCACTTTTGAATCATGATTAATAATGAGATTTTATGTGTATTCTTTATGCAATTTAATTGTTAATGGTTAGAGGTTTCCTTGTGGATGCTGCTGTTCTTAATCTTATTCAAGCAGAGTAGGGCCTTCCATTCTTCTAGAAAATAATTACTGCTTGATCACACAGATTATGATATTTAGACCTAATTACAACTTGAATGCAGTTAGTGCCAGCTTTGCTGTTGTTCTGCATGCCCAGAAGCATATGAGTTTCATCGGTTATGATGAGTCTTCTTGCTTTCTTTGTATCTGTTTTTAGACTGATGACTGATATGGCTATTGTGATTCCTTTAGGTTGAGAACCAGGAAGGTGTCATCAACTTTGATGAGATCCTGCGTGAGACTGATGCATTTATGGTTGCTCGTGGTGATCTTGGAATGGAGATTCCAGTGGAGAAGATCTTTCTAGCACAAAAGATGATGATATACAAGTGTAATCTTGCAGGCAAGCCTGTTGTTACTGCCACTCAAATGCTTGAATCTATGATTAAGTCTCCAAGGCCAACCCGTGCTGAAGCTACTGATGTCGCTAATGCTGTCCTTGATGGCACTGATTGTGTCATGCTTAGTGGTGAGAGTGCAGCTGGGTCCTACCCAGAGCTTGCTGTGAAGATTATGGCTCGAATTTGCAATGAGGCAGAATCCTCCCTTGACTATGGAGCAATCTTCAAAGAAATGATTCGATCAACACCACTTCCGATGAGCCCGTTGGAAAGTCTTGCATCCTCAGCTGTACGAACAGCTAACAAGGCTAAAGCTAAGCTTATCGTTGTTTTGACACGTGGTGGAACAACAGCCAAATTGGTTGCCAAGTACAGACCAGCTGTCCCTATCCTATCTGTGGTTGTCCCAGTCTTGACAACCGATTCATTTGATTGGACCTGCAGTGACGAAAGGCCAGCAAGACATAGTCTGATATACAGGGGCTTGGTTCCTCTACTGGCAGAAGGCTCAGCCAAGGCAACTGATGCAGAATCTACTGAGGTTATCTTGGAAGCTGCCTTAACATCAGCTACAGAGAAGGGGTTGTGCAAGCCCGGTGATGCTGTTGTTGCACTTCACCGAATTGGTGCTGCTTCTGTTATTAAGATCTGCATAGTGAAATGATGTAAGAGTATGCAGCATCCATTTATCGACTTCAGAGGCGGTTTTTTTTATATTGCTTTTATGATCTTTTATGCTTATGCTAGATCAACTTTTTATTAAAGGATTCAGCTACTTCCCTGATGTCCTGAGCTATGATACAGGATACTATTTTGTCAATCTGCCTAATTTCCCTTATGATATCTTGCTAGTTGATGTTATAATGAATTTCAATATTTTATCATGCTTCATGCGGTCTGGTATGAAAATAACAAGCAGGGGGTCCCTGGATACCGTTTTATTCCTGTTTATGGTTTGATTTATTTATTTGTATAAATAGATTTTCATCTAACTTGAAGGTTCATACCATTTCTTCAGCGAGACAGTGTCATTCATCGAAAACCAATCACCCATCCTTGTAGGTTATATGAAGCTGTATTTGGAAGACGGTTTTGTGAAGCTCAAATTTGACAGTTTTTGTTCATCTCAGAGAAATCTCCAAGAATAATCCCAAACCAATAGCAAGCAAATGGAATCCAAATAATTTGATTTGGTTTGGGTTTTACTTAATGGATCTGAAAATTCTTAACTCTTTTGGGCTTTAGGATTTGCCTGGGTCTTCTGGACTTCTCATATTTGGTCCAAGGGACGACGGCATGAAATAGCGGGGGCATGCCTGCCATTCCGTACTACGTTTTCTCACGTGTGTGAGTTTATTTTCCTCTCTTTTTTTTTTCGTTTTTCTTTCTTTGGTCCACTTGTGATCGAAGTAGATTTTCTTGTATATTTCTGTTGACAAAATGGCGAAAGAGAGAGTAATAAACTGATGCACACCTCACCAGGCCACCGACAAACAAATTGTATTCAACTTCATGTCACATTTTGGGGAGACATTGTTTCCTTTTTTATCAAAATTCCTTTCCTCCTTTTCCACTCCCTCTTGGTTTTTTACTGACACATTTGTTCAGTTATTTCCTGATTCTACCACAACTGTTTCTCATGAGCTTACTCTTATTCTCGCTCCTACTCTTGTCTCCGTAGAATCTAAGTTGGTTATTGATACTATACTGGTTCCTAAAGATAAAGTATGGACAGAACTAAAGTTGCTGTAAAAAGCAACAAACCAGAGAAGGAATTTTAAAGAAGAACAGAAATTGTTCTGATGAAGGCACACTTTATTCATACTAGACACCCTTATTTATACACAAAAAAGATAGTTACATGCATAACACTTGTCAAGACATGGATTCAAGTGTTAAGGCATGGATTACAAGTGTTAAAAGGAAGTTTAAAATAATTTACTACAAGTAACTACATGTCTAAATCCAAATAACTAGCAACTGCATGTCTTTATCCAAATAATCAACAACTGCATATACACGGACACCAAGCCATGCAAGTATTATTCTTAACACCCTTCCTTAATGCTTGTATTTTTCACCATAAGTATTTCTCGATTATGTTCAAACTTAGCCTTAGAAAGAGGCTTAGTCATAATGTCAGCAGCTTGATCATCAGATGAGCTATATTGTACAAGAATTTCACCTTTCTTTTGTGCATCCCTCAAGGCATGATATTTTACATGAATGTGTTTAGTTCTCCCATGGAAAACTAGATTTTGTGCTATTGATATGGCAGATTTGTTGTCAACAAACACTTTTGTAGGATTCATCAATGGCATTCCAAGATCAAGTAGAATTTTTCTCAACCATATCCCTTGGTTTGCGGCTGCAGTAGCTGCTACGTACTCTGCTTCTGCTGAGGATTGTGCCACTGATTCTTGCTTGTGTGAATTCCATGAAAACACTCTATTCCCAAGAGTAAATACATATCCAAAGGTACTTTTGGCATCATCAATGCTACCTCCCCAATCACTATCAAAAAATCCTACAAGTTTAGTGGTTTTAGCTTGTATGAATGCAACACCATAGCTTGCTGTACCTTTTAGATACCTCAAAATCCTTTTGGCTGCTGTGAGATGTGATTGACATGGCTGTTGCATGAATCGTGACAAGTAACTGACAGCAAACATAAGTTCTGGTCGAGTAGAACATAATAAGAAAAGGCAACCAATTAAACTTCTATATTCACTGGGATTGTAGAGCTTGTTACTTAAGTTGATTGACAATTTCTCTTTTGCATTCAAAGGAGTTTCAGTTGTCTTGCAATTGTTCATGTTGAATCGTTTCAACACCTCTGTTATGTAGTTTTGTTGAGTCAGGTGAATACCACTTCTTGTTTGTGACACTTCAAGTCCCAGAAAATAAGTCATCAAACCCAAATATGACATGTTGAATTCTTTCTCCATTTATGTTTTAAGTTTAGCAATACCTTTTGTATTTGCACCTGTTATCAAAAGATCATCAACATATAATGATACAATTAGAGAGTTGGCAGTACCTCCTTCCATCACATATAATGTGGCCTCATTCAAACTTTTGTGAAACCCCTGATTCTGCAAGTAAGAGTCAATCCTACTATTCCATGCACGTGGTGCTTGCTTTAACCCATATAAGGCTTTATGTAGCCTATATACTTTGTCTTTATCAACTTCTACTTCAAATCCCATGGGTTGTTCCACATATATTTCTTCATTTAGTCTGCCATTTAAAAATGCAAACTTAACATCTAGATGAAAGACTTTCCAACCATGAGCAGCTGACAGTACAAAGAGAAGCCTGATAGTATCCAACCTTGCTACAAGAGCAAAAGTATCAAAATAATCTACTCCTGGCATTTGAGAAAAACCCTTTGCATCAAGCCTTGCTTTGCATTTATTTAGAGAACCATCTGCATTCATCTTTTTCTTAAAGATCCATTTCACGCCAATCACTTATCTATGTTTTGGTCGATCAACAAGAGTCCAAGTCTTGTTTTTCTCAATCATTGCAATTTCTTCTCTTATAACGGATCTCCATTCTTTGTGAAGTGCAGCTTCATCAAATGAGGTAGGTTCTGCTATTGCAACTTGACATCTGTTGTATATGTCTTGAATAGTGCGAGATCCTCGTACAAGTGTTTCATCAAGATCAAGTTCACCACCATCATCATTCTAACTTTGAACAGCATTATTTGATTCTTTGACTTGCTTCTCATTCCAATCCCAGCTAAGTTCTTCATTGAACGTGACATCTCTGCTAATGGAAATCTTACCAGAGTCAATTTGATATATGCGGTAGGCTTTTGATTGTAGACTGTACCCTACAAATATTCATTTCACTGCCTTTGACTGTAATTTATCTCTTAGCACATCAGGAACATGTTGATAACAAATGCACCCAAAAACACGTAGATGACTTACTGATGGCTTTTTTTCGAACCAAGCTTCATATGAAGTCACAATTCTCAAGGCTCTTGTGGAAAGAATGTTCAGCAAGTATACAGTTGTATTGGCTGCTTCCGCCCAAAAACTCTTTGGTAGCTCCTTTTCAAATAAAAGACACCTAGTCATTTATATTATAATTCTATTTTTCCTTTCACTAACTCCGTTCTGTTGAGGAGTGTAAGGAGCTGTGAGTTGATGTTAAATCCCTTCCTTCTCAAGATATTGAGAAAATTCTAAAGACTCGTACTCTCCACCATTGTCAGATCTCAGAATTTTAATTTTCCTCCCAGATTCTTGTTCAACTCTAGCCTTGAACTTCAAAAAGAGATTAAACACTTCAAATTTATGTTTCATCAAATAAATCCAACACATTTTGGAAGCATCATCAATGAAGATTAGAAAAAACTTGCTTCCATTTAGAGATTCTTCACTCATAGGACCTCCAATGTCAGTGTGAACAAGTTCAAGCTTCATGGTTGCTCTACTTGATTGAGCAGATGGAAATGGCTTCCTAGCAGATTTCCTAAACTGACATGTACTACAAACTTGATTTGATTTAGTTAAGGAAGACAAATTCTCCATCAAGCCTGACTTGCTAGCATGTACCAAGGAACCAAGATTACAATGTCCAAACCGTTTATGCCAAAGTGTTGTCATATTCGGTTTTACCTCAGAGGCTGGACAACAAACATCTTCCAAATTTACAGGAAAACATTTCCTTTTCATGGGAACATTCATAACAAACTCACCCGATGAATCATACACAGTACATGATTTATCTTTAAAAAGTAAGACATACCCATCATCCATCATTTGGCCTACACTTAGTAGATTTTGAGCAATATCAAGAACAAGCAACACTTCTTTGACATACCTGCTTCCCAGGGAAGTTTGAATGTTGATTGTACCTTTCCTTACTGCATATAGATATTTGCCATCACCAATTTCAACACTAGATTGATACAGAGTATCAAGTTCAGTAAAGATTTCTTTGTTGGGGGTCATGTGATTTAAACAACCATTGTCCAACAACCATTGATTTGAGTCAACTACCTTGGGTCGTGTCAAGATCATAAACAACTGCTCTTCGGCAACATCATCATTCTCATTTGTTTGTGATGCCTTATCATGCTTCTCTGGTTTATTTTTACATACCTTCTCAATGTGACCCAATTGATTGCATGCACGACACCTGACACTCGGTCTAAACCAGCAGTAGGCCTTTGAATGATTTCTTTTCTTGCAGTGAAAGCACATCTGAAACTTGTTCTTTTTCCCATGAGTTTTGTTATATTGAACCCTTTCTTTTTCTTTCTCCTTCTGATCACCTGAGCCTTTTTTTATTCTTGACTCACCTCCTGCTTTTCCTTTCATCTTTACAAATAAAGCGTTTTCATATGTATTATCACTTCGCATTGCTCTCCTTTGCTCTGCGGCTTGGAGTGCATTTACTACATCAGTAAAAGTCAAGGTTGAGAGGTCCTTTGACCCTTTTAATGATGTAATTGTAGATTCAAATTTTTTTGATAGAGACACAAGAACTTTTTGGACTACACGGCTTTCAGAAAGATTCTCTCCCAACAGCCGCACCTAGTTCACCACTCGCATGATTTTGTTAATGTAGTCTTTAACATTTTCAGTATCCTTCATTCTCAAAGTCTCAAATTCCCTCAATAAATTCATTACCTGCATCTGCTTTGTCCTTTCTGAGCCTTGGAATTATTCCTTCAGTTTGTCCCATGCCTCTTTTGCTGATTTGGCTCCCACTATTCTTGTAAATACAGCATCCGAAACAGCCCCATGGATACATGCCAGCGCTCTGTAGCACTTAGCAACTTCCTCACTATGTTGTTTAATTTGTGCGAGGGTTGCATTTTCTCTCAAGATAAGTACTTCACCTCCAGATTCTATGACATCCCAAAGATCGTAACCACGAAGATAGGCTTCCATCTTAACTGACCAAATTGCATAATTCTCTCCATTGAAGTTTGGTGGAGATTGATGACTAAGAATATTGCTGGAGGCCATTTTGTATGAAGATGGTTTTCTTAAGGTTTCGGGAAATGAATTTGTTTTAATTGTCTTACAAACACAGCCCTTAAAGATCAAAATAGACTCTAGATACCATGAAGATAAATTATGGACAGAACTAAAGTTGCTGTATGAAGCAACAAACCAGAGAAGGAATTTTAAAGAAGAACAGAAATTGTTCTGATGAAGGCACACTTTATTCATACTAGACACCTCTATTTATACACAAAAAAGGTAGTTACATGCATAACACTTGTCAAGACATGGATTCAAGTGTTGAGGCATGGATTACAAGTGTTAAAAGGATGTTTAAAACAGTTTACTACAAGTAACTGCATGTCTAAATCCAAATAACCAGCAACTGCATGTCTTTATCCAAATAATCAACAACTGCATATACACGGACACCAAGCCATGCAAATATTATTCTTAACAGTTCCAACCCTTCGTTGTTCAACCCGAGTGAAACAAACTCCTCATTATCTCCACAATTATCATTGTTTCTGTTCTGTTTGTAACCTTGGATGAGCCTCAGTCTTATCATTCGCAACAAGTTATAGATGACGAGCTTCAAGCTCTTGAGAAAAACTTATATTTGGGATTTAGTCGACTTGTCTTCTAACAAAACTTCTATTGATTTAAAATGAGTTTATAAAATCAAAACCCACTCAGATGGATCTATTCAATATTATAAAACTCGTTTGGTGGCTAAGGATTATACTCAAGAATATGGGATAGACTATAAATTAAGAAACTTTTGCTCTTGTAGCTTGTAAATTATGAAATTTAGTTTCATTATTTCTCAATTTGGTTTTATTTTTAGCTTTCATGATTCTACATTTTTTATTTGGCGTACTACTCATTACATTGTTTTTTTCTTCTCTATGTAGATTATATGATCATCACCGGTGATGATACAACATGTATTGCAAAATTACAACAGTTTCTTGTACAACAATTTGAAATGTAAGATCTTGGTTCCCTTTGTTATTTTTTAGAACTAGAGGTTTCCTCCGATGCTATCTTTCTCAAACTAAGGATGCATCTGATTTACTTTCTCGAGCTGACATTATCGATAGCTAAACTTACTTTGATGGATAGAACTCGTCTTCCTAATCTTACTTTATATCACCGACTCATTAAAAGTCCGGTTTGTCTCATAATGACTCAATTTGATATTGCTTACGTTGTTCATCTAGTCAATTAATTTATGGCTGCGTTTGTCTCATTTTTCAGTAGTTCCTCATGTTCTTTCTTATGTTAAAGGCACATTCTTGTTATGGACTTCACTTCTCAGTTCATTCTTCTCTAGTTTTATGTAGGTATTCTAATGTTGATTAGGTAAGTGACTCTATCAATCATCGTTTTACAAATAGTTATTGTTTCTTTTTAGACTATTTTCTCATTTCTTGGCGTAGCAAGAAACAAATAATTACTGCCCGCTCTAGTACTGAATCAGATCTTGCTATTGTGGAGGCTACTTCAGAGTTAATATAGACTAGAGGATATGGGCATTGCACACTCTTTTGCCACTGTACTTCATTGATAGAAGTGCTGTACAGATTACTTATCATGCCATGATGTGTTTCATAAATGGGCCAAGCACATTGAGATTGATGGTCACCTTCATGTTATCGTGTGACTGGAGGACTCTTCATTTGACTTTGATGTTTTCTTTCAAAACTTAGTTTCTACACTCAATATTTATCAAATCATTTGAAAGGGTGTTAAGATAATTGTATAAATTCATTGATATCATTAAAATACAATATTATTAGTTGGTTAGGTCGTTAATTAGAGTTAAAATATGAATAGTATATATATATATATATTATTTAATTCTATATTTGATATATTGTCAAGTCATGAGATAGTGTCACCTCATTAAAAAATAAATATAAATTTTTTAAAAACTTAAAAATAAATATTATCAATTTTCTTTAAAAAGATAAAAATAATTGTTTATCTCTTTTTAACTCTCTCTCTCTCATCCAATCTCATCATCTTCTTCTCTTCTTTTTTGCCCATTATCAACAATAAAAACCTAAATATATTAATTGTTGTTATAATTAAACTCAAACTCTATCAAAACTTGAAAGAAAAAGCTAGTGTTGTAGTCATTCATAATTAGCTCGTAAATTTCAATTGGTTACTCTTCATTTTCATGTTGGAATAGATTTTGTTAAGCAAAAGTAGACACAAAATATTGTGAAACTGTTACATTGAGACTTGATACTATTATCTAACAGAAAGATAAAAGAGCCATCAGAAAAATCAAGAAGAAAAACTAATGATTAATTTTCAATGGAAGGAAATTATGAAAAATTAACAACTATTAAGCTTACTTTGACTTTGGTTCTTTTGGTGTTTTTAGTAAGTAGTTGATATTTTGGATGTAGTATTTACAAGAAAACGACTTTAGTTCAATTTTAGTTCTTTAGGTTTATCTTTGAAAATGAATTTTAATTAGTTGTATTTTTTTTATTTTTAATTTTGGATCAATTTTTCTTGTTGATTTTCTGATAACTTTTTTATCTTTGGATTAAACAACAATATCAAGTATCAATGTTTCAATACATTTTGTATTTGCTTTGCTTTACAAAATCTATTCCAATGTGAAAATTAAGAGTTATCAATAAAATTTACTAAGTTGATTATAAACAATTATAAACACTAGCTCTCTCATTCAAGTTTTGATAGAGTTTGAGTTTAATTATAGCAACAATCCCTAGATTTAGGTTTCTATTACTGATAATGGACAAAAAAAAGAGAGAAGAAAATGAGATTAGGTGGGAGAGAGTTGGAGAGAGATAAAAAATTATTTTTTTAATTTTTTAAAATATTTTTAAAAATTAAAAATATTTATTTTTATATCTATTTAAAAATTATATTTATTTTTTAGATGAAATGACACTATCTTATAACTTAACAGTGTACAGTGCATCAAATATAATCTCATTCATGTAGCATCACAGTACCAGATTTCTTATCTTATAAAGTAATTTCAGATCTTGACAATGCAATTTTTGTCCACTTTGAACGATTGTTGAAGGAAGAAAGAACCAAACCCATTTTAGGTCGAAGAAGCCCGAATTTATTTTTTTATTTTTATTTTTTTTGGAATTTACTTTGTTTTTTATAGACCACGTTACCTTCATGTGTCTAAAGATTGCGGTGTTTCCACAATGTAAACGGAAATATTACAAGGTCAACATATTTGAAAATGAGGGAATAAATTAATTTATTTCTCGAAAATCACGAAATATCTTTTTGTAATTTATCCAATCCAAAATTACGCTCGTAGATTATTTAATGGATTTGGATAACAGGTGATGATCCTTTAGGAATTATTCACATATCATTTTCCTGAAAACCCAAAACAAAGGATAAAACATGCATGCGGTTGGAGCATTACATCATTAAAGGGAAGGACTTACTTATCTTATTTATTTATTTTCAGCTACATCTCCACATCTCATCTTGAATTAAAAGGACTTACTCTTATAGTTTTGATAATATTAAAAGATGGACCAAATAGCTGGCAAATACTGACCCATATCTTCCCAGAAAGATACGGATCAGGGAGTCTCTGTTCCTTGGAGTCATGAAACTTCTACTTGCACCCTTTCCTTCCTTGCCACGTGCTCTTTGTAGCTTTGAAACTAAAGACAAGTCTTTGATTACTGGGGAAAAAAAATGCTTATAAAGAATTGACTTAGGCAATCAATCAACCAGCATGCGTAAAAGCAAAGTGCTTTCAAAAGTGTGGTCACTAATCCATCGGGCATGTGATTTTTCTGCTACAATTATTTGACAGTATCTAAGGGCTAAGGGGATACCCATGTCCTTTGCTGGGTTCCATTGCAGCTTCTTCTGGGTTTTTACAAATGAACCTCAAATAGCTGTGCCACTTTATGCAAGAATCCCATTTTGGCCAAAATTTTTGGGACCAACTCTCAGAATTGTAGGATGATTTTGGTTTTTTTGCTGTGATTTTCCCTTTTGTTATTCAAACAAAATATATATATTTATCACATCCGAACATTTAATTTATTAATTAATATATAATTTTTTAATTAAAAAATAAAATTTAAATCTTTTTTTTTCAATTATAAAATATGTATATATATACATTTGCCAACCTAAAACCCCGTTGTGAACTACAATCATAATTTATACTTTAAAGAAGAAAAAAAACTGAGATTAATAGTGCATAAGTTTTTGTTCAACTCTCTTTTCGTGATATGTGTGTCTATCATTTAAATTGGAATTAGTCCATTTTCAAATAATAATCAAAAAGCATAGCTTGTGGTTGAAATTTGAGCTAAAATTTGGATATATTAGGTAAATAAAGTTAAGGATAAGGCTTTAATCTAAAATTTATATATATTTCCTCAATATTCTCTACACCTTCTAATATGGAGCAAGCAAATAAAGCCAATAATCATCTTGTGAGTCAAAAAAGATATGGAAAATCATTTCCTCAGTTTTGGAAATTACGAAATTGGCCAGTTAATTCCATAGGAAACAGAAGGAATGTTAATAATTGGACTGTTTCCTCTGCTTTAATGTCTAACGATCATTTTTACAATTTTCCATAAACTATTGCGTAGGTGATAATACCAAGATAATCCTAATCCAGTAATTAGATAATAAAATGATTGTCCAAAGGGCAATTTTGGCATTATGGCAAATAAAGTGCCTATAAAGAACAATTTTCACTGCAGTGCCAGTCACGTTACTGTTATAATACCACAGATCACTCTGTGTGTTCTTTTTTTTTTTTGAGAAGAGTTTAAAGCTGCGGCGGAAATGGGGAAGAGATGCTGTGCCGTGGGGTTAGCAATGATAATGGTGATGGGGTTGGCGTCTTTGACGCTAGCAACCAGCAGGAGAAGTATGCTGACCAATGGTATTGGATTGACTCCTCCCATGGGGTATGCTATGTTTGCCTCTGCTTTATCTGTTTTAATACTGTATGTGTACTCACTGCATTACTTGTTTATGCTTGTTTTTGGACCGGTTGCTTGTCACAAAAATCTTGGTCGGTGGAGGTTGAACAGTGAATGTTTTTACTGAAAACCACTGTCTTTGACAGTTTGTGTTGTCGTCTGCATTAAACCTTATTTGCGGTACTCATCAGATCAGAGTTGGGGTAGTGCATTCATGCGTGAATTAGTACTGGTATTAATGATAAGATTTGTTATGGGTTATCTGTTCAAGACTGAACTTTGGTTATGTTTTGCTGAGATTTTCTGTTTCACGACTTCAACAAGAGCCATGATTTAAGGCTTGATTCTCTTATTCTCGCCAGAAGAAAGGGATGATTCTGCTTGGTAAAACTTTGGTAAAAGGGGAAATGGAATATTAATATGTACTAATTTACATTTGTCATCGGAAATTTGACAGTGAGTTTTGTATCTGTTTTTCTTTTTAATCTTTTTTCCTCTTAATCATTTCCGCTCTAGGCGTAATTTTCTTTTAGAATTTTGGGTTAATCAGGTACTTTGTCTTTCCTTTTCCCTGCAGGTGGAATAGCTGGAATCACTTCTACTGCAAAATTGACGAAAAAATGATCAGAAAAACTGGTAAATATAGTAACCCATATATGCCTTTTATATTTAATTTGTCTTCTTCTTTTATTTCTTTTTTAAAGTTTTATACCAATTGGTAATGCTTGTAATGTAGTTCTCAGTCAGATTTCATTGCTTGATGATACAGTCATATATAGTTTATAACTTTGAAAAACAGTCTATTGTAGCATACACTACCTTAAACTTGAATATTTTGTTCGTTTGACAGCTGATGCTCTAGTTTCAACTGGGCTTTCCAAGCTTGGATATGAATATGTTAATATAGGTATGCTGCTATAATTATTTTAATGCCTCTAACCTAAATAACTGCTAGTTTGTTCCTTCATTTGAATCATTGATTTGAAGTGGCTGACTAAATACTTGAACATCTTGCTTTCTTAGATGATTGCTGGGGTGAAATTTCTCGTGATGAGAAGGTATTCATTTTTCTTTTAAAGTTAATCATAGCCCCTGCCTCTTTTCCTATATAAGCAGTTAGAGGTTGTAGAAAACTAGAAATGTTTCTCCTATGAAGGATAATTAAACGGTGATGTGGCAATAACTAGCTCACTCTAATCAATTTCAGGGTAATCTAGTGCCTAAGAAGTCAACCTTTCCATCTGGGATAAAAGCTCTAGCAGACTATGTTCACAAAAAGGGTCTTAAGCTAGGGATCTATGCAGATGCAGGGTAATGTAACTCTAGCTCTTATGACTAATGAGACAAAAACATGAATGGTGCCTATCGCTAATGGATACACTATTATTTATTTTGCAGGTATTTTACTTGTAGTAAGACAATGCCTGGTTCACTTGGTCATGAAGAACAGGATGCTAAAACGTTTGCTTCATGGGTATGAACTTCAGTGATCATTTTCCATGTGTTAATCCTTTTTCTTTTTTTTTGGAATCTACCTTGCATACACTTGCAAATGAAAAAATTGTTACAATTATTATCCTAAATAATCATAAGATGATAAAAAATAGAATTCAACGTGGAAATTGTTTTGTTTGCAGGGTATTGATTATTTGAAGTATGATAACTGTCACAATGGTGGCTTAAAGCCAATTGAAAGGTAATAGTCGTATCTATGGTAACATTCCATTACACAATTGACTTTTGTTCAGATTTGCAGCAATGTATCCAAACCTATAGCCATCTTCTCATTTATCATTACTACTCTTCATGTAGATACCCTGTCATGACTCGTGCTTTGAGGAAGGCTGGCCGCCCCATCTTCTTCTCTCTATGTGAATGGTACCTTCTGAAGCACAGCAACTTAAGCTTTTTATTCATTAATTGCTGATTCTTTTTGGTTGGGCTTATGTTTCATTTTGATTTCTTAGGGGAGATATGCACCCTGCTGAATGGGGTGCCCCTGTAGGAAATAGCTGGAGGACAACTAATGACATAACAGATACATGGGAAAGGTAAAGATTTATGCTCAGAAAATCGGTTTCTATTTTGGGTATCCTAGCCTCGCCCTAGAGCCCTAACTTGCAACTTTTTCTGCCTCGCAGTATGATCTCCAGAGCTGACCAAAATGAAATTTATGCCGAATATGCAAGGCCTGGTGGTTGGAATGGTTTGACTTCTCTACCAGTGGCAGTGTTTTAACCAATATAGAAATAATTTATAATTACAATTTTTTGAGAGATTTATTATGTAATTTATTTTGATAGATCCTGACATGCTTGAGGTGGGGAATGGAGGGATGACAAAAGATGAATATATAGTACATTTCAGCTTGTGGGCAATTTCCAAGGTAACAGATGATATCTTCTGTTTGATGCCAGGTTATATGCATTTTTTTTTTTTGCTTAATCAAGTTATATGCATGTTACATCTGGTTGATAAAATGTCAATGGTATTGCAGGCTCCTCTTCTTCTTGGTTGTGACATAAGGAACATGACAAAAGAGACAATAGAGATTATTTCAAATAAAGAGGTCATTGCTGTTAACCAAGGTAATAATGACTAACTTTATACAAAAACCATTAAGCTCCCCCCTTTAAGTAATTCCTAAGCATCATTAGTTATCAATTTTTTAACTTCATGTTACGGCGTACAATAGATCCATATGGTATTCAAGCTAAGAAGGTTAGGATGCAAGGTGATGAAGAGGTAAAATTTATCACAGCCCCTTTTTGGTTCAATGTATACCAATATGCCATACTCTGCTCAATTTACCTTTTTTCTATGCCTTCGAACAGACTTGGGCAGCACCTATTTCTGGTGATAGAGTAGCTGTGGTCATACTCAACAAGGGTCCTATTCGTACTTCTGTTACAGCTCGCTGGGATGATATTGGACTAGCCTCCACAACTGTTGTTGAAGCAAGAGATCTTTGGGAGGTACATAATTTTAGCTACAAGCTTTAGTATATTCTACTGTCATTTTTCCAATGTGCTGCTGTTTCCCTTTGCATGCATGAATGATTACTTATAACCTTGTGCAGCACATTTTAACTGCTACGGTACACCTACTAATGTAACATGTATGCATCTCTTGCAGCACAAAACACTGAAGACAAAATTTGTGGGCAATCTGACAGCGACTTTGAAATCTCATTCCTGCAAAATGTATGTGCTGAAGCCAATTGCTTAAAAAATCACTCTTACCAAACACCAGTTGCTTTGGAATGTTTGTGATGCTAGTAGTCTCTTCACTCTTACGTGTTTTAAGCTTTTAGCGAGTAGTCACCTGATGTTGCAGTCATCTAGAATTTTGTAATTTCTGACGTGACATGGAATTAGTTTTTCATTTTCTTTTTTTTTTTTGTGGGGGGGAAGATCAGTACATGAATTAGTTGTTAATAACATGGAGGAAGCAAAGCTTTCCTCTATGATATTGCAGATGCGTAAAAGTTGTTATCAGGTTGCAATTGATGGTTGCGGTCTTGCAGACATTCTTTTCATATGTACTTATATATGAAATAAACCATAAGATTAGACTTAGTTCTCATATTACCATGCAAATGAAATTTACAAAATTTCCCATAAAATGGTTTGCAGATGTGTCTTCTTCGTTAACCCTTGAAAAAGCCTAAATAAATCCGTAAAATGAAAGGAAAAGGGAAAATTTTCCTAGATGAACTCAATGGCAGCAAGGTAAGGGCTCACTAGGAAAGTGTACATTTGAATTAATACAGCATAATGGATTCTGTTTTTATTCAAGGAACTGCTAAGAATACCTACATTAGTCAGGACAAACATGAAGGCTCAGTCATTAGATCAAGTTGTTGAAGATGATATCCAAAATTATTATGTGACACAATTATCTTAAATCCAGGTCTTCAATTGTATTCTTTTTTAAGGATGCGTTGTTTTTCTACTAGAAAACTGGTCCTCAATAAGAAGCCTCAACGTTTATAGAGAGGTCTTAGGCCAAATTTTGTAAGGGAGAATCCAGGTGCAGGAGTGTTGGACCATGTCTTTTTTTGGGATAATTTGTTTGGAGTTTGGACCATGTATCATGTCTGAGAACTAGGAAATGATGAATGGCCGCCTGCATTACTACATGCCTCCTCTGATGACTGATCAAATAACTCTCATGGCTCAAACCATAACCATTGCTTGAAAAGTCAGTTTCTTTGGATGGTTCGTTGCCTACGGTTCTTGAATCACTACAAAGATGAGGAAAACACGTTGACGAATGAGAATACCCAATTTTTGTTAAAACAACCAAACAGTGCTGCTTCGGTTTTGTTTAAAGAAATTGTCTGTGATTGAATTATACCACCTAAAAAGAACCGGCCCATCATCAATCAGGTTTACACGGAAGCACTTACGTGAGCTGCTTATACAATTTGGGATAAAATTTGTTTTGAGTAAGTACTGCCAATGCGTTGTCATGGATTGGTGATACGACAAAAAGATGAAAAAGCCAAGTTATTATTATAGTTTAAGATGTCAACGTGTAAGATGTCAACGTTTGTTTACTTTAATATCCACGATGACGAGGCTACCTGGCATTGCAAAAGGCGTCTGTATATATGTATCCTTCTGCATGTCTTTTCTACGTCACACGAGGCAACGACATGCAGAAACAGAAATTTGGGATTATTCCAAAGAGAAACAACTCAGTTCTCATTCTTTTATTGAACGCATCCAGGGCATATCCATGTTATATTCTTTGTTAAACATATTTTTTCCTAAAAACTACGAAGTATATATACACATCGACGAGGCAGACTGTAGGAGCACATTCAGGAACCAAACACTTTGGGTCGTCCACACCAATGGCACCCCGAACTCATGAAATCATGAAGGTAGAAGAGGAAAAGAGAGGGGTAATAGAAGACGAGAAGAAGAATGGAGATGCTGCCAACAAAGCTTTTCCATTCTATATGCTTTTGAGCTATGCAGATACACTGGACTGGACACTTATGGCATTGGGGACCTTGGGTTCCGTAGTACATGGCATGGCTCAACCTGTTGGATATCTGTTGCTAGGCAAAGCTCTTAATGCATTTGGGGACAACGTTAATAACATTGATGGCATGGTTAAGGCAATCAAGAAGGTATGCACAAGCTGCACCAGCTTAAAATTTTGATAGAGTTTTATCAGCACGTCTTGACTTGTTTTTTTGTGCAGGTTGTTCCCTTCGTATGGTACATGGCTTTCGCCACATTCCCTGCTGGAGTACTAGGTATCTTATTCTTGTCTTAGTAATATTAACAAGGTCATATGACAATTAGCCTTGGACTCCACAACGAATAGGCAATGAAGGATTACTAATTAGCATACCAATGTAAATATGCGTCTATTATACTATACTTTCTAGATTATCTTAAATGGGCCCCCTGTCAGAACTAATCTGTTAAGAGATACATAGTGGCTCTTAGGCAATGAATTCTACATTGTGTTTAAGAAGAAAGGAGCAATAGCCCCCTCTTTGTCTATGACACTGGAAGAACTGACAACATGATCTTGCAACTGCCTAGAACTCCCTTGTACTGCTCCATATATCCTTATGGATTTGAGCTTTGCAGAGATTGGATGCTGGATGTATGCAAGTGAAAGACAAATGGCACGACTAAGATTAACATTCCTGAGAGCAATGCTCAACCAAGATATTGGAGCATTTGATACAGATTTAACAAGTGGGAAAATAATTAGTGGAATGAGTTATGACATGAGTATCATACAAGATGCAATAGGGGAGAAGGTACATAACTGAAGCATTTGTTCACCTCGCTTTATAGCTTTCTTCAAAATGTTGACATATTGCTAACTTAACTTCTGACTCCCAGTTGGGCCATTTTCTTTCAAGCTTTGCAACATTCTTTTCTGCAATCTTTATTGCTGCCATATGCTGTTGGGAAGTTTCCCTGCTTATGTTTGTGGTTGCTCCTATGATTCTTGTGATTGGAGGTACCTACACCAAGAAAATGAATGCTATTTCAGCTACTAAGATGCTCTACATATCAGAAGCTACATCACTGGTAGAACAGGTAATAAGTTGTCAAAAAATGTAACTGCTTCTCGCTCCATATCTTAAACCTGTAAGATGATTAATACATGAGTATCTAAGTTATCTCAGTTATTAATATCTAAGGTTTACTATGCCGCAGACTGTCTCTCAAATCAAAACTGTATTTGCTTTTGTTGGAGAGAATTCTGCAATTAAATCGTTCTCAGAGTGTTTGGAGAAACAGTTCTCCTTAAGCAAAGGGGAAGCACTGATAAAAGGAGTTGGAACCGGCATGTTTCAAACTGTTACCTTCTGTGCCTGGGCTTTGATCATTTGGATTGGAGCTATTGCTGTCACTTCCAGGAAAGCAAAAGGAGGGGATGTTATTGCTGCGGTGATGAGCATTCTCTTTGGATCCGTGTAAGAGAAGACCCTGTCCTTGAGGCTAATAAAGTATTTCACTCCAGTCTCTACGCATATGTAACACCGGATTGTTTTAAATTGCAGATCACTTACTTTTGCCGCACCAGACATCGAAATATTTAATCAGGCAAAGGCTGCAGGATATGAGGTTTTCAAGGTGATCCGAAGAAAGCCAGCTATCAGTTATGATTCAAGGGGAAAGGAAGTCGAGAAGATTGGTGGCAACATCAAAATACGTGATGTATACTTTGCTTACCCTTCTCGGCCGGAAAAGTTGATCCTTCAAGGATTTTCATTGTCAATTCCAGCAGGAAAGATGGTTGCTTTAGTGGGCAGCAGTGGTTGTGGAAAGAGTACTGTTATCTCCTTAGTTGAAAGGTTCTATGATCCCTCCAAAGGTTGGTTGCATCTTCTTGGTGGTGCCTGTTACAATTTGAATTAATCGCTGTATTAGCGTGGTTATGCAAATGTCTACGCTGCTTTGATTCAAACAGGATTTCTATCTAATGCCAGGCTAATGAAAAATGTACTACACTGCAGGGGAGATTCTAATTGGCAATCATAACATCAAGGATCTTGATTTGAAGTTCCTTCGGAAGAATATTGGAGCAGTATCCCAAGAACCATCACTCTTTGCTGGCACTATCAAGGATAATATCAAAGTAGGAAATATGGATGCCAACGACAGACAGATCCAGGATGCAGCAATAATGGCGAATGCACATACTTTTGTCTCTCAACTTCCAAATCAGTATTCAACGGAGGTTGTCCACCTAGCCTCTATTAACTTACTTAAAAAAATTTTAAGGCTTGACTGTGCTGTGTAAATACACCAACCGACAAGCAATACTGACTTTGTGGTTAGGAATGCAATGCAGGTAGGCCAAAGAGGAGTCCAGTTATCAGGAGGACAGAAACAGAGAATTGCCATAGCAAGAGCTATTCTAAAGAATCCTCCAATTCTTTTACTTGATGAGGCAACAAGTGCGCTTGATTCGGAGTCGGAGAAACTGGTCCAAGACGCCCTGGAGAAGGCTATGCAGGGGAGGACAGTTATCTTGATTGCGCACAGGATGTCAACCATTATCAATGCTGATATAATTGCAGTAGTGGAGAATGGACAAGTTACAGAAACGGGAACACACCGCAGCTTGTTAGACTCTAGCATGTTCTACAAAAATTTGTTCAGCATTCAGGACATTGGCCAAATTCGTGAGTCAAGGTATGTCCACATGTGATGCCCCAGGAATAAACTTGATCTCCTATATCTCAAAGTTTTGACTGGATTCATCCGAGTTGAATAAGAATGCTAAATTCATTCAAAATATATAAAAGAGAGACCGAGTTGGTGTTAAAATGGTTCAGTTGTTACATGTGAACTTTCATATGGTAGATGCACCAATGAATTATTAGTGGTGAATTTTCCTTTTTGAGAGAGATGCACTAACGAAATTTTAGTTGTTACATGTGACAACTGAACCATTTTAAGAGTAATCCGAACCTCAAAAGACAACTGGTGTAATTTTTATACTCAGAATTTATTTCAGAAGGAAAGTTAAACAACATTCTAACTTGCTTGGAACGTGGACAATGACAGGGCTAGTGAAGCCACTGAAGAAGCTATTACTACCGATCAACAGTTTTCACCTCTAGACACTGAGCCTAAGGAGGAAACAAAAGATCTCGACGGACATCTTAGTGAATCTTCCAAGCAAGTGGAATCGAAAAGAAGAAAAAACACAATTACATTCTTCAGAATCTGGTTTGGCTTAAAAAAAGGAGAGCTTGCAAAAGTTGCAACTGGCTCCATAGCAGCAGCTTTTGCTGGTGTTTCAAAGCCCTTTTTTGGATTCTTCATCATTACTGTAGGAGTAGGATACTACAAGAAAGATGCAAGGCAGCTGGTTGGGAGGTATTCCATCATCTTCTCTCTAATAGGATTGCTTGCTTTAGTCATGCACACCCTGCAGCATTACTTCTATGGAGTGGTTGGAGAAAAGGCCATGGCAAACCTCAGGCGAGCTCTGTATTCAGGTATTAATTGTCCCATGGGAATATCTAAATATATCATCATGTTTCCCTACTTCTTCTTTTTCTCAATGTGAAATTCATTTTGCTAGCTTCCATAAGTTTTAAGAAACATTCTCACGCCACATACTAACATCTGTTTCATTAAAATCTTGCAGGTATACTACGAAATGAGTTAACATGGTTTGAGAAACCTGAGAATAGTGTTGGTTCACTTACTTCAAGGGTCATCAATGACACCTCCATGGTCAAAACCATAATATCTGATCGGATGTCTGTTATTGTCCAATGTATTTCTTCCATACTAATTGCAACGGTTGTTAGCATGATTGTAGACTGGAGAATGGGTCTGGTAGCTTGGGCTGTGATGCCTTGCCACTTTATTGGTGGACTCATTCAGGCCAAATCTGCCAAAGGATTTGCGGGTAACTCTGCTGCTACACACCGTGAAGTTGTCGCCCTTGCTTCTGAGTCTGCAGCCAACATAAGAACCATTGCATCGTTTTGCCATGAAGAGCACATAATCAGGAAAGCCGCAAAGTCCTTGGAAAAGCCAAAGAAAAGAAGTAGGAAAGAAAGTATTAAGTATGGGATCATTCAAGGCTTTTCCCTTTGCTTATGGAATATTGCTCATGCTGTTGCTTTATGGTATACAACGATTTTGGTTGGTAGACGACAAGCAAGTTTCGTAAATGCCATAAGATCATACCAGATTTTCTCCCTCACAGTACCTTCAATCACCGAACTATGGACGTTGATCCCCGCTGCCATTTCCGCTATCAATGTTCTAACTCCTACATTTGAAACTCTTGACCGGAGAACAGAAATCGAACCTGATACACCAGAGGACTCACACCTTGAGAGGATTAAAGGAAAAATCGAATTCCAAAATGTTAAATTTAACTATCCCTTACGGCCAGAAGTGACTGTTCTCAACAACTTCAGTTTACAAATTGAACCAGGGACAAAAATTGCTCTTGTTGGGCCAAGTGGAGCTGGCAAGTCCTCTGTGCTGGCCATTTTGCTAAGGTTCTATGATCCGTGGAAGGGAAGGGTTCTTATTGATGGCAAGAATATAAAGGAATATAATCTAAGGATGTTAAGAAGACAAATTGGGCTGGTGCAACAAGAACCACTTCTTTTTAGTTCCTCAATAAGAGACAACATCTGCTATGGGACTGAACATGCTTCCGAGACTGAAATTGTGGAGGTATCAAGGGAAGCAAACATACATGAGTTCATAAGCAATTTGCCTGATGGTTTCGATACAGTAGTTGGGGAAAAAGGGTGCCAAGTTTCAGGTGGACAAAAGCAAAGAATAGCCATTGCAAGAACCCTACTAAAGAGGCCTGCAATCTTGCTTCTGGATGAAGCAACAAGTGCACTTGATGTAGAGTCCGAAAGAACCATAGTAAACGCCCTGGAATCCATAGATAAGAAGGGAAATGGTGGATTCTTGTCTAGACCAACCCAGATTACAGTTGCACATAGACTATCCACGGTCATAAACTCAGATGTGATCGTTGTCATGGATAAAGGAGAGATTGTGGAGATTGGTTCCCACTCAACCCTTATATCAGCATCCGAGGGAGTTTATTCGAGACTGGTCCAGCTTCAGAGTGCAATAGAAAATTAATACACTAGCAGATATAACCTCACTAGCTTTTCTTTTTTTCTTTTCAATCTGAAAGATCTACCTCTTGATGCATATAAAAGAAAGGCATGTAGCACGAGGATTATGAGTGCCCAACTTTAAAAAGATGCATCCAATATGTATGTACTTTCAATGATTAAGTAAAAGAATATTAGGTGACAAAATCTAATTTGAAGATAAAAAATTATATGTACTTTCACTAACGAAAATATAAAAAAATCAAAATAAATATTTAAGATAAGTATAAATTCATTCACGTATCTTAATTTTCAAAACAAAAAATTAATTTCATATACTTCAAAATTATATTATATATCATTAATGAAATAAAGAAACAATGTATCTCATAAATACAAAATTTGTTTAATATAATTGGATTATTTGGCTTCCATGAAAGAAACGAAAGAAATGTTGGGAGAAAGTGCTGAAGTAAGAAAAGGCTAAAATGGGGATAAGGGGAGAAAAGTGAAGGGCTGAAAGTCAAAAGGGATACAAACGAACTAGCATGGGATAACGGAACACGTTGATGGTGTAACGTCAATGGGTTGGTCCACAGTTTGTCCACGTGCCCATTCTCCTTCCCCTTCTTATTATCAAAATTTTTTTTTAAAACTAAAACCTTATACAAGCACAATAAATATTTTAAATTTTTATTTTTATTTTTTTTCGTTTTCTTTTCTCTCTCTTCTCACTTTTCCTTTAAAGACCGATCGTTAAGCATCGGATGTCGTCGTTGACCGCCGATTGTCAATCACCGAATATACCATGCTATGATCGTGATCGGTGACCATCGATAGACAACCGGTGGCGACATTCAGTGGCTGACGATCAATCCTTAATAAAAAAGGTAAGAGGAGAGAGAAATAAAGAAAAAAAAAAAGAAAAGAAATAAAAAAGTAATATGTTTTTAAACGTAAGGATTTAGAGTAAGTGGTAAGGAACTTAATTGCATTTGTATGAGATTTGTGAAAGGTAATTTACGATTTTGAGTCAAGAGGTTGGGTGAAGAAAATACATAAATATAGTGTTGTTGAGGTAATTTAATTTTTTTTTCTTTTAAAAAAAGTAATAACCTTTAAAAGAAAAAATCTGCATCTCTATTTTCACAGTCCCAAACAATTGACAATCCCCACTCAACTCTCTCTCAGCCTCTCATCACTCCCCGCCTTGTCATTGGCTACGTCGACGCTTCCACGCCCTGCTACTCCTAACTCCCATTTGCCACCAGGTATTTTATTTTTATTTCTATATTATCGATAATGATAAAGAAGAAATAAACATTAAACTCTCCATTTCCATTCAACTTTCTTTCAACAACTCCAAGTTCCAGCAATTGTCAGGGTTGATTTGAAGGTGATGTTTAAAACCAACAATGTCGCTTCCCGAATTTTCGAGCGCCAAATTCGCACCCCTGCTCCTGGAACCAGCGTATCTTTTCCTTCTTTCTCTGTTGTTGTTCTTTTGTTTTTATTTTTGTCTTGCCTTCCACTTGTTTGATAATTTCTCTCAAACCACCCACCCCCTTTTTTGGATAAATTACAGGTTCATTGTGCTAGAAGATTTTACGAGAATTTAGTTCCGAGTTTTACGATATATGACGTGAAATGTCCGGACCATTCATTTCGCAAATTCACGGATGATGGTCAGTACTTTATAAGTTTCAGTAAGAACAATCAGGATCTGATTGTTTATAGACCAACATGGCTTTCGTTTTCATGCAAAGAAGAAGATTGTGATAATACCCATGAACTCCCTCCCATGGCTAAGAGGTTTGAGAGTTTCTTCACGCAGTTATACGTTAGATCACTTACTTCCTGCAATGAGTTTATATGTAAAGACTTCTTTCTCTACGTGGAGAGTAACCAATTTGGGCTATTTGCTACTTCCACTGCTCAAATTCAAGATGCACCTGCCGTGGGTGGAGCTATTCCAGGCGTCCCATCTATTGAAAAAATTACCTTTCACCTCTTGAGGTAGTGTGTACCGTACCAGGTTTATTTTTGTCCGAAATTATAAAGGTTTTCGTTAACAAGTGCATATGGATACTGGTTAACTGTTTAATGCACAAATCTTGCCAAATTTAGAAGGAACGCTGCATTAATTGTAGAATTCTTTCTATAAATAACATTTTAACACCGTGCTGATGGGCTGATGTTAATATTTTTCCCGCTGAAAAATTATTATTCTGTTGGGAAGTTTACCCATAGAAATTTTTTGCTAATGCTATGCGGTTCTGTTCTGATTCTTTTGTAATACAATTAGGTTGGAAGATGGGGTTATACTGGATGAGAAGGTATTTCAGAATGATTATGTCAATTTGGCCCATAACATGGGTGTCTTCTTGTATGACGATTTGCTGGCAGTTGTTTCGCTTCGTTATCAAACAATACACATTCTTCAAATCAGAGACTCTGGGAACCTTGTTGATGTACGAGCTATAGGTGCATATTGTCGTGAAGACGATGAGCTTTTTGTAAATTCCAGTTCTCAGGCAAGATGTTATTGCCTTTATATTTTTTTTATCGGACTCCTATCGTGCTATGCAAATATCACATAGATTAGCTTAGGCATCAGTGAATTCATTTCAACAGTTATTACTTACTAGTAGATTGAAGTTATTGTGTTTACCATTAGTTGACTTACTGTTAGGCCTTAATACTTTTCAATGTAGGCCGCTTTCCTGTTTGTAAATGTTTGAACAAAAATGTGTTTGATTGAGAAGCTGTATCATTAGCATGCATCTCTGACCATAGTGGTTATCATATTAATTGTTAAACCGCAGAGGCTAATTATTTTTCACCATGTTCAAGTGTGGGCATCTGTACTAACAATCTAACCATTGATGATAGAACTTCACAAGTTCTGACAAAAGTTAACTGCATCAGTTTTCAGGCAATCGTGGAGACCTTGTAGATAATGGTATACATCATGACCAGCCTAATTCAAACAATTCTTTTTTGAGTGGTATCAAACAACGCTTACTTTCATTCATATTCCGAGAAATATGGAGCGAAGAAACAGATCAAACCCCGGTTAGATATTAGACTTTTTGGGCCTCAAAATAATTCTTTGTGTTTCATATTGCTCATGTTGATTTATATCTTTTTGAAGTTACTTCTGTTTTCACATCACTTGAAATTATCAGCAGCTCCAATAAGAGTTTTGAAGAGCTTCAGAAACATTTTTGATCTCTTGTAGCTTTAGAGATTTAATTGCATTGCTTCCTTGCTATATCAGAGGGTCCAGTGCCAGAAGAAGAAGTTCTATTTCCATTTCCAGGACTATGTTGACTTGATGATCTGGAAGGTAGAATTTTAATTTCTATGTTCTATAGTCTATACGCTTGTGCTGCTGTTTTCCACGAGTCATTGAGATCACTTGTACATTCTGTTTAGTCCTTTAATATAAGATGATGCAAGTCTTATTACACTAGGTGACAGATGTGTAACAAATTTATGCACAACTCTTGGATAGGTACAATTCTTGGACCGGCATCATCTGCTTATCAAGTTTGGTAGTGTTGATGGCGGGGTGAGGTTTTCTTGCTTTTGCCTGTACATTATAATAAAATAACAATAATATGATAGTAGGCCCGAGATATATGAGGAAATAGATCACAGTGGTGTCATGAAATAGTTTTATATTCATATTTCTTTGTCATAAAACCTCATATTCTTTCAAGACTGGAATACTAGTTGTGCTTTATATATAAATATTTAGTTGAAATACTTATTATTTGTTGACTTGAAAGTTTCAGATATCACGAAACACTGATCAACATCCTGCATTCTTTGCTGTATATAACATGGAGACAACTGAAATTGTTGCATTCTATCAGGTATTAGTTTGTTGTTATTTTGTGTTGTATTATTTTTTGAACTCTCTGACAATCACATGATTCATTACTTCTTCCAGAATGCAGCAGATGAGCTTTACCTTCTCTTTGAGCAGTTCTGTGACCACTTCCATGAAGCATCAATAAATTCATTGTATATGAATTTCATATCATCTCATTCAAATAATGTTCATGCTCTTGAGCAACTAAGGTGCATGAAGAATAAAGCCACCATCTTTTCACAGGTGAATCTCTTCATTAGCAGTTGTTACTAGTTTGTTTTTACTATTTTATTGTATGTTTTCTGGAATTCTCTTCATTATTTTTCCTTGTTGGGGTTTTACAAGGCATGATTAAAATTTTGATGGATATCGGTAGATCTTGGTTTTTTAAGTCTTCTGCCTGAGTTATGTCTGATTGTCTGATGATTTTTCTGCAGTTTGTAAAGAAGATGTTGTCCCCTTTGCCGTTCAATTGTCAATCATTGAGTCCTTCTCCCTACTTTGATCAGTCTCTCTTCCGCTTTGACGAGAAGGTTTGATTCACAGGCTGCTAGTTTCACCTATTCCCATGTTTTCTACCCCTTACCTTATATTATTATGAAGAGTAGGTGCCTTTATGTTCCTTACAATTTACAGATTTGTATTATATATGTTAAGGCCATAATGTATTTTCATTGTTCTATATATGCCTTTTTCTTTTCTTATTGTTCATCTGCTCTCTGGAATCCTGCTTATCAAGACCTCACCATTATCTTGCATGTTGTTGCAGCTAATTTCTGCAACTGACCGGCACAGACAGGTAACAGATCATCCCATCAGGTTCATTTCTAGGAGGCAGCCAAACAATCTCAAATTTAAGATAAAGCCAGGTGATGGTTTTTTTATCTTGAAGTATCTGTTTAGGCAATTTCGATTTTCCTTCTAACCTTTAAAGAAGCAAGGGTCTTTTCAACTTTTGTGTATAATTATATCAATATCAAGGCCTTACGAATCCGCCATATATGGCTTAATTAAATTTCACTTTTCATACACAATGATAATCTGTCTGTCTATGGTACTCATTTTGCTCATTTTTTTCCCACTCTTGTATGATTAAAACTATTACATGTATAGTATTAAATATTAATGGTTCAACCTTTTCTTTTAGGTCCTGAATTCGGTAATGCAGATGGTCGGAACAAAAAGATATCGTATTTCCTATTCCATCCTTTTTTGCCTCTTGCTCTATCGATCCAGCAGACTTTATTCTTGCCACCATCAGTTGTGAATATCCACTTTCGAAGATAATATTAATTTTTGTCGATGGCCACTCTCCCTTTCCTGAAAAAGCCTTCAGCTAGTTTTGTAGGGAATATGTACATTTGATTTATTAGATACTTGATAGTTCATCCATAATCATAGATGTTGTAGCCCAATTTGTAAAATGGATGTTTTCCCTTATCTTCCCATCTCTAAATTTATTGGTAAACACAACCTTACAGTGAAAGGAACCGTGGGAAGGTCAGGATTAATTGCTGTAACCTTTCTCTAAAAGGTGGTTAAAGTTCAAAGTTGGAATCCTCTTCTTTAGTCTTTTTATCTTTTGTTGGGCCAGGGTGGGAAGGGAAGGGAAGCGCTTCCCTCTAGGAATTGGTAAATTTTATGCACCAACACTTATTCAGGCACACACACACACACATATATATATATAGTGAAGGTAAATAGTGAAAATTGGATTCAGCGGTTGGTTGGTTTATGCAGAGAAAAAGTAAACCTTCTCTCTTGTTTCTATGATTTAAAGTGTATTTGGGGAAGAGGTGGTTGTTTAACAAACCTTTTTCGAGTATGAATTTAACTCAAAGAATCATTGACATTTATCCGTAAGATGCTCTTTGATTACTTTCTAGTAATCTTAGAGGGACTGATGCTTATCAGCATATGTCTAATCTCATTCCATCCAATAATTACTAACTGAAATTCACAACCAACACGTTAATCGGGTTTCTTAAGCAATTAAAATTTCAAAAAGGGATCAAAACTTTCGAGTAATTCCAATTTAAGGCAATCTGAACCAAAAATACAAAACCTGTCATAAATGAAAAGCAAAAAAAAGGAAAGTTATGTTAGTTTTGTATGCCTTTATTGTCCACAATCCAAAAGCACCAAAATACTCAATAGCCCACAGACACGTCAAAGGCCATTTAGTTCGGAATTTGATGGATTTAATTTACTTTTGTTGAGAATTTATTATAGTAATTTTTATTCTTTTTTTGGCATATCAGTCATGAAATTTGAAAATATGAACAGAAAAAAGAGTCAATGCCTGCGTTGGGGACGCTGGCAAAAGCAGTAGAATTATTATTATTATTATTTTTGGTAGTAATATTTTATATTACGTTAATATAAAAAAAAAGGGGAGCAATAGTGGTTGGATAAAATAAAATAAAAAAGAAAAAAAAAGGTGGGCTCATATTTCTTCCCCTGACAACAAATGAAATGAGCCCGAAAAGCCAGGGGCCTTCACCTTAGGTTTCAATCAGCGAATCCGCTTATCTCTCAACCTAACTCATTCCGGCAGCCGTACGATCGGCCGCCTTAGCCGCCGCATCCTTTTGCTTTCCGGTGAGTATAAATTTCTCAATTCATTCCAATTCCGATTTCCATTACTTTTAACCCTTTTTACTCTCCAAATTATTGACAAATTTCTATTGAAGCCAATTTTGAAACTAAAATTTGAAAATTCTAAGCTGATCTGACAGATTAATCGTGTGATTCGCGCTGTGGGGAGACCCCTGATCGGATTTCGAGCTCCCATCGTCATCATAATCTCCGAGTCCTCTGCTACAGCTGGCGTGCGATTATAAGAAGAAAAAAAAATAAAAGAAAGATTTTTTTTTGTATGTCTCCATCTGCTTATTTCTTGTCCGTGGTTGTGAAATTTGGTGTTGACAATTACGGAGCAGAAGCGCGTGAACGGATATGCAGAAGAGTGGGAGTCTATCCAGGAGTAGTAATAGTCCGTCAGTGAGAGTGTCGTCCTCGTCTCCGCAGTCTCAGCAGTCGTTGAGGCGGCTGAGCTTGTGCTCACAAATAGCAACCCACTCTTCCCCAATTGTGTTCCCTGAGAAACGTACTAAGAAGCTCAAGGCTTCCTCCAAACGCGGTGAAGCCCCTGTCTTTGATGATCAACCTGATAAATCCACAAGGGAAGAGCACCGAATCGATATCGGAGGAGGGGATGAAAAATCTGATTTACTTGGTTATGTGGTTTGCTCAGGGAAGCTCATTTTAGATAAGAGAAAGAATGTCCCACCTAATACTAATTCCGCCGATGTAGAGCAGAATTCATCTACTGATATTGCCAACCAAGAAGCTGTCGATGCTAAACTCACTAGCAAAGCTTTGGTTTGGGGTTCTCATGTGTTGCCTCTCGATGATGTCGTCTCGGTAAACTTTTAACCTTTGAAGTGGGCCGTTGCAATGAATGAGTGTTTATTTTGGGTTTTTGAGTTTGCAATCAGCCTATTCAGTTTCTTTATCTTGACAGGTATCCTACAATGTGGGTGTTAGACATTTTACTGTGCATTCTTACCCTCTAAAAAAGGGTTCTTGTGGCCTTTCGTGTTTTATTAAACCGAAGAGAAGTCGAAAGGATTTTCGTTTCTTGGCTTCTAGTGTAGAAGAGGCAGTTCAATGGGTTGGTGGGTTTGCAGATCAGCAGTGTTTCATCAATTGTTTGCCTCACCCCTTGCTTTCTTCAAAGAAGCAAGCTTCTTCTGAATTGTTTCCGGTGGATGCTCCTCCTGAGCTCGTGTTCAGGTGCAAGAATCCACCAAAGATGCTTGTTATATTGAACCCAAGGTCAGGTCGGGGTCGTTCTAGTAAAGTTTTCCATGGCATTGTGGAACCAATATTTAAGGTATGTTGTGTATCCTTTATCTTGCCAATTTATATATATTCTAGTTCTAATTTTTTTTATCGTTGGACACTATCTATGGATTTGATACGTTGGAATAGGTTGTCTTTGATCATTATTGCTATTGTTACTTTGGAGTTCTCTTCCTTTCCCCCATATCCATTCATAACATGAATAAATCCATAGTGTATTCTTTCTCTTCAGTGAACTTGCATTGATTTTTCTCTGTATATTATATTTGGCAGTGTTTAAGGTCCTCCTTATTGTTTTCAAATTATTCTTTAAGGAGTTAATACGAGGACTTCCACATAACTGCTTCAAGCCATGAACATGTCGTGATTTGACTTTTTGTGAATCACTTGTACTGGAGTATGTATGGTTAGGTTAGGGTAAAAGTATATTTCTGTATGGTTAGGTTAGGGTAAAGTATGTTTCTTGAAATGAAGTTGCTTTAGGATTCTTTGCAACAATTTTAGAAGGTTGAATATGTTATCATGATGTTGTCTTCAAAATGAAAAATGATAAAGATCATGGCAAAACTATTTAGCAGTAGAAGAAGAGATCCTTAGATATATTGAGCTGCCTTATAACATTTTTGCAGAAAGGATGCTCTCAATTCAGCGGTCTTTGGCCCTTAATTAATAATTGTATTATGTATCATAGATAGAATTTTAAAATTTTTAGGGTTTCCGTGTTTACTGAGAGTGCTTAACTGCATGTATAGCCCTGAATAAGTCCAGATAAAAAATGAATAAGTTCAGTGGGTATGTTCTATTTGTGTTGTTCCCTGCTGATTATCGGATCGTCTTGCATTGCATTATGACTGTGTCTGTAAAGGCTTAGCTTTTGGAAGGTATCTTATGGATCAACTTATTCTAAGGCACATGTTAGGCACACATTAATTTTTAGGATTTTCCTTGTAAATAAGGATTGATATTATTTAAGTATAGAAATGCATTACAGGCATATTCTAAATAATGTGTAATTTACTTATTTATTTACTATTAAATGATCAAATTTTACATTGTGTTTTTTGGTTAATGGTCTTTGGTTTTTTTGTGTGCTTTATTTTCTCTTTTGTATAACTTCTTGCTTCTCTCCTTTGTTGTAAGATCCCTGTTTTCCCTTTCTTGTGTTATTATTATTGTCAAGAAGAAGCTGTTTTAGGGTTTGGGCTATATTGAGTTTCACATGTATATGCAAACTGTGACAGCTTGCAGGGTTTAAATTGGAGGTAGTCAAAACGACTTCTGCTGGCCATGCTAAAAAATTAGCATCTACTGTTGATATCAGCACATGCCCCGATGGTAGTACTACTTGAATATTTAATTACTTATTCTAGCTTTGCTTGTTTTAGATGATGGTCATCATCTTCTCCATTAATATGAATTTAAATCATTTTACTTCCTTTCAGGAATAATATGCGTTGGTGGTGATGGGATTATCAATGAGGTTGGCCATTTCAACTTTAGTTAAATTCTGATTCTTGTTTCCTGTTTATTATTTTTTTGCCTAGAGAATCTTTTGATGCATGTGGCATAGTTTCATTTATTTTTCTAGCCATTTCAACGCCATTAGTATTGTTTAGCTGCTACATTTACTAGGAAATTTACTCATAAATTTTTTAAGGCAACTGGTATTCTATTGTGTCATTTTGTGATTCCTGGATCAATTTTTTGAGCGACTGGCCTTTAATACCCTTGTGTCTATGATCGGGTTGGGAATAATTTTAGGGAATGAGTTATAACTATATTTTATATAAATATGTTGCAATTACTGTTTACTCATTATGCAAGTATATCCCTCCAGCGTACGTATTTACGGTATTAAAGACTTTGGAGTTCAAAATTAACATGGAATTTTATCTAATTTGGCCTTGTAAAGGAAGAATATTGCAATGTTTTCTATGTTATTCATCTTTTAGAATAATTTTTCAAATTGATATGCTTAATGAAGGTCTTAGCTAATATAAACACTTGTCCTCTAAATGTAGAGAGGACTCATTCTCAATTGAGGCTGTATCCGTATCCAATGACGTTTTGCCTGATCCTCAACATGGTACAAAGTTTCATCTATTTTGTGCTTTCATGAGCCAAAAATTGAAAATGTGTTATCTCTTAACAGCACACAACTTTTGAAAATTGTTTTAATTAAGTACACAACTTTTGAAATTGTTAGTTAGAAACCCTAATCCCAACAATAGGGATTGGCTACAGAGGATTCTTTAATGGTAATTAGGATTAGGCAATGTTGAATTTTATGTCTCGTTGTTGTCTAGTATATCCTTTTCATTGCTTTGACCCTTGTCATTTTTCGTGTTCCCTTTGCTTTTTTTTTTTCATGCAGTAAAATAGTCAATGTTCTATAACATAAAGCATACACAATTTTAATTCATTCTATGAAGTCTGTTTTTCAACTTGATCAAAGCTTTATGATCATTTAAAGCTCAAGAAGGTCTCTTAGATCTTTTTGAATAATAAACATCTTCCTTAGTCATTCTCTATAGTAGTTGCTAGAAATCACCTGGAAACCTTCTATCAGTTTGTACTGCATCCTTAATTTTTTCTTTTTCTCCCTTTCACTATAGTTTTGTCAATATTTTTAGTCCAGTCCTACTTATCATACAGGATACCTGATAAGTTTATTATCAGCCTTGATGATAAGTTCATTGTTATAAGCGCATAAACATCAAATTTTCTATCTTCATTGTAGGGGACTTCTCCCTAGATGGTGTGAGGATTTTTTGGTACTGGATAGTGACTCAATTGCTCTGTTGAAAGCATTTTAATAGAATATAATGCTTCCTTGTTCTTTGGATGGGATTGCATTCTATTAGGTATTCTTCTAGTGTTTCTTAGTTATTAAGCTGGTTGCTTCATCTTGGTGAATTTGTAGGTTCTAAATGGTCTGCTTAGTAGAGACAATCAGAAAGAAGGAATTTCTATACCCATTGGAATTATACCAGCAGGTTCTGACAACTCACTTGTTTGGACTGTTCTTGGAGTTAGAGATCCAGTCTCTGCTGCGATTTCTATTGTGAAGGTAATGCTGCCAAGTGAATTCAACATGAGATTTGCTTTATTTGCTGGTTATTCTGTTACTCCCTTTGTAGATTGATGCCCAGCCTTCTTCTAAACCTTTTTGCCCCATGGGTCTGAAATCGGTTAACAACAATGACCCTAACGTGTTGCTTTGAAAAGTTTTGGAGAAATGTCTCCATGCTATTACGTCTCTATTGGGGGAAACATGTTCTTTTTGTAAACTGTAAGAAAAAGGAGTTCTGAGAACACGCCATTTGTCATAGATAAATTAGCTTCCTACTGGGCATTTTGTTGCCTACAATTGAGGTTATCTCTTTTTGGTTCCAGGGAGGTCTTACTGCTACAGATGTTTTTGCTGTTGAGTGGATTCAGACTGGTGTTATTCACTTTGGGATGACGGTCTCTTATTATGGTTTTGTCAGTGATGGTATGTATTAGTGACAAGATGATCTATCCTGGCTAATACAGTAGAAATTGGTTTGTTTCTAGTTTTATCAATGTCGGTTCTTTCCTTACAGTTATCCTTTTCTTTCCCATTTTGTTTGAAATGTGGTCTGATGTATGCTTTGATGTTTCCAATCTAGCATATTTTACCATCTTGACATGTGACTGAATAAATACGTGCTGTGATGCCTCAATTCGGACTGTGAGTGACACTTGTTGATTATGATGCTCCTTTTAGAATGATTTGACCATTCTTCCTCACATCCGTTGCACGCATATAATTAGTCAATAATTTTGGCGTTTAGAAGGGTGACTGGTTTCCTTTTTCACTTGTTTGGCGATTCCCTGCATCAAGAAAAGCCATCTTATGTTCCCCATTTTTTGCTATTTTCCTGTCATCATAAGTTTGTGTCTATAATTGACATCATATGTCAGAATTGCTCCTAAACTAGCCATTGTTTATTATTTGCCGCTTTTGTTTGTATCTTTTGGTTTTAAGTTGCTTATTTATGGTTGAGGCACCTGGTACATCTTTAATATTCTCTACGGTCCATACTTAAATAATTTCATTCTTACATACTTGCGTAAGATATATCCTTATACTCTGAATTTTGATTCTAATATCTGTCTGGCTTATATCTTTTTTTTTATTTTTTTGAAAGGCTGGCTCAGATCTTTATAATTAACAATTATTGTCATCAGGGTGATGCTTGGTTTTAAGTCTGATTGTTGGTTTTAAGCCTGATTGGTGCTAGTAATTAAATACTAGTTCAATGACTGGGTAAAAAGATGGTAAACTAGGGTGCCAGTTTGCAAATTTTGCATGATTGTCTTGTATGCTTTTTCATCTCTTAGTTTGTTTAAATTAATAGACTGATCCATGAACATGAATACAATAAAGGCAAATTAGATTCAAAGAAGGCCTACATGATTTTCTATATATACAATGATTGATGAAAGAAAGTCTTTCATCAGAGAATATAATGATGTGTGAATGAAATAATTCCCCTTTATCATGGGAATGATAATTGTATGTTTGTATCTTTTTCTCATGTTGCAGTCTTAGAACTTTCTGAGAAATATCAGAGACGATTTGGTCCTCTACGATATTTTGTTGCTGGGTTCCTCAAATTTTTGTGCTTGCCGAAGTACAACTATGAAGTGGAGTACCTGCCAGTAGTAAAAGAGGAGCAAGAAGGTAAAAACTCAAGTGATCGGGAAGTGGTTGACATGTCAGACCTGTACACAGACATTATGAGGAGGTCAAACACAGATGGCATTCCCAGAGCCTCTAGTTTGTCCAGTATTGATTCAATAATGACTCCTAGCCGAATGTCTGGAGGTGAGATGGACACGTGTAGTGGCACTCATGCAAGCACTGAACCATCTGACTATGTGAGAGGCCTTGATCCCAAAAATAAACGGCTATCATCTGGGAGAAGCAATGTAACAGCGGAGCCGGAAGTTATTCATCCTCAGTTACCAATCTCAACGACTCCAAACTGGCCAAGGACCAGATCAAAGTCAAGGACAGATAAAGGGTGGAGTGGATCGACGGCAGCACATGATCCTTCTAGATGTTCTTGGGGTACTGCTGCAACAAATGATAGAGAGGATATATCTTCAACATTGTCTGATCCAGGTCCAATATGGGATGCTGAACCAAAGTGGGACACTGAGGCTAACTGGGATGTAGAAAATCCAATCGAGCTACCAGGGCCATCAGATGATGTTGAATCAGGAATAAAGAAGGAAGTTGTCCCAAGATTCGAAGATAAATGGGTTGTGACTAAGGGGCCATTTCTTGGCATCATTGTGTGTAACCATGCATGCAGAACTGTGCAGAGTTCTCAGGTGGTGGCACCAAGAGCTGAACATGATGACAACACCATGGATATGCTGTTGGTTCACGGGAGTGGGAGACTGAGGCTGATGAGATTCTTCTTGCTGCTGCAGATGGGTAAACACCTTTCACTGCCATATGTTGAATATGTCAAGGTACGAGCATCAATTTTTCTTTATTCCGTAAAGAATCTTATATGTCAAATATAGTTACTTGATTATTGAGCCCATAAAAGTCCATCCAAGTGCAAGATTCTTAGTTGAAAAAATTGTCAGTGCAGCTGGACTAGATGCATGTGATGAAATAATTGTTGCTGGTTTGAACATGTGTTTTGCAGTTTGTGCACTGTTTCTTACATATGGTATTTGGCCCATGCACTTTGATTTGATTTGGGATGCATATTGGGTCCAACTGTTGGATCAGTGAATACTGAGTCCTATACTCAAACATAGACACATGATTTAAGACCATCTAACTATAGCTTCCACTGAAATGCAGGTGAAATCAGTTAAGATTAAGGCTGGGAAACACACACATAATGGTTGTGGTATTGATGGTGAGCTTTTTCCCCTCAACGGACAAGTAGTATCGTCTTTGCTTCCAGAACAGTGCAGACTAATCGGTCGCTCCCCAGGCCGTCATGTATAATGACCAAGAGATCTGTTTTTTTGAATTTTCTTCTTTTTGTGATATCTTGGGACGTGAATGCTCTCTTCTAAACTCGTGGCTGTGGAATATGCAGAGTATCCTTATAGAAAACAAAATATATCTTCTGATATATTTTTCATGTTAACCCCCCCTTCCCATTTGGCCGTTTGTGCATTGCATACATGAGGTCCCTGTAAATTTTTTGTTGGGTTTATGTATCTGTTGCTTGTTTATTTGTTTATTTGCTTCTTTACTCCCCTATGGTATATACGCTTTTATCTTGATTGTTTCTCTGTGTGAGCTGCTATATGTACTGAAAACTCACCTTTTTTTTTTCTTTATAAATTTCTTTACATTATCATCTTCAGAACTCTTCTTAGATATTTACACAACAGAGTGTTTTGTCCTCTTATCTCCTTCAATATTTCCTGTTTCTTTCCTTGTTTCATATCACATTAAATGAAAAGCACCCAAGTGTCCGATGTCGAAGTGCTATTAGAGGAAGGAAAGCGATGGCACAGCAAATCGCATTCATTCCTTCTTTTCCGAGCCTAAATTTGTACTGTAGTTCCTTTAAAGATGGTGCGTTGGCGCGATGAATTCTTGGGTGGTATATTACAGAACAAAAATGTGGTGGGGTTAGGTTACTGTGGTAGAAGACGAAAAACACGAGCCTGAGTCCTTTGCCTGGTCATTGCTGGCTCGAGTTTCGTTATCCATAAAGATTGGAGGAGAGTGTCCCAGGTTGCCTTGTCCACCTCTCGTTCCTAATCCCCTACCCCTTGTCGCCACCGATTGCTGTGGACAAACATCATTATCCATCTCAGCCACTGTTGTGAAGAAGAAAAAAAAAAACACAAGGTAGGAACAATTTAAAAGCAAAGATTAATTAATCTAGTTCATAGGATATTTATCTCTCTCTCATTTGTCTGCTTTCTTTGTAATTTCCCTTTCAATCCTTAATTTTCTGGATTGGCTCGAACGAATATCTACAATGTGGTGGCCAGGGTTCATAGACTCCGATCCACCATGAGACCCGTTTGACGATTGGAGAAATTAATTCATTTTTGAGGTCAAATTTATATCAATAATTACTAGTAGTTGGATTAGTCATGATTTATACGAGAGAGCGAAGTTATTAATTCAAGCTTTAATGATCAATAAATGGAATTGTAAAAGGATAAATATTAATTCAAGCGGCTATACATTTATGATTATTTAGTTTTTTATTAAGTAATTTAGAATGTAAATATTCAGTTTTTTTTTCCATAAAAAAAAAATTGATAGAATCCAACGGCTACAATTGAAAAGAAAAAGGAGGTCCGCCATATCTGTGCATCACATTTTTATCTTAACAAGAGGATATAAAAAGTAGAGACTGGTAATGAAGGACTCCACGCTCCCTCCACCTGACAGTTTGCTGTGCTTCGATTCTTTGATTCAGCCAGTAGAAGAAATCGTTTCTGACACGCATATCTGGCGGGGATTCGTTCATAGAAGTTAGAAAACCCCAAAGCGAAAGAAAGGAAGAAAGTGTAGACCCAACAAAATAGAGATGACTGCAAGTACAGCCACTTTGGCTTTCTCTTCGGCAACGCACGGTTCTTGTTTGATTACTTGTTCAAATGGAAAATCATCACCAGAAACCAAAACGACGATGGTGACGCTGAAATCAGCTCCGTTTCCTTCTCCCTTGACCGCCGTTAATGTGACTAGAAAGGCAAGGAGAATCATTTCCTGCCAAGCTGTCTCCACCGCTTCCGTGGACAAGGACGAGAAATACACGTCGGTTTCAGGATCGGCCGAAGCTGAAGAGGAGGCTAAAGTAGGGGCGAAGGTTAGGGTGAAGGTCCCGCTCAAAGTGTATCACGTGCCTCGCGTGCCAGAGGTGGATCTGACCGGTATGGAAGGAGTGATTAAACAATACGTCGCGCTCTGGAAAGGGAAACGGATTTCAGCTAATCTTCCTTACAAGGTGGAGTTTGTTAAGGAAATTGAAGGCCGGGGACCTGTCAAGTTCTTTGCCCACGTTAAAGAGGACGAATTGGAATTCCTTGATTAGAATCGTGATTCTTATCCGTATGCCAGGCAAATACTTTTTTTTTCTTATCTATTTGCTTTCTTGCTACAACGTAAAACCAATAACTACTCACTGTTGTATGTAATTTTACCTTTACCTTCAGTTCTACCTGGGAATGGAATTTTCATCTGTTAATTAATTGGTAGCATTGAAGTTTTTATATCCGAGGGTTATCTTCAGGTCTCATTTTTAGGATTATTGACTACTTAGCTGCGTATTTTTTGTATATGTTTTGTACTTTTTTTCCACTTTCCAAGGGTTGTGGATGAATAGAGATGCTACCACTGGTATATTAACTATAGTTAGAATTTAGTCTTTTACTCGTATATGCTTTCTCCTTCGTGCGACTCCAGGCAAAATGGGGTTTCTATCAGGAATCTGTCATGATACCAAAGCTGACTTTTTAGCCCTTCTGAAGGGCTCAGGTGGGCCTCTGTTGTTCAATTTATATTGGCTCTCAGTCATTGTGTGCTGTTGCAATTTGTTCATTCAAGGATGGTAATTAGGTTTACTTTTATTTTGGAACTCTCAAACACTAGACTACAAATGAATCCCAGGAACGTGGTTTGGAGGGTGAGGGTGTCATTTAGTGTGAATGTAAAAAAGCCACTGCTATTTCTGTGCAAAAGTTGCTCCTCTGTCTTTTAGTGTTTTCGAAGATGATTAGTGGTAATCATCCCACAAAACAAACTTGACTGGTTCAATACATTTTACTTGAGAATATTACATGGCATCACAATTTAGTTTCCTGCTGAAGTTTCTATATTTATTGTGCATAATTATAACTAGTATTGGTGATAATAATAACCTGTACTATTATTATGTAGTTTCCTAAAACTGAGTTGTTCTCAGATACTATCATATGCTATTATGTTATAAATAAGTGTCTCGTTAAGTCTGTTCGTCTCGTTCAATACTTTGGTTGTTATTTTTTCATTGCATTGGCACATTTCTGTGGCATCATCATTTAATTAGCTATAAAGCATGACTGGATAAATAAATTTTTCGTATTGCATGTCTGCATAGCCTTTAGTTTCACTTTGCATGTTGAAGATGGAACTGGATTTGCTAGTTTAATTTGGGAGTTGGAACTGAGTTTTAATTTTGTGGATGAGGTTTTTGCTAATTAAAATGTTCAATTCCTGAGTTACTAGCCACTCCTTGTTCGACAGAGCTATATTACTTCGTGGATCTAATTCTCCTACAATTTTAATATTTTACTTTGGTAATGCAATAATGAAGATGCACAGACTTTGATCCCTACTACCTAATACAAAAGTAATTTGGGGTTGTGTTGAGCTTAATATTATGTTTTAATGAATGCACTTAAATGTGATTCTTTGCTTAACTATGGCTATGAATTCTCATTCAGAATGCTGCTGTTTTTGGAAAGCTTCTATGTAATTAAAGTTCGGCTGAGTATTTCTTTAGTTTGCTAGAGAGAGGGCTTTTATCTCAAACAAAATGAAGGGAGCAGTGCAGTTGCTTGTAAAACCAAACTTCCTTTTTGCTTTTTTTTTTCTCCAAAAATCTCCTTTAGGCTTGGAGTTTTCCAATTGAGTGCATCATATACTCAAGTTGGTTTTCTTTGTCGCCCTGTTTAAATATAATCCTTCACAGATGTACATTGTCTTGTTGGATTTTACAGCAGTTATCATGCGCATTTCATTTATTTTTGTAAGGAGGTAATGCTGTGATGCATAATCAGATTTTATGTAACAACTATTTTTAGTCTGCACGTTCTTGTTAGATTGATATTAGCTCTGAAGTTGGCTTGTGATGTTATTGATTGAGAGATACGTAACCAGTCAGTTCGCTATAATGCTATTTGATCATTAGTACACTGATGGCTGCTTTTTCATACTGATGTCTTTTTTGAAGCCAACAATCAAAATCTGAGTAGCTCCTTACTGCTATGCAACAGCTGAAATAGTGTTGTATATATACATCTGCAGCACCTAATTTATGCACATGAGCAATTAGGCATTGTGTCTAGTGACATTGGACAATAAGGTAGGAAGCGGAGTGCTGTCTATATGTCATTAAGTTCAACCCTCAGTGTTCTTATTTGTATGTAAAGCTACACATTTTATCTGAAGCATTCATACTCCATACCCCTCCCCCCGCCCCCTCCACCGTTTTTCTCCTTTTCTCACACTCTCTTCCTTCCTTCCCTTGGTCTCTTCCCTTTCTCTTGGCCCCTTTTGCCATAAACAGATCTATATTTCATGCTGTCGCTTTTCATGCCATGCTGTTTGCATCTTCTGCACTACTGCATTGGTAAAAGTTAACCCAAACAAATGTCAATGGAAATCTTGATTGTCATAATTGTTACTTTATGGTTATGCAATGCTGTAGCACTACGCTGGTATTGTGTGTGTTCTTATAGTATCAGATGAAAGAAACAAGTGGATCCTAAGCCCTGGTTACTTGCTATCTGTTTCGGTGATCCAATATGGGCAACAGCAGAGTGCTAGTCGCCGCTGAACGCATAGGATTAGCCTTTTAAAAGAAAATCCTGACGGTAGTTGTGGCCTTTTGCAATCATTGCTTTTGTATTATTGGGTTGGTGAATCAGAAGGCTGAGCACAAATGGCATCCCATCTCTTACCTTCCTAATTCTAAGTTCATTCTCTCCCAATCAAATGGATTGCTGGCTCCTTCTCTACAATCTCCAATCATTGACACGATGCTTTCTTTAATCAGCTGAACATTGGTTGTTGTCATGGCTATAGTTACAACCGGAGATGTAAATCCCATGCAGGTGTTTTTGGTATATTATGAAGCTCCAAGGTTTATTCGGACATTGATTAAACTGATTTTGATTTGAAACCCACCCTTCTATTTGACTCTTCTTTTACCTACCATCATTGTTTGAAGTCATTCCTTTAATGAAAATTAGTATATTACTCTAATTAAATGGGCATTTGGAGTAGTTGTGAAATATTAATAGCATAGAAAAACAGAAAAGGAAGAAAAAGGAAAAAAAAAAAAGAGGCTCTGTTAAATGTTTACAAAATGTGTCATGAATGCATTTGATTTCTTAATGACATTTAGGGGTTGAATGAGGTGAATCCTCTATGCATCTTCTTCAAGTTTTGAATTTGAAATTGAAGGAGGAAAGAGTGAGTTGACTCAACGAGGCACGAAAAAAGGAGGGTTGTCCAAGGCAAGGCCCCCTGACCTTAACTTGACCTGGCACGTTGTTGTCAAAACCAACTCCTCGGACATGTAAAAGTCAAGGTAGGATAGAGTAGCCGTTGGTCAAAGTAAGAATGTACAGAGTAACAATGTTGAATCAAAGATTAGAAGAGACCCATCAATGATCAATGCAGTTAAGCAGATCTTGAAAGAGAGAATGGGCAGAAACGAAGCAGATAAAAGGAAGCAGACAGGGTGGACCAGAATGCTTCAAATCATTTGGATTAGGTTGCTTAAACTACACCCTCATATTACTGTATTTTTAGCACATGCAAAAGCAGGTAAAAGAGCACACCATCTCATATCTTACAACAAGTCTGATGGAGTTATTCATAATAGCATAGTGGAATAATTTCAGTTTGCTCTAACTACGCAACATACCGACAACAAGTAAGGACAGTTTCGCACATGTACCAACGCGACCTGTACATAATAATATCTGTATTAAGACATAAAAATGTTGTTATTTAGATTTCATATCAATAAGTATTAAATTTATAAACAAGAATTAAAAATATCTTTTAATTAAAAATATTTGTATATCAAAATTTACTTAATTTTTGACTTCTCATGAGTATTGAATCACTATCTTTTCTGTCAAAAGAAAGCAGAATCTATCGTGCTTAAATGTTTTGCAGGGAAATAAAGCAAAACTGGGGAGTTGGGAATACAATTTAAGGATTTCACAGCCATTTTGTGGCGAAGGGTGAGGTGGCGTGCAATAAGAATAACATGATTGACATGAATGCAAGAAATCAAAGTGAGAGAGCCATAATTTTGTGTGGCTCCCACTTTCATTAATTAACAAAAGTAATTTTTTAAACTGTAAGTAATATACTTCCAGAAAAGAATGAAAGTCCTCTAAAGCTTGAGAGAATGAAATTGAAAGTTTAAAACCAGAAAAGAAAAGAAAAGAAAAAAAAAAAGAGAAAAGAAAAAGGTGAGCAGCGTTCTAATGAGAAGGAAATAAGGGTGGGGTATGGTTGCGTAGTCTTTTCGATTTTGAGTTGCTGATGGAGGGATCCCCCATTGGGCTGGACCGGGTTTTATCCAACAAATTTTTTTTAATTTTATTTTAATTTCCCTCCCACTTCCCCTTCTCGATTAATTTTGAAAAAAAAATAATCCAATGCTTAATCAGTAAAAAAGAAACGGAGGGGGCAAAAGAGAAAAGAAAAAAAAACGAAGACGACCCAGCAGCAGCAGTGAAACCTGAAAGCGCCCCCTTCTCTGCGTTCTTCTCTTTCTCTGTTTATATCTGAAATCTTACATTTGATAGAGTTGTCCAAGATTTGGGTTTTATTTAGCAAGATTTGGAGAAATGTGGGTTTGAAAAAACCAACAAGAAAAGGCAAAGCAAACCCACTACTACTTACTCCTCCATTTTTTTTTCTCCAAATAAAGAATTTTTTTTGTTCGTATTTCTTGCGTTGTACAACTACTGCTTCTCCACTCTTTTTCTGGTATAAAATAGAAATATAGATTTTTTTTAGAGGAAACCCAAGAATGAAGGTTAAAGAATGAAGCAATCTCCCCTACTGTTGTCTTCTCTGTAAGTTTTGGGTTTCTGGTAAAATGTCGTTTACTCCTTTCTTTCTTTCTTTCTTTCTTTTTATACTACCCTTTTTTTATGTGTATGTTTTTTTTTAATTGTTTTCGATCTAACAGTGAAAATTCTCGATTTTGCAGTCGTAGAAAATGGTTAAAATAATGCAATGGGGATGAGATCTATGGCACCGTTCATCGGAGTTTTTAGTTGAATGTTTGCTATAGCCATTGCTAGGGTTTTGTCTTCCGTTTCGTTACCGCCATGACTACCAAACGAGCTTACAAGCTGCGTATCCTTCTTTGTTAGGGTTTTTAGTAAATTATGTTTCCAATTGCTTTACTTGATCTGGGTTTTCTGTAACAATTTCCCTGAAAACCTCAAACAGATCTCTCCTTTCATTTAAGTGTTACTACTTGGGGTAGCCTTAACAACTGTAATAAACAGAGGAATTTGTGGCACATTCTTCTAGTGTGAATTGCCTAAAGATTGGAAGGAAATCGTCGAGGGTTCTTGTGACTGGAGGGGAAGATCACAAGGTTAATCTTTGGGCTATTGGTAAACCCAACGCCATACTGGTCAGTTATCTCTCTCAGTATTTTCCCAATGCAAATTATTAAATTCGTTGCAAATACCCTCTTTGCTAGTTTTCTATCTGTCAGTAATCATAGTAGTATTTTCACTGTCATTGGTCCACTTCAATGTAATATATGCTCAGTAGCCGCTAAGGGTGAAAAATAATGTAACCTATAGCAAATAATAGAATTAAAAGATTCTGCCTTTGGTTAAATTTTATTTTGGAGACTGCTGGATTCTTATTCAATTGATGTTGTATTTAAACCATCATACCAGAGTTTGTCAGGACACACAAGTGGAATAGACTCAGTGAGCTTTGATTCTTCAGAAGTCTTGGTAGCTGCAGGTGCTGCAAGTGGTACCATCAAGCTTTGGGATTTAGAGGAGGCAAAAAGTATGCTTTTCCAATTCCACATTTTCTTCCCTTCAAAATATTCATGTTGCTCTTGTAAAATTTTTACATTGATTTTCTTTTGTTGCAATCTGATACTTTTCTAGTTGTTCGGACTCTGACTGGTCATAGATCCAATTGCATCTCTGTGGACTTCCACCCCTTTGGTGAGTTTTTTGCATCTGGCTCTCTTGATACAAATCTCAAGATATGGGATATCAGAAAGAAAGGGTGTATTCACACTTACAAGGGCCATACTCGAGGAGTCAATGCAATTAGATTTACACCAGATGGCCGATGGGTTGTATCTGGTGGTGAGGACAACATTGTGAAGGTGAGAGTGCTTTACTTTAGTTCTGATGTTAATTATTTTGTATTGATGCGATCCTTTGTTTGTACACATTTTTTGCTTTTTCACATACCCCTTTCTTTCGGGACCTCTGTGAGCAAGGTAGGGTGAATGAACATATAAGGCTTTTCTTTTCTTTTAGTGGTGGTCTGGTTCATGGTCATGCTATTATTTACTGGGAATTGGAATTGAGATTGCGGAGTTCCAAGTGAGCCTATGCAAACCTAATGGTGTTGGATGAACTAACACACCTTGTTTCATTTCACAGTGTCTTTGATTCACTGAGTCAGCTGACCTATTTTACTGTTATATGGCCATGAATGGATCCATAGGTGCAGTCCTTTGGTTTACTGACACTAGCATTTGATATCTGCAGGGCCATTTCATTGTTTAAAATGGTACATTGGTCAGGCTGGTGTATAGATTGCCTGCTGTCAGTACCATGTGATAAAAAGTTCTTCCCATATAAACAGATCTAAATGCACATGTATAGGCAGTATTTATACACACAATCTTGTGAGTTTTGATGCTGATTCTAGATAAGTTATACAACAATCTTTGTCATATTCTGTATATCAACAGGTGTGGGATTTGACTGCTGGAAAATTGTTGCATGATTTCAAGTATCATGAAGGCCAAATTCAGTGCCTGGATTTCCATCCCCATGAGTTTTTACTGGCTACAGGTTGGTTATTACCTTCTATAAAAATAGCTATTGCTATCACTTATTGACTTGAGAACTCATTCAATGATGTTCCTAAAAATTAATTCTTATCCTAAGATATGTTATGTTGTCCAAGGAGGTTGTAAATCCCTACTTGTGTCATGTGCTCTGATTTTCATTATTCATCCTCTTGCCTTCACAGGTTCAGCTGATCGGACTGTCAAATTTTGGGACCTTGAAACCTTTGAGCTCATTGGTTCAGCTGGGCCTGAGGTAGTTCCTTTGGTCTTTGACACAATGGTTGAATCTCTTCGTAGAGTTAGAGATTTATGTTGAGATCAGAAAATGTTCTATGTTTCTATGTTGAGATCATAAGATCTTTTACGTTCCTGTTTTTATGGAGAAATTCTTACATGAATTTTTCTTTCTACTGTAGACTACTGGAGTCCGTTGCTTGACCTTCAATCCTGATGGTAGGACTGTACTCTGTGGATTACATGAAAGTCTGAAGGTGAGGTCTTTTATAGTTTCAAATTTCATCAATCTAAAATCATTTACTAGGGGAATGCTCTATGCTTATTGCAGTTTGCACTTCATTTTTCTTTGCAATAGGTTTTCTCATGGGAACCGATAAGATGTCATGATGGTGTGGATGTGGGATGGTCTAGATTGTCAGATCTTAATGTTCATGAAGGAAAGCTTCTTGGCTGCTCATATAATCAAAGCTGTGTTGGAGTGTGGGTTGTAGACATCTCGGTAGAGCTCTGTTTTCTACACTGTGACTTATTAAATTGTTCCATCTTTGTTTCCTGGCACTGGTAGTTATTATGATAAGATTTTAATATTAGATTTTGGTCTCTGGTACAGCGCATAGAACCATATGCAGTTGGTAATGGTAATCGTGTGAATGGTCATTCTGAACCTAAATCTAGTTCAGGTGGAAGCCTCTCTGTGCTGAATGAGAACACGACAAAAGCTAGTATGGGAAGATTATCTGTTTCACAAAATCCTGATCCTTTAATGAAGGAAACAAAATCCCTTGGACGGTTGTCCGTTTCACAAAACTCAGATCCTGCTAAGGAGTCCAAAAATTTGGCATGTATGTTACGTTTTATTTTTAATTTTGTTTTGGGGTTTTGCATTTTCACTTGGCTTTCTGTTTCTCAATTCTCATAAATTGCATTGTGAAATTTATCGTTAAGTATACTATTAGTTGTCATTTATCAAGTTTATCCATCCAAAAGAACAAGGAAAAAATTAAAATTAGTTGAAAAAGGATTTAGGAGAAACAATTCATATCTATCATGCTAAACTTAACTACACAACTCTTTTTGGCCTATAAAACCAAAAAGGAAAAAAAGATTGATGCATGGCACTGGTATTGCAGAAATGCTTAAATTTTCTATTCTACTTATTTTGTGTCTTCAAGTTTTATAAACACATATCATTTTGCTTTTTGTAAGCAGGCAGCATTAATATGTCAATTCGTCTAGAAAGAAAAAAGAAAAAAATTCTGAAAGTTAATTGATTATTAGCAACAATATAGATGCTTGCTGAGCTATGTAGTAAACTTCGTTCTTCATAAAGTTATGAAATATCTGGAAGTACGAGTGGTGATGGGAGGTCTGCAACTGTTACCTATTTATCTATCTCATTCTGGTTTTACATACTGGTTAAAGCCACAGGAAATGTACCTGGTACCCCTCAGAGGGTCAATTTAAACATTGCTTCAAAAACAACTCAGCCGAATTCAGTAACAGTTCCTAGTGTAGCGGCTCCAAAGAGGAATTCTACGAGGGCTACTTCAGCTGTTAATGTTCCAATTTTTAACAAGTCGGATGTCATACCTGTGATTGTGCCTAGAAATGATACAAGGTTGGAGCAGGCTGCTGAATCAAGAAAAGAAGTTGGAATATCCGGGAGAAGTTTGGAGCAGGCTGCTGAATCTAGAAGGGAAGTTGGAATAGCTGGGAGAAGTTTGGAGCCGGCTGCTGAATCTAGAAAAGAAGCTGGAATAGTTGGGAAAACTTTGGAGCAGGGAGCTGATTCAAGAAAAGAACTTGGTATTGTTGGAAGAACAATGCCATTTTCTTTGCAGTCAAAGGCAACTAGTTTTCGGAAGTTTCAAAATAGCAGGGAAGACATGGACCGGCCAGCTATCTCTGTTATGTCTGAAACTACAGGTTCTAAGGCTGCTGAATTTGGCAGTGTTCCAGACAGGAATGTCTTTCCTGCTGTTAAAGGCCCAATTCAGGCAATGTCTGCTGCTGAAAGGAATGTGAGGGAGGATAGGTGTATTGGCTCCACCAAGACTGAACCAAACTCAGTGGTGGAGTTGCCTTCAAGCTACCAGGACGAAAATCGTATGTTTTTGAAAATCTTAATTTACAGTTTTATCTTTGATTGTGACTTTTATTTTTAGCTGCTGCTGCTTCCAGAATTTTTAAATTTGCTATAACATGTTGTTTGCTTCTAACTGCAACACGTTCATCATTAGTCTGTGACTTAGATTATGACTGAAAATCTTTCTATTAAAATGCCTTTAATAAAGGACTGTGCTTGATAGCAACCAGAAATTTTTTTAGACTTGACAGGAACAACTTGCAGAGAGAGATGAGAGATCAATGAAGCGGACCTTTTACAAGTTCAAATTATAACTTCTGTAATTTTGGTTAGATAAAGAAAATGTCATGTTTGGGAGCAATGAGCTGCCACTGAGTGGACTAAGGAAAATTTAAAAGATTCTCTTAGATATTTTGATATGAATATATAAATTTACCATTAGGTTAACTATAGAATTTCCATACGAACCATTTAAACTAAAAAAATTATCTTCCAAGAGTGCTTTCTCTCTCTCTCTCTCTCTCACACACACACACACACTAGAACCATGCTAACTAATGAATTATGCTTCTGAGGAATTCTTCCAGTCTCTAAGTTGACTATATTCCTATAACCTTTTAAGGCTGGTAAGGTGCAGTGGTAGGGAGATGTTCTTAGAGTCTCTTTATCTCTCTTCAGGTAGTTATACTCTTTGGCTAGCATATTTGGCCTTGAGGAATGTTACTATATAGCATTGTCTGTGGACCATGGTATCATTATTTGGCTTAGATACCACACATCTTAATTGATGGAGGAGAAATTAATGAGTTATTTGAACTTCAGTTTGTGCTATGTGCTTGCTATGTAGGTGGAATAGATTATGGTCTAGCTTGAGGGACATGATTAAAGCTTTGGTTAGCTTGTCTTCACTGTTGGCTAATTAGCAGGCGTGTCTTGTCATATTAGATGCATTCTTGATTTGTCTGGTTTTCAAATTGGGTCTAACTTGAGCAGGCTGTTATGCATTGCTCAAGTTGGAATGTTCAACTATTTATGCTGAACTGTAAATTCTTTGTTTCAGATGATGCACAGGTGCAAAAAACAAATAGAGATGCATATCCTATGGAAAGCCAAAAAGGAGGTATATCTCTTGATAGCTGGTTGGTATATATGCACAATTCTATGAAGTCTCGACTTACTGAACTTAGTCAATTATTCAGGAAGAACACGTTCAGTTGTCATAAATTGGGAGAAAAGAGGGAGATCTTCTAATTATGATGGACCTACATTGAGTATCTCTCCGGGGAATGCGTCTGTGGCAAATATGCCTTCCTTCAATGCGGTAATAACAGATCTAAGCTTGTATTCACATTCTTTTCCTTTTTTTTTCACGTTTCTCAAAATCCCTGTCAAAGCTTCATGTTATTATTTTTTTATTTTTAAGTTTAAACAAAGAGGATACCCTCCCTCTATGGAAAAAGAAATGCCTTCTGCCAGTGATGAGGATGCCGTTGCAGATATAATGGAGCAACATGATCAATTCATTAGTTCCATGCAGTCTCGAATAGCTAAGTTACAGGTGATCCTAAACAAACTAGTATTCATGCTTTGTGGATGCTTTTGTTGTTCACTTAATCCTAAGATGTCTACACTGTTGAAATTTTGATGGAATATTGCTGAACTTTGTCTACAATTGGTTATAGGTTGTTCATCGATACTGGGAAAGGACTGACATAAAGGGGGCAATCAGTGCAATGGAAAAGATGGCTGATTATGCTGTAAGCACTTTGTGTTTGTTAACATCCATCCTTATTCCAACTTTTGTGTAAATGACGTATTGAAGAGCCACTTCTAATTGTTTTCTTTTTGAGATATAAATTGCAGGTGGTTGCTGATGTGATGACCATTATCACTGAGAAAATGGACATTGTCACGTTGGACATTTGCACTTGTCTTCTCCCTCTTCTGTCTGGCCTCCTTGGAAGTGACATGGATAGGTAAGAACAGTGTCAAAATCTTGCATGTTTTATGCATTTTTGTATTCACTTGGCCTGGGATTTTTATGTCATCCATTTGTTCTGGAAACATCAATTGCTTTCAGTGGTTTTGTGCACTACATTTGTGGTCAACTTTAAAGTTCGATTCTAATAAGGTGGTTAAAATGATAGTATGTTAGTACTTTCTTTCTAGTGATCAGTTGGTGTTAATTATATCTACCGATATTTGGAGTAAGATTCCATATTTAACTGCGATACCTTTGTAGGCATTTGAGCATCTCTCTTGACATGCTGCTTAAGCTGATCAGAGTATTTGGTTCAATGATATATTCTACATTATCAGCTTCAACACCTGTTGGTGTAGACATTGAGGCAGAGCAAAGGTGTGTCTGCTTGATTCTTACCTGCAAATTTAATGTTCTTTTTATTTTTGTGGCCAATTGTCAATTTAATGTTCAAATATTCAGTTCTTAGACTATTAACTGAGATTTTATGCTGCTGATTGGCCTAGGTTTGAGCGTTGCAACCTCTGCTTTATAGAACTTGAAAAAGTAAAACGCTGTCTCCCCACTCTTACCAGGTGAGTATGTTTTGTAATTTAAACGGGTACAGAGCAATAGGGTTTAATCATATGCAATTGTTCTTTGCTGGATGACTAATTCCTGATATCTTTATTTATTTATTTATTCTTTTGTTTCCTTTTTTCTCCATAGAAGAGGGGGATCAGTTGCAAAATCTGCCCAGGAATTGAATCTAGCAATTCAAGAAGTGTCATGACTGAAATCAAGGCATTGAATGCATGCACCAACTTAATTCTGTGCTTTTGTGGATTAAATTCTTATGTTGCCCTGGGGAGCAAGTTCGGGCACTTACACGCCTGTCAAAGCATCAACCGCTACTTTGATGCATATTGTCTTTGTCCAGTCTTGTCGCACTTTGTACATTTTATACCAAGTGGAGGCATTTAACTGCTAGCTGATTCTACTACATTGACTGAAAGTGAAGGCTAATTGGGTTGTTACTCTGCTGCTGGTTGCTGCACAGTTTTTTCAACTTCAGTTTCCACCTGCTCGGAGAAGAGTATACCAACCTCATGTTACACTCTAACCCAATATGTGCACATCAATTTGTACCTTATGGCTTTAAAAAATTAACAATTTTTTTTCATCATATGTAATATATATATATATATATATATATACANAAACTAATTTTTTTACTTATCATATGTAATATATATATATATATATATATATACACGTGTCCAAAGATGGGACTGCTGATATTTGGGTCATACCAATCTGTTGAAAAACCTGAAATAGAGCTATGTTGAGCTTCTATGAGTGCATGAGAAGTTGGGTTGTTTCTGCATAATTTATTCTGTAAGATGGAAAGAAAATGAAGACAAGGATTCATTTTCCTTGATGGTTGTTTATCTTCCAATGAAATATTTTATGTGTTGGTCATTGGTTTTCCGTACTTCTCTCTTCAAATCAAGACACTCCCCAACATTTGCATTCCTGGTAATCAATCTTTAGCCGCAGTGGTCGTGGGCACATCATTTCATACATTTTGGTTGGTGAATGGTCCTTTGATGGAGACTAGTCCTATAATTGGCTGCCATCGAACCAAATCAAATGAAAACCGTATTCTCTGTTTCTGGGCAAGCAATTAATGCGCAGGCACGCGGCATTGGATTGCATTTACTGCAAACCATAGTAACGACACCAGACTAATCGTCTCTGACTCTGAACCTTAACTAGGAATGCACCTTGCTTGGCCTTGGCTAAAGGTGTAAGCTGGATTGGTTGGTATTCCCGGTGCATCTAAATACAAATTTCTTTTTTTTAATATCCAAGTATAATTTTGTTTATTTTAGGTGGAAAGATTTAAACTTTATATTTTGAATAAGAAAATTATATATTGCTTATTGAGTCAAATATTCAAAGCTAAACAAACGGATAAAATCTGAAAAGTTTCTTCAAAACATTTTAAAAAGGATATTTTAGTTCTTCTTGTTTTAAAATAATGTTTTTGATTCCTTAACTATATAAATACCATTAGTCAATAATTAAAAAAATTATATTTAATACTATATAAATATTTTAGAACATAAATATCTCTTATATTATATTTTTAATTTAAATATATTCTCTTTTTTAAAAAAATCTATTCAACTTTCTCTCAAAAACCTTAATGAAAAAAAAAACTTACAAAATTTTGATTTGAAGGCTTGAAAATTTGAACCTGTAAACTTTTTTCATGAGGTAAAATCTATTGTCATTACATTCTTTATTTCTCAAACAATTTGAGAATTTTTATTTTTCATTGAAAAGAATATATTAAAAATAAATCTTTTATTTAATAATGGATATTTAAAATTTGATAGTGTCAAGTTAAGAGATTAATTTCTCACTTGTGTTACTAATTTTGTAGAAAAATTTTACCCAAAATTTGTTCTTTCATAATAGGGTTTAAGGTAACATAAGAAGATTTTGACTTGATTATTATATATCAAAACTTTAAAATTTTTTTTGTCAAATATTGAACTTTTTAAATATCAAAGTGATACAAACTACCGCATCCACAAATCTCATTATAGAATTTTAATGAGTTTTAAGTTTTTTTCTTATTTATTAAATATTGAATTTTATTAAATATGAAAGTGAATTTTATTACCTTTTAGAAGGGAAGACGAGTAGTTTTTTTAAGTAGTCATTTGTATCTTAAAATATTTATTTAGTATTAGGTTTAGAGTAAACTCCACATAAACTCTTTATGATATGGTTTTTTTCATATAGCACCCTGAGGTTATTTTTTTGAGTAAAATATCTTAATCTTCGTAAGTTTTAATCGAAATTACACAAAGATCCATTAGTTTTCACAATGGACACTCAATCCCAAAAAAAATTTTTTGTTAGACATGTAAATCTAGTCGTTAGTATTTCTATCAACTTGTTGATGTGATAAGAGTAAAAAGATAATTTTACTCTTGATTAATTTTTATAATTATAATTATATAATTTTATTATTTTTTTGTTAATTAAAAAAAAAGCTCCCCATTGGCCGATGCTCCCCTTTTTTGGAAAGTTGATCCATGCTCTCTATTTTTTTTATTTTTTTAAAAATATAATAATAATTTTTAAATTAATAAAAAAAAGAAAAAGTATTTGAGTCTTTTCATTATTTCTGTCAACGGTGTTTGTAATTTGGGGGTATAGTGTCTATTTCGAAAACTAATAGATCTCTGTATAATTTCGATCAAAACTTAAGAAGTTAGGATATTTTACCCCAATTTTTTTTCATATAAAACTTTGATAGTGTTTGATATGAGGGAAGTGGGAGTACATTATCTGCAATATGTCTAATTAAATTACAATATTTGTTTTGTAACAAACTACTATAATATTAAATTGTAATCCAATCACATTACAGCCAATGGATGTAATGTGATTATAATTCAAAACTAATGTAATCAGATTGCGTTGCATTCTGTAATGTTATTAATAACATTTTCACTCTTCAATTTTATTACTTTATTAAAAAAATTTATAATGTTATAAGTCTTTTTTATATAGATTTTGAGGGTGTCTTTTTATTATTCTCAATAGTCATGGTAACTGTTAATAAAATTTATATTATTTTTTAAAAGAAAAATAAATTAAAATAAAATATATAATATAGAAAATTATATTAAAAATAAAAATATAAAATATAAAATTATAATAAAAAATAAAAATAATATATATAATATTAAAAATATATTTAAGATATGATATTGTATAAAAATTAACAATAAAAAATACAAGTATATTAAACTTACACTTTAATAAATAAGAGTAATTTTATAAATTGACATTACATTTTTAGTAAAGTACTTATAAACCAAACATTATAATATTATCTTTCTTATATTTTAATAATTATTTTGCTTATATACCAAACACTATTATGTTATATTCCTTACAATCACATTATTTGTAATCACATTACATTGTAAAGTCCAAAAGTAGTAACGGTGTTAAATTATTAATTAATTTTTTATAAAGAAACAATAATAATCTTTGTGTTTTAATCTTTTTTGTTTGTTTAATAATAATAAAAAAAAACTTAACATTTGTTTGTTTCTTTCGTTTCTAACTTTTCTCTCCCTTTCTCTCTTCACTTTCTTACCGTCCAAACAAGTAACAAAGGTAACACTTGCCCGCCACTAGCAATAAAATTTAATGCTCTCCCTCCTACCCCAATACCGTTACTGGCTTTCTTCGGTTCCTTCTCTACTTCAGGTGCAAGTTTTTGTTATAGTGATTTGCTGCTCTAGACAACGACAAACACGAAAACCTAGACCCATCATGCTACAAATATGGAAAGAGTTTACATAACCAACATACTTGGAAGTCTTCTTTAAGCTTGTTGGCTTTGGACAAGTGGGATGTTTGGTAATTGAAGTTGGAATGATTAAGGTCAAATATACATGTAGTTAAAAATTTTGATGAAAATTATGACCAACATTAATCTTCTTAGAATTTTTTTATTGGATTTTTTGTTTAAGTGTTAAATTTTTTTAAATTAAAAAAAAAGATTAAAACACAAAAAATATTATTATCTTTTTATAAAAAATTAATTGATAATTTAACATTGTTACTATTTTAAAAAAATATTTTATATAAAAAAATAACTTAAAATTATTATGTGAGAAAAAACCACATCTCAAAGTGACTATTATTTTTTAATTATTGATCAACAGTGTTAACAGTCATGAGTCGTGAGATTAAAAACATAATTTTGAAACAAGAAAATAAAATTTCTTTTTTAAATGTTTTCAAAGAAGAAGGTGAAGAGTTTTTTTTTTTTTTTAATGTTTCGAGAGGCAGACTTGCTGCAATTTATTATGTTGTCTGAAGTTGTAGCCTGGTGGGTCCACAACCCTTTTCTTCAGAATCTGATTCGAGCGCTGTTTTTGTCTCTTTTCAAGTTTAAAGCTGCTACCTTTTCGCTTTGTAATTCGAGTTTGCTGGTCTCTTGACTCTCGCAAAAAGGGTAATTAAAAAAGGTGAGATCCTCGATTTCTAAATTTAGAAACAATCAACCTTCGATTCTCCTCACATAACTAAACTTTTGTTCAGATTCATAAAAGCTCGATTCCACTTTGAACAACACAGGTAAAAAAGGAGACCCTTGATTCAGTGATTAATGCATGGAAAACACAAGTGACTGAATACAATGGAGTGTGGGGAAAAAAGGGAAAGGAGATTTGGGTGTTTGGAAGAAAAATAGAAGGTAACCATCGGATACTGAAATCAATGTGGATGGGTTGTCATTTGCCAAATGGGGAAACCACAGTGCCAGAATTAATTATGGTGTCTTAAATTCCATTAGTATAATATCCAGTCCAATACCTTTAGTGGTCTTCCCCCATATTTACTTTCAAACAATTTTTTTTCTTTTTTCTTTTTACTTTCGGAGAGTCAGAGACCCAGAAAAACTGATTGACCATGTTTTGTTCTAATCCCTTGCTGTTTTGTTCTAATCCCCTGCAAGTCCAAGTCCAAAACCTTTGGTGACCTTCTTTTTACGCAGGGAAAGCCCACAGCAAGTATCGATCATGTCATTCTCTCCCTGGGACTTGCCAATACCATATGTTTCAAACCACTCCAATCTTCAATGCTGTCTTGACTGCATTACTCCCTCTGTTCCCACCCGAATCCTTACTAGTAAGGTAATTCCCTTTCATTTCCCTGCGTTTTTTTTTTCTTTTTGATCAAAACAAGGTTTACCCAAACGCTTAAACTGTGGGCTTTAAGCTTTGTTTTGTTTCTCTGACCTTTTTTTTTTTATCTAATTACTTTGCAGAAATGTGTTCAAACTTCCAATGCCTTCTTGCAATTCCATGAGAGGGATATAGTTGAAGGGTTCGCTTTAAGTGACCTTTGGCACTCTTATAATGAGTGGAGTGCCTATGGCGTTGGTGTCCCAATTGTGTTGAACAATGGCGACCGTGTAGTGCAGTACTATTCACCTTCCTTATCAGCTTTGCAAATATACACTAGCAAACCGTTTCCCTCATCCAAGTCTCTATTCGATCAAACTGATGAGAAATTTGGGTAAATATTTTTTTTTCTTCCCTTCTCGAATTGGAAAATCTTAATTTTTCCAATTTACTGATAAAAAGTTGCGTGTAGGGAGTTGGAGAAGGAAGCAAAGCTTGAAAAAGAGTCTGCTCATAATGATAACATGCCTTCAAGCAATAGCTCATGCTTGAGTCTGGATATTACTTGGGACGATTCTACAACATTTCAATTTAGTTCAGGTCAAACAACAAATCAGTGTCACTACTTATATTGCCAATACAACGAGACATGCAGTCCTTATTTTAGAGTTCCATTTAAAGAAAAGGTTAGTAAAAATTTATTCATCAATTTTTATACGTGCATTTTCATTCGATGGATATATAGGTGCACGTATTTTAACATGTGAATTTTATGTAATTGATTAAATTAAAATCGTGCATGTCAACAATCAGTTCACACATGAATTTTATGTAATTGATTAAATTAAAATCGTGATTAAATTTAAATGAAAATAACTAATCGATTTTTATTTTTCTTAATTTTTTGTGATTTCATATTTACCGAAAAAATATGAAATTTTCAATAAACCGATTGTTTTAGTTTATTATTGAGCTGTTTGAACAGATCAATGAGTTGGCCGAAACTTATCCAAGTTTGCTAGAATTTTGCAGCACAGATCTTTCACCTTGTAGTTGGGTGGCAATAGCTTGGTGGGTTTGATTTTTCGTTGTCCTTATGTATTTCTTTTTGATCTCTGATTGAGATTTGCAATTCTTATCTGTCGAGACATAACTATAGGAAATTCAAAAATGATTTTTCATGTTTTATTAGGTATCCTCTGTATCAAATTCCAATGACAATAAACGTTACCGAACTCTCCGCTTGTTTCCTTACCTATCATGCCTTGTCATCTTTATCTCGAGGTACACTTCCCAAATCTACTTGTTATCTTCATTTAAATTATTTTGCAGATGTTGCAATCAAACATATGCACAATTATTAAGTTGTTAAATTCTTAATATGATTTTGAATATATACTTGATAGTTCTTTCTATTATGGTTATTTATTCATTTTCATTCTATATATAAGTTCTTTGAATAATTAATAAGAAAAGAATAAATAAGATATACAATCTTGCTATATTTTAATACTTTTAATTCTGGAGATCTAAGTTTTAAGTTATTAGATATTGACATTTTCTCTTTATTTTGTTTCAAGTAAAGATTTTGCAGTTAAGATTTTTTGTTTTTTATTATAGTTGTTGTAGACGCGTCGCACTTGAATGATTTAATATGTAAATATAATAATTTTTGTGTCAATTTTTTTATTTTTTAATATTAAAAATATGACATTGAAGTAAATAAATATAATAATGAAATTTTTAATGTAAAGCATGTTTTATAAATAATTATTATATTATATAATATAATTTAATTTAATTTAATTTCTCTACATGTTTAAGCAATTAATCTATGTTTGAAAAGCTTATTTGTTTATTGAAAAATGATTAGTTACATAACTGAAAAGTTGGATGTCAAAATTTAATTATGGCACACCGTCAATCAATTATTTAATTATTATATAGTTTAGATTTTAATTTTTTGGTCGCTATCAGGAACATTAATTTGTGAAATACATCTTAAAAAGAGATAGGAATATGCAATTAAGAAAAATAAAATGAAACTTTTTTGAATTTAATATTAAATATTATTATTGAATTGAACCTAATAGCCTTTTAATAATCTCTAACAAATCAAGTAACATTGTTGATGTTACTAATCACGTTCCAAAAAAACCATGTTAGAGAAGGAGAAACTTCAAGACATGATGTCTTGTTTAGGAGAAGACATAAGAAACAGCAGGAAGGGAGAAATTTCACTTCCTCCCTTTGCAATGGTGGCTTACAAGATGTCTGGAGCACTCTGGATCAACCCTGGAACATCAGATCAGGACAGCATTATCTGTAAACAAACCGCTGCACGTCACTGGTTGAAACAACTTCAATTCCAGCACCATGACTTCAACTTCTTCATGTCTCATCAGTTCTAAACTATATCCCAGCACCTCGTGTCCTTATAAAACCGTTATTCTTAACCCTAGTCATTGTTTTGAAGGTCCTGTGAATCAAAGATTAGTTAAAAAAAAAGAAAATCTGTAATGTAGGTTTATTTTGCCAGTCCCTGTGCGAGGAGGAGATTAGAGCACAAGTATATGTGTTTTGTGATTTATTTCTTGGGACTCTTAATTTTTTTTTTTTTGCATTATATCTTGCATCTAATTACTATTGCAGGTTTTTATTGCCATTTCACTGAATTGCAGTATATACTAAACATTGAATCAAAAAGATATTTGAATAAAAAAGATTATGTCTTATAGAATGAATAAATGTTCTTTCGTAAGATGATTGTTAAAACAATACCTTTATTCAAAGATTATATTTTATGAAATACAAAGGTATTTTTAAGATAAAGAGGTACATTAATGAAAGGGTTGCGTTCTTAAAGAAGAAACACTTGCAAGCTTATATTAAGGACTTGCTGTCAACCATTTTGACACATCAAAATAAATAAGACAACAGCAGAAAAATTAAGAGTAATAGAAGTGTTATTGAAAATAAATATAAACACTTGATTTCCTATTATCTATCAAAGGAATCCAAATTCCTTATAATCTACTTGTTGCAAAAAATAAGCTCTAAGGCCAAAATACTTTGCAAACCTTTGAGTGTATCTAACGGTTTGCTTTCGTAAAGTGCAAAGACAAAGTTAGACGTTGACTTCATTGTATCTCTAAGGCTATTCGCATTATTCCCTTTTGTATACTGAGTGGTAAGGGTAAAATAAGTCTTAAAGATAGCGTCTATTGAAAGGCTTGCTTTAAAGTCAATTTTGCTAGTTATTTGAATTCCATGTAAACCTCATTTGCACTAACAATTTTAAGACTTATTTTTCGTGGAACTAGAATTCTAAATGACTTCACTCAAAGAGATATACCAAAATTGTCAAGCTACACCGCTTTGAAGGAGGAAACTTTATTCGTTGGCAAAAGATGGACCGATTTAATGGTGACAAGGAAAGTGGCAAAATGGTTTCTTATCGGATTACAAGATAAGCTTTTTTTCCTTACTTGAAGTGCATGGAAAATGTATATTAGTTGGAAAAAAGGATTTGTTATATTCATATATGATCTTGATATGGATAAGGTTATTATTATGTCTTCTATAATTGACATACTTTTCCCATCATGAAGAGGCACTAAGAAAACTCTAAAGTATAAGTAAGAAAAGATGTTTCTCAAGGACTTTGGTAATCATTTTTGAATAAAAGAAGATTGTTGTAACCAAGATGAAGTCACAAATAAGATGAGAAGGACAAAGATCTTTAAGTAAACTATCTTGAGTTGATGAAGGTCCATGTGATGGAAGACACAAAGCGTGGGTATATGGCATTCCTATTATACATTAAGGTATAATGATATCAATATATATACCATCATGCCTCATGTGATAGGTGGGCATATGACATTCCTATTATACATTAAGATATAATGATGCCAATATGTAAATACCATCAAAGTCTATGTGATAGGTAGGCATCTGACATTCTTATTATATATTAAGGTCTAATGGTGCCAATATATAAATTTAACATTTTGGTATATGGTGCATTCCTATTTTATTATCAAAGGCATAATGGTGCATTATAGATATTCATTATCTTTGACATGGCATTCCTATTGTGCAATAAAGGTACAATGGTGCTTGTGTAAGCATATACCTTGATGTGTTCATTTGATATTTCGATTGTACATTAAGGTACAATGGTATCAATTGAAAAAGATGGGAATGAGTGTGAACTTGTAAAGTCTTTGTATGGATTAGAACAAGCATTTAAACAATGGAATCAAAGTTTAATGAGGTTGTACTAGCTAATGGCTACAAGATCAATCAATTTGACAAATTTGTCTATAGTAAGTTCCAAGTGTCATTATCTGTGTATATGTGGATGACATGTTAACCTTAGTACTAGTTTTGAAACAAGTGGAAGACACTAAAAGGTTCTTGTCAAAGAATTTTTACATGAAAGATATGGTGTGACAGATGTTATTATTGGTACAAGAATAATGAGAGAAAATAATAGCCTAACATTGTCTCAATCTAATTACATTCAAAAGATTGTAATGAAGTATGGTAAGTTAGATTGTATGCCAATGTTTACACCTTATTAGCATGTTTGGTTAGAGAATAGCTAAGTTATTCCTTCTCTATTCCCATGGTTTTTTATTCCCTCGTTTGGTAAGCAATTGCTTAAAGGAATATTTATTCTTTAGTATTAGCTATTCCTCAAAAATAGTTAAAACTCAGGTTTAACTAAACCCAAGCCTAGTACTTGTTATTCCATGGTTGGGGGAATAGTTTCAAATTTGATAAGACTAAAATACTCCTTATAACTATGAACTATTACAACCCTAAACATATAAATACTTCTTTTTTTTCTCATTTTTCTTCTTTCTTCTCTCTCTTGTCACATTCTTGCCTTGCCTCTCTCATTCTCTCTCTAACTTATACTCATCACCGGAGATGACGATGGCGATGGGGACGATGGTTCCACGATCGAATATGGTCAAAAAGCATTGATTTAGTGCTTTTCAGCAAGATCCAATCGAGGAGTCATCGAATTGGGGATCCACGACTTGATCTGGTCGTAGGAAGCATCAGATTTGGTGTTTCTAAACCAGATCTTCACAGTCGGATCTAGCACTCTATGGCCAAATCTAGCCACAAGAAGCACCAATATGGCGCCCTAGTGACCAGATCCGGTCACATGATGCGCCAGATCAGCGTTTTATTACATCGATCACATATTCAGTGGTTGGCCAATGGATAAGAAGAAAGAAAAAAGGAAAAAAAAGAAAAAAATTTAAAATAAAAAGTTAAAAATTTATTTATAAATTATAAAAAATTAATATTTTAAAATTTTAATAAAAAATATTTTAATGAAAATTACTCAATGTAATTAGATTCTTATTTGCAATTTGGATAAATCTTATTAATATTTAAAATAATAATGTTTACCTTATTAAATTATTAATATATTAAATTTTTAACAAAAGTATAAATAAAAAATAAAAATTGAAAATAGAGAAAAAATAAACAATTATACTAATATTTTAATAATAAATTTTTAAAATTTTAATGAAAATAAAAATTAAATAATTAAAAAAGAGAAAATTTTCTTTTATTTATCTTTTGGTATAAATTTTACTAGATTATATAAAGGGTATTTTTGTTGTTTTAAAAAATAAATCTTAGTATAATAAAAGTTTAGGTTTATTATTATATATAATGAAAATTAATATTTTAAATTTGGAGGAAATTAATTAAAATTATTAATATTTTAATCATAATAATATTAAATTATAAGTAAAATAGTAGTATTTTAAAATATTAATGAATAAATTGTAATAAAATATTAATATTTAAGGTATTAATTATTAATATTTTAAATAAATTATAAATTATTAATATTTAAAAAATAAAATAAAATAAATAATCATATATATAATAAAGGGTATTTTTGTTTTTTCATTTTCTATTCTTTTCTTATTCCAATGTTATTGTTACCAACCAAATACTGTAGTAAGTCATAATAATTATTTCTACCTTATTACATTCGTCGTACCAAATTATGCAATAACTATTCTATTCTATTATATTCCTACCTTATTTTGTTATCACATAATAGTTATTTTATTCTATTTTTGTCTATTTCGCGAACCAAATGTGTTATATAATTCTAATATAAAGTTAGTATCCAACAAAAAGAAACCGATAGCACAAAATGAATATGCATGGATGATTAAATGCCTAATGTATGCAATGATGTGTAGAAAGTCGGATATTGTATTTGTAGTTATGATACTAAGTCAATTTACAAGTAATTCAAGTAAAGAACATTGGTATGTTGTTCATAGAGTTTAAGGTACTTAAAGAATACAATAAATTATGACATTTGTTATTTAAGTTTTTCTTCAGTTTTTAAAATGTATAAAGATGCTAGTTAAAACTCAAATAGAATGAATTATACCTTTACGACTTGTTGGATTTTTACAATTGGTGGTGGTGCTGTTTCTTTGGGTTCTAAGAAACAATCTTGGCAAGCGAACTCTACCATGATGATTGAATTTATAATCTTAGCATTTGCCACCCAAAAAACGGAATGGTTGAGGGATTTATTCTATGAAATTTCATTGTCATCTAAACCAATGACATTAATCTTGATACATTATGCCAATAAAGTAACGGGATCAAAGACATATAATCAAGCACACAATGGAAAGAGTCGATATATTAGATTTCGACATATATAGCATTGTAAGATAAAGCATTAGTGATAGTATAGTTACTAATAGTTATGTGAGATTTTGCGAAAATTTAGTGGATTTCTTTACCAAAGTTTTTTTTTTTTTAAAACAAACTTGGTACTAAAGACCTCAAGTGAGATGGGTTTCAAGCTTATCAACTAAATCTCCAATAATAGAAGCTGGCCTTGACGCTTGCGACCGATCTACAAGTCTTGGGTATTGACCATTCTACCACATGGTGATTGAAAGTATTAATTTATATTTTCCATCCCAAGGTGCATAGTATTTGGTTCCTGTAATATGTAAGATAAGGTTGAACAAAAGTTTTTCATAGACCCATAACATATATATGTTGAAGTACTATAATTACAAGGTACTTTTGATGGGGGCTACCTATATAAGTGGAAGTGTGGCTGCTTTTAGAAGCTAAAGGCTTGATTCTGACAAGCACTTATGAATAGATGCAAAACTCAAGGGCATAAAAATGTGTTGGCAAAACTCAAGGGCATAAAAATGTGTTGGCAAAATTAGATACAAAGTGAGCAAAGAAACTTGCATGTGCTTAGTAGCCCAACTAGTTAAATGAAGAATCGATGGTTCAATATTTGGTTAACCACTCAATTAAAACTAGAATCAACCACACTCATTAAATAAAGATTCAAATCTGTGAGATACCTTCATTTATGTGCAAAATTCTCAAAATTGTTGGTATTTGAAAATTTTGAAAATGGTGGGCAATTAGTGGTGTATTTTCAAAATAAAAAGTTATGTCACATAATGAAAAGCTATCTTAGCTCAAAAGTTATGTTACAAAAAGTGACATAGTATAACTATTAGATTGTAGGTAGGTTTTTCATGTGAATAGTTATATCTTTTGGTAAATTGATATGTTAGAAAAATACCTTTGAATCCAAAGGATATGAAATAATTGAAAAAGACCATCACTTAAAGTTTAGATACGAAAAGTTATCATTTCATATTATAGCTTAAAAATTATATCTTATGAAATGAATGGTTGTTCTTTTATAAGGTGATTATTAAAACAATATTTTTATCAAAAGATTATACCTTATAAAATGTAAAGGTATCTTTAAGATAAAAAAGTGCCACAATGAAAGGGTTTATCCTTAAAAAAGAGACACTTGCAAACCTATATAAAAGACTTGTTGTCAACTATTTTGATAGACCAAAACAAATAAGATAAGCAAAACAATCAAGAACAATAAAAGTATTATGTTCTAAAAATAAACATAAACACTTAAGTTCTTCTCCTCTGTCAAAGGAATCCAAATTCCTTAGAATCTACTTGCTCTAAAAAGTAAGCTCTAAAATTGAACAACTTTAAAACTCACAAGTTTTTCTAGTGATTTGCTTTTGTAAAATGTAAAGACAAAGTTAGATGTTGGCTTCATTGTATCCCTAAGGCTATTCGTATTATTTTTCTTTTGCATACCGAGTGTTAGGAGCGATATAAGTCTTAAAAATAGCGTTTATTAAGAGATTCACCTTGAAGTCAATTTTGTCAGTTATTTGAATTCCATCTAAACCCCACTTACACCAACACCTTGCAATCCAAACAAATCAAATATCTTCCCATTGATCTTCAATCATACATAGTGCTACAATTTTATATGGAATCACCTTCAAATATTAAAGGAAAGAAAAAAAAAGTAAAGGAAAAAAAAAGTAGGATTCATGATTTTGATATCTCATATTTCAGGTATTTAGCAACAGCAAGGATGCCCTTCAATGGCCATCTCTAGTCTCTATCAGTTTATAAGCAACCAAAGACACATGAAGCCTTCTAGATTTCTATAGTATCTGGATCGACCTTTGGTTCAGATTTTGAAGTACTTGTAGCCATAGTCAGGGTTTGTCATACCCTCTTCCCAATCACCCATACAACGACCACCGAATACTATCTGTTGAATGCCCAAATAACTGCCATAAAAAGGGGTAGGGGTAGAGAGAGCATAACAAAATGAAAATTTTGTGAGTCAAGAGCTTGACAACTGAAAAATGTAATATATACACAATGGATTTTGATGACAAAATTGTTTCTTGTTATCCTTTTACATATTAGTATAGCTTACTCTGCACTCAATACTGTCATGCAGTTGAGGAGGACATCAATGGAAAAAAAATCAGAAGTACCAAGGTCAACCCTGTAATGTGAACATATAAGTTAGTCATTTACTTTCCATGAGAAAGAGCAGCAAGAAAATAGATTTAAAGATAATTAAAAGAAAAGTGCAGATGAGACTAGAAAAACATACCAAACACGGCCCCAGTTATCCTGAAACTCAACATCACTGATATCATGGAATGATGATGGCATCACTTTAAATCCCTTTTCCTCATCATAGAGGGGATCATATTCCATTGATGCATTTGCCAACTGTCATCAATATGAAATTAACATGCTTAATTTCTCTTGCATAGCAACAAGATGTGAAGTGAAAAAAAAATATGGAGCAAAAAGAACCATGGTCAAACCTGCAAATTAGAAGAATTAAAGGCACCCAAACGTCCCATAACATACCATGACTGAATAACCTGCATTGCTTCCCCCATTAAGTGAACATAAATAGTTTACAAGTAATAAACCATAGATACATTAAGAGCGAATAAGAAAATGATTTTCTCTACAATGGTCTGAATTCATTGCCAAATAGCGAAAAGAAGGAACCATAAGGAGAATTAAACTACTGACACTGCCAATGAGATTGACTTCTTGATCAGAAGGTGATCCATATAACTCAATCCATATGTAGGAATCAAGTGGGTTAAAACTGCACAGCCATCAAAAATAAAAATTATTGAAGTTGAGGGTTATGGAAACATCAGCTATTCCTACAAATAAGAAAGACTAAGGCGTAAATTAGTAGAATCAGGCAGCAACAGCTCCTTCTATGCTTATCATTCATTGCTCTATGAAGTTCAGTTCTAAGAATATTTTAACCAAAGAAAATTTGATCGCACCCAGATTATTCAATCAGTGTTTTGTTTGGAAAGATAAAACAGTTACTCTCTACGTTCAAACTAATTACAAGCATGGATAGCTAATTACATAGTTGATTGCGTGAATAGAAGCCTTTAGTGAGATATAAGAAATTACTCTCGGAAGCTGACTTTAAATGAAAGCACAGAGCCCGTCTTTTGTTTGTGAAAATCTCTACCCTTTTTCCGAACACGCTCTTCAACCTGCAAAACATAATTAGGAAACTCATCGGAACATCAGCTATATTGTTGATTAGGCTGAGGAAAGATAAACAAGAAGGTATTGACGGACCCGTTTCCTCATGAGCTCAGGGTCGCCAATGCTATCGCCAAGAACCGCTCGTAGCTCCGCATCGTCTTTGCAGGCGTTTTCTAGGACTCTGTTTTGATTAAAAACAAAAACAAAATTAATATTCACAGCGGCAATAAGTCAAACAGGGAAAGTGAATGGAAAATATAAAAAAGAACTAAGAAAAAAGGAAGTACTTAGCCCAGGCGGGATAATTGTGAAGCCCATCGAATTCTCGCTTCCTCTTCTCTTCACGAATCTTGACAAGTCTTCTACCTCTCGCTGTGGTACCCGAGCCCTTAACATCGCTTGCGCTTGAAACATTGGAATTCGAATTGCCTTCTCCAGATGCTGCTCGAATTCGAAGAGGTGGCGATCTGTTCTTGTCATCGTTGGCGTAAAGAGTTGCGCAAGAGGAAAAAGAAGAAGAGGGAAGGGGCTTCTTGGTAACTACAGGTAAATTCTGACGAAGAAGGTGATGATAATGATGGGTTTCATTTTTACTTGCATTTGGATAGCAATAGCATCCTTTCATTGCCGCCATGTTCTTTTATCACTGTCTCTTCACTTGCCTCCAGTGTTGAGGATAACGGAAAGTATATCGGGCTTTTCTTAGCTAAATGGGCACAGCATGTTTTCATTACTTGGCGGAATAAAAGCCCTCAGCTCAGAAAGATTTCATTTAGGCCCATGACCCGCTATCCAAGCCCGTGACATTGTATGACACATGGTGTTCTTATCACATATTTATTACTTCTTAATTTATATTATTTTAATGAATTATTATCAAAAGGAGATTCACAATTCATGAATGATGAAAAATATTTTTAATTATTAAAATCACATAAAAAAAACCCCTGCTCCCGATGGCCATTGCTGCACCAATCACGTTCTACTGTGGTGTGAGAACATACATCTTGCAAGCATGGGATACCAGAGTTGCCTTGATTTGATTTCTGACAGAGTGCCTAGTTGAATGCGGCAAAACATCAGACAACCTTGAAACATTAGCCTGACTAACATCAGACAAATCAAAGTTTCCCAGTGAGATAAAAACTTGTAGCTTATTTACCGCCCGTAAGTCTCGAGCATCAACAACTGTAGAAGAGTTGAGCCCAATGTCATTCCATCTTGCAGTTACGGTAGGACGTGAGTATCCTCTGTTTAATAAGATCACTGCAACTCTGTTCTTACTTCAAGGACCAGCCCACACCTTCACATCACATTCCATGTGAACAAAATTTAAGGGTTAGTGAACATGTAACAGAAGAGAGAAGAAAGAAGCTAAGCCATGTGCAGCGGCTATGTATTGATGGAAATTTGATGCTTCAGGGTCAAATAAATATATTTAAGAAATTAGTCTCACCTCCAGATCACCAATCTTCCTAACCTTCTTCCCTTGAACCCCCAGTTCATCTGTTATACAAGCAATATCGAAGGAGGCGGCATAGCTTCTTGTTCAGATTGAGGCGATTGCGGCATAAATGTAGACATACAGAAGGAAGAAAAATGAAATGGATGATCATATTGGTACCTTGATTAACAGCTATAACCTCCTTGTTGCTAAGCAATTCGAATGTGTCATTATCCATGGAGCGGGTATCGCATCCAAGAATTAGTGGAGCCTATGCCATCGTAGTCAAACAATACTCGTTAAGGATTGCAATGTTAGATTTTGAGGATGGAATTTGGGAGTAAATCATAGATTCAGGGATCTTAGCTAACGCCCAACTGCTGAAGTGAGAGCGGTATTCTTCAGTTGACATACCTCCATTGCCTACCTCAAGCATGTCTAGGTCTAAAAATATTGGAGCCAAAAGAAAAAGCACAGCATTGGTTTAACTCAAGCAAAATGATCAATTGTCATTAGCTGCTACTAAGAACAAAGATCAGCCTAACCATTCCATCCGCCAGGTCCAGCATAATGCGCCCACTCATTATGAAGATCAGCACGCGTTATCATACTAGCAAGAGAGATTTCCCCCAAATATCACAAAGTTAATGTGAAGATTAACATTGATTTGCTAATAGCTTGAGAATGCTTTGTTAATGGTAATTTTCAGATAAATTGCTCTATTACCTCTCCCAAGTATCCTTGATGTCTCCAGTTGTTCTCCAACTATTCCCAATGCTAGGTACCCAAGTTGCAGGGTCTTCAAAGCCCCTATAATGGAAAAGGAATTAGGTAGGACCAGGGAAAGAAAATGGGAAGGAAGGAATTAGAGAAAGTCATACCATTCACAAAGAGAGTAGAACATAGGTCTTCCGGTGTTTTGAAGAGCCTTACCCATCTTTGAATATTTGTCATGGAGGAATCATTAACAAATTCTCACTGTGAGATAAACAGATGGTAGAATTTCTTTTCATCTTAAATCACAGGGCTGCTTAAGTACGTTTCTTGTGGGCTCACTCCTTGGTTGTGGCAATTATCATATTTTAGATAGTCAATGCCCTAAACAACCAGTAAAAGGATCAATAAGCCAGCCAAGCAAGATTAACCTGAACCCTTGTCACCTGAATAGGTGCAAAGATGTACGATTGAGTGGCATACAAACTTGGAGTAGGAATGGATCCAGAATTTATGTTCAGTAGAGGCAAATTAATATATTTTTTTTGAAAAGCGAGGCAAATTAATATACAATAGGTATCAATACAAATTAACTCAAAAGGTTGGCTGATCCCATATCAATAAACAAATTAATTATAAAGCCTTATTTTATTTGAATGACCTATTATATCCTATTATTTTGCAGAGTAAATCAATTTTTATCATATTTATACTTTTATTCTTTCTAATTTTTATAGTGATTTGATATATATGTGTATATATATACAGCAATTGTTAAAACATACCCAAGAAGCAAAAGTGTTAGCATCCTGTTGCTCATGACCAAGAGACCCTGGCATTGTCTTGCTACACGTTAAAAGTCCTGAAAAAGCAAGGCCGGATATAGGGGATAATAAAGATGGAATAGCTTTTGGTACGAAAGAACAGTTTAGCATTTTATTTGAATATTGGGAGATGTAGCTTGGTACCCAGCATCAGCATAAATCCCAATCTTAAGCCCCTTGCTGTGGACGTAATCTGCCAGAGCCTTCATCCCAGAGGGAAAAAGAGAAGCTTTTGGTACTAAGTTGCCCTGTTTACAAAACAGAGTATGGGGATTGCTCTGTAGTCTGAACTCTCATAATAGAATGGACAGTCAATTATAACACCTAAAGCATAGCAAAGATTACATGCACCATTTTTTTGGACATTTATTTGCTTAGTCAGTTTGATAAGTTCATGTTACATGCAAACACAATAAATGACAGTATTACAGCAAGCTTTCTGCAAGAGTGCTAGCAAGGCTAAATCATCAAGGCCCACGAAAATCAATCCTTCCGAAAGGAACAAAAGAAAGAAAGCATGGAAAGATTCAGAATCTTGGGTTCAGAAGGCTCAAATTTCATTTACAAGTTTCACCTAACTTCATCAATGAAGCCTCAAGAAGTCAAGATTCCAGTGCTTTAGTTGTTCAAACTATGAAATCATGAAGATGCGATAATTGACAAAAGGTATATAGCAGATAAATTGAAAGCAACAGATAATCGGTTCTTTAGTGTCGAAGCAACCACAATTGATTTGAAAAGTTACATAGTTTGGTTTATACCTTAGAGTCTCTATTCAATTCAGCCCGACAATCATCTGGTCACGATCAAACAATTTTAAGATAATTACAAATTTTGAAGAGACATGGCCACCATAAAAGAAGTTACTTATTAGAACAATCGTATTTTGTTGCTCAAAGCAACAGAGTAAGTTACCTAGCTTAATATACTCATATCCAGGGGCTGACAGTCCACTAGAAACCATACCATCAGCTGCATAAGAAATTGAGTTATTCATTCAAAATTATAAAAGTGATTCGTATTAGGCAGAAATGCCAAGCCTTTGCTGTCAAACATTTCTTACCTGTCTGGTGAATTAGCTCCTCAGTAAGTTTGCAAGGGAAATGTGATACTCTACATCCTAAATCAGATATGAATGTGATTATTAAGATTTATATAATAATTTAAGTCTATCACTACTAGCTATTTGAGCTTAAGTTTTGTAAGGATACGTGGTTTAGGCCTAAAAAACTGTTGGTTCAGTAGTTGGACTTGGATCGTTACAAATGATATACAGGAAATGATTATAGCTGTTATAGCTGTTCTATCTGCAGATAACAAAAACCAATAAAATAGCAAAAATGTGAGACCGTGCCTGTTACAACTCCAAAGATGTAGAGTTTAACTTGTAATCACTATATCAAGGTACGGTATCTTGAATCTTGGGGGAACTTTGAGGAGCCAAGGCAATGGAGCCACTCAAATGAAATCTTTTGCTAAGAGTGCAAATGGAATTTTAACTGCGTTACTTAAACAGCACCCAAATAAAGTTGTGACTGTGTTCTGGGTTCTGCAGTATGGTAAACATGGCTATAGACTCCTGAATTTGCTAGAAAAGTTTTTGTTATTTTTTTTTTATTTTTCACGAAAAGACCCCATCAGAAACTACTGTACATTCATGATTGATCCACACTTCAATGTCAAATGATACCAACAAAAATGGCACACAGTGGACACATATTAGATGAAATTAGGCACAGAATAAGCTCTCACCCCATTTGAGGAGTGTGACCAAGACCATTATTAAGCAGATTTCTTCTTAGCGCTTTCCCTTCACCAAGTTCCCTAAGACGAGCACCATGGCTAGCTTACTGCTGCCATCAAAATGGCGATTAATATAAAGGCAACGGGAGAGGATGTCCAGTCATAAGCCATAGGGTGCTGCCTTAGTTTGTATGAAGCATAAGCTGTGAGGACAGATTTAGGAATCCTAGTATTGTAGTATATATATAGATATATATATAGTGAAGCTCTGTGTTAACGAAATATAGCTTAGGAAAGCACTATCTGATGTCATAGTGGTGAAAGCGACATAGAAAGCTTCCACTTTGGAATCATAAGTCAACTTTCATAAGATAATTCGATCAATATATCTTACAGCAAAATAATCTAGAATTCATAGCCGCTTCACTGATGGAAACCTATTGTCAAGTAATCTATCTGCCGGCATATCAACTTTGGTTCTACATGTATCTGATGGGCATGCACGCAGCTTTGCATGGAGACAGTTCAATCAAAGTCATTGTGCAGAAGGAACCGATTACTAATTTAATATACGTAACATCGCCCAATCACAAGATCATGGTTGGTGATAAAGAAAGGAAATTAACCAAGGATTCATTGTAAGTTGTAACCACAATTTTGTCAAACTAAAGGCTCCATAATCGGAAATGCTGGTGCGAGGCTGCCAGCTGCTACAAGCATCCAAATTTTATTAGGAATAAACAAGGTCTGATTTGGATGCTCAAGCTTCTAATTTGGAATTCATGAAAATCTACGGTCAACGTTGATAGTTGAGTAGTTCTGAGTAATATCTTGATCAATTTTGTGTTTCTTGAAGTTATTCGTGGCTGAAGAACATAACCAGTGTTTTCTTTTCTTTGTTCTTCTGTTTTTTTAATATAATTGGATTATGTTTTCTCAAGAATAAGACCATTGAATGAATTGATCACCACATATTATGCAGTTGAAGGTAAGACTAAATTCATGCTTAATAATAATTCCCATTCATATAAAATCTGTATAAGGATTTCATTTTTTTTTCTATGAAATTGCATCATTCAATTAGATTTTTCTGGTGCAAGTTTGTATCCTTTCCTTGAAGCAAATTCAATCCTTTCTTGATGAAGAAATTCACAATACATAAGCACATGCGTAGTCTCTACATTCCTGCTGCTGCTCTCATTCCATTCCCCATCAAAATGTCACTTTGATCAATGGTGAACTCTTTTATGGGGTTTCAGAGTATACATTTTACAAGCATGAGAATCCACCTCGGCTGAAATTTGCTTTTGAGCCGACCTCTCTGTTGAATGCTGTTCATTCTAACAAGTTTAGGAGAAAAGAAATCAAAAAATAAGAAGAAAAAACATATGATTAGAATCTTTATATAACCACAAAGCATAATACTCTACTATTGGATGGAATCTCACCGCCCACAAGTCTCGAGCATCAACAATGGTTGATGGTTTAAGGCCGATATCAGACCAATAAGCAGTGATGTTTGCTAGGGAAGATCCTCTGTTCCATAAGACCACAGCTACCTTATGGTTAGTCAAGGGGCCAGCCCACACCTACATTATCCATTCAGTGTAATAATATCATTTATCAGAATTGTGGGGAAATACGAAAGAAATTCCTCCCAACTTATATATACGAATGAAATTACCTCAAGATCTCCATCTTTCTTCACTTTTTTACCCTGGACTCCTAGTTTATCTGCTAAGTTCAAAGACGTCTGTTAGTTACACATTTGTTGTGGACATAACTCATAAATGACTTTATTCCTTTTTCTTTTTTTGCCTCATTTTGGGTTCTTTTCCTTTTTCCAATTGGATAAATGCAGTGATCATGGAAACAAAGTCGAGTCATTTTACCTTGATTGACTGCAATAACCTCCTTGTTGCTTAGCAATTCAAATGTCACATTGTCCATAGAGCGAACATCGCAGCCAATTAGCAAAGGAGCCTGCAATACAACATAGAGAAAAAAAAAAAAAACAGAAAGAATAAGAACTTAGTATCTGAAGGGTCATTGAATTAAGACTTGCATTGAAAACCATGCAAGCCATGCTATCAGATAAGAGCCCATGCTTTTACTGTTTTGTCATTTGACAGTAACTGTCTTGGTTAATTTCTGTCATGCACCTAATAAGTCATAATGCATGTTTTGATTGATGGTTAGGTACTGCTATGAGTTAGAGTATTGCAGTGCACAAGTTGTGTTTAAACTTTGTTTTAACAAGCTTTCCCTTGTACATATATAGCAATGAATGAATATCAGGCTCAGTTGCCTTAGTTTTCTGTTCCCTGCATTTCTCTTCTGTTCTGTTTTTCTTTGCTTTATGGCAGCTTGCCTACTGATGTTGTATTGCAGTAGTATTAACTACTGATATTGAATGCTAAGCCTAAGATGAGCTATAAAACAACAAGGGTCCTCATGAAAGTCGATGGTATATATTATAATTAGCCACATAATTTGGGCATAAATATTGGAAGTTTGGAATAGTGTACTTTTGCCAATGCCCATATGCTGAAATGGCAGCGATATTCTTCTGTTGTCATGCCACCGTTTCCTACTTCAAGCATGTCAGGATCTGATTCACAGCATTTGGTTTTTAGGCAAGTCAGAAAAAAAATTACTCACACTAGCTTCTTACTTAGTAGTTAGGTCATAGAAAAATGTTGTAGTCTCATACCATTCCAAGCTCCAGGTTGAGCATAGGAAGCCCATTTGTCGTTTTGATCTGCTATGGATGTCATGCTATGGCCGCAAGATTGAAATCAGTCCCTCAAAAGTATAATTATGTTCCAAATTCAAGAACAATTCAATTACTAAAGGCTGCATGGATGCAGATGATGCAAAATCTAAGAAACATGTGGGATTTATAAATATAGGAGCCAGGTAATGTGTACCTCTCCCATTTATCTTCAATATCTCCAGTTGTTCTCCAGCTGTTTCCTATATTTGGTGCCCAAGTTGCTGGATCTTCTTGTCCCCTGTATTTTTTTGAAACTTGGTAAACATTAGCGCCAGAACATGTGATTGGGCAGTAAAGGAAATAATGCATCAATTGTCCCCATTGCTTAAGAAGATATTAACTAACCATTCACATAAAGAGAAGAATATGGGCCTCCCTGAGTCGAGTAAAGCTTTGCTCATCTTCGGGTACCTACCGACCAAATAATTTCAATATCACAACCAAAAAGATATAATGATTCATTACCACAACTGGAACATCATCAGATCAAGTGCATTACCTTTGCTTTGGGCTTACGCCAGTATTTGCACAGTTGTCATATTTCAAGTAATCAATTCCCTGGATACCATTAAGAAAGGTGACATAGAGAAACAATTTTTCAGGGAATTAATGACAGAAAAACAATAAAAAGCAAGAATATAGCAAACTCCATCTAAAAATGAAATGATCAACACCAGTAAAAAAACCAAAAACAAAACTACAAAACAGAAGCACCCAGACCCATGAGGCAAAGGTTTTTGCATCTTGTTCTTCATGTCCTAGGGACCCAGGCATGGTCTTGCTACAAGTTTGAGTCCTGACATGATTCAATAAACCATAAAAAAACTCGAGTCTTTAAGGATAAAATAAGCTTTCAGAAGAACCCATCTTGAATGAAAGTAAATTAATACCCTGCATCTGAGTAAATTCCAAGCTTAAGCCCTTTGCTATGAACATAACGCGCAAGAGCCTTGATGCCTGAAGGAAATGTTGAAGCTTTAGGAACCAAATTCCCCTGTCAAAAACACAATTTCACTCCACGATCAAGCATTAATATTTAGTCATTGTACAGATTTTGATTCTCTTAGAAGTTAAAACCAAGGAGCTAGCGCAGAATTAGGAACCTATTTTTAGCAGAAGGATAATGTTACCTGAGAATCTCTATTAAGTTCTCCCCAACAATCATCTAACAAAACAAATAGTATAAAATTCAATAAAAAACGATATGAAAAGAGGTTGTAAAGCACAATCAAATGTAATTCTAGACTAAGAAAGCAACAACCAATTAGAATTAGTTAAGCATAGTACACAACCTAAATTGATATAGGTGTATCCAACAGCAGCTAGACCAGTCGATACCATTGCATCAGCTGCAGCACAGAGTAATTCAGTAACGAAATCCATTGCCATAATTATCAGCATAGCACATTTTATTTAGTTTTGTAGAGTGTACTATGAAACTCAAGACAAGGTGATGTGGTAGTCGAGAACTAATTACCGGTTTCCTTGATCAATGTCTCATTAATGTCGCAATGGAAATGGTTCCAACTATTCCACCTTTTCACAAAAAGTAGATGTTTAGAGAGAGCTTATGGAAGGCAGGGCATTTACAAGAAACTAAAACTTGAGAAAGGAAGAGCTCTAATAAAAGCTTACAGAGAAGTAGCGTTAATCTGAAACCTGGAAAACTAGCTTTAGCTTGATCATTACATGAATGTTTTCTCCTTGTCTGGGCAAGGACCTTTTTTACTTTTTTATGTTTTTCCATATGTAACAGTTCTTATGCTGTTTCAGTTGCATACAAGTGATCCAGTATTTTTATAAACAGATGAGATAACTAAGAGAAGGAGGATAAGAGGCATACCCCATTTGGGGAGTTAAACCAAGGCCGTTATCCAGGAGATTCCTTCTAATCGTAGCCGAGTCTGTAAGCTCAATTTTTCCTACTCGCGTTCCTTTTACCTTAGCAGAGTTGGCCAACAGCAGTGACGATATAAACATTAAACAGAGAATACCAAAGACAACTGGAAAGAAACCAGATGATGATGAAGGAGCCATAGGATCTATTTCTATCCACTTGCTGTTCAGAAGCAGAAGCCTAGCAGGCCAAATATGTCAGAGATGGAAAAACAGTATGTTGACAACCAAAGATATAAATAAAGACAGCGCCCGTGATAGCAACAACTTACTTTTTATCTCCAGGCTCAGGTAAAGTTCATTATCTTCAAAGTGGGCTTCTTCTCTGATATATGTAGAGGAAAGTTTTAGTATTTTTAAAACGTAACTGAAGAGAAGCGAAGCTTCCAAGACATGCTATCTAGCGATAGGTAGGGTCTGATCATTATGAGCATTAAAAAAAGAGGTCACATTCATTCTTCATCAATTAAATGGCGCGAACATCTTATGAGAATGTCTACAGTAGGACTCTTCCATCATTGCAGTCAATAGAGTGCGACTTGCCAATGGAGACAGACAAAGTGCCCACCATAAGCATTGTGAATTTCTTCCATAATAGATGAGTCAATCACAAGTATAGTGGGACGACGGCAACCCAAGTTATAACCTACAGTTCAAGTTAATCTAATCTTTTAGTCCAATACTAAGCAAGCACTCAGACTTTATGCCTTATGGTCACAAATAAGTTAATCTAATCTTTTAGTCCAATACCAAGCAAGCACTCACGGTTTATGCCTTATGGCAGGTTGGCAACTCAGCTTCGGCATTTGTAGTTGGAGTTGTCCACCAACTCTCTTAGTCAGTTTTAATCTGGTTCTTTCTTTATGAAATAAACTGAGTGATTGGATGGATGGATATTAGCAGTAAAGCAGATATTAGCCTCCCCGTCCGTCAGGTGAGTTCGTCTGTTTGAAGTCGAGAGAGCATGCATTGTTTGTGAATGATCTGGATTCCAGATTTGGTGGAAATAATAATAATAATAATAAATCGTCGTCCAAGGGGGGTGGCGATGATTGATGAATTTGTCCAGTACCGGCGCTTGTCCGCGATGGTCCCTAGGCTATCTCATGACTCGTGACCTGTTTGCTTTCTACTTTGTCGTAACATGCTTCGTGGTGTACGTGCAAAGCTTTTTTATTCTTATTTTTTAATCTTTTTGTGACGCTTTTCTTACCAAAAAGGTTCAAATATTTAAGGGCCATTGGTGCAGCAGTTGAAGCGAGTTACAGAAACTCATGTTCATTCTGTGACCAAATGCAAGTGGCTCTCGGCGGGGCTAGTGATGCAGCGAGGAGCTTCTTCCCATGAAATTCTTCAAATCTATTAATCTTTTTTATTTAGTTTAAAAACAATTTAATCCATGAATGAAATAAATTTTTATAAAATAAATATTAGATCAATTAATAGGAATTTTTTTTTCAAATTAAGAGCATTTCTTAATCTTGTTAACTTACTTTTCAAAATAAGATATTTTGTACATTTAAAACCCACGCTATACATATCAAATCAATTACGTCAAAAATTTGTATACATAAATATTTTTTTATTTTTTTTAAGAAGTTTGTTTTCAAAATTTTCAATCTCATTTTTAATATGTACAATTTATTTTTTATTTTATCATCCAAAAGGTCTCGTCTCGTATGCAGTCTTATTTTCCACACGAAACTTCCTTGTCATCCAAAAGTCTCGTGTTCAAATAATGTAGCCAATGGGCACTTTTCTTACTTGAAGCTTCCAAAGATATCTCCAGTTGGTGGATTCATAAGGAATGTTACCACGACATTCACAAGTCACGACCATGACTGATCCTTACATATTTTGTATTCAGATTTTTGTTTTGTTGCCTTTACTTTCTCAATGTTTCATCTATGGAGACTCTACTCATTGTCTTGTTTTTGTTGGCAAAAGAACAAAAAATAAAATTGAGTGAGATATGGGCTTCGTTACAGGGACTAGGGAGTCATAATTGTTTCTATTCCTTTGATAAACCTAATTCTCTCTTTAATCAATTTTAAAGCTGATGCATTGCGTGGAATGTAGTTGTACAACATTGCCTTGCTTTTGAGAAAAAAGTTTAAAATAAATCTCCACTTAATGGGAATAAGATTACAGAGAAAATTAATTTTGGGAGGAAAATATTAAACTCCAACTATAACAGCCATCTCCTTCTGAAATTACACATTTGTCCATTGCAACAGCAACTATTAAAAAGGCTAGGATTTTAAAATTCATTTAAACTTCCATAAACAAAATTATATGATTGTATATATTCATTTAACAATCAATTAATTGATTAATTGTTATAAATTTATTTGAATGAAATACATGTCAACTCTTGAATCTCATTTGTAGAGTTTACAAACTCCTTTTTTGGAAAATAATGCTACAATGCCATCTAGAAAACAGCAGGTACAAAGCTTTATTTAATCTGAACCATCGGATTATTCCAACCAACCAGAAGTGTCTACATGTAAAACTTAAAGAACATTTCATAACTAAAAAGATCAACGCTGATTATGTATTCTGACAAACTGATGGAAACTAGGGTGAGGTGATCATAAGAAGAGATTATAAGCCAGGGTGAACAACTGCCTAGATGATCAGCTTGGAACAGATACAGATATAAAAACATGAAAAAAGACTGGTTACATTTTTCAACAGAAGTAGGGTAATATAGAGGAAGAAGATGAGCATCGACACCAAGTGCCTAAACAGCTAGGAACCACAAAATTGTGCCATCACTAGTCTAAGAAGCCAGAATCGCGTGCTCCTCCAATAAAGCCCCTAAAACAAAGAGTAAGCAAATTAATATATCTGCAGAACGCAAAGTGGCCATGACACACATAAGCATATTGAAATAAATTCTTTTTTCTTTTGGACAACATATTGAAATGAATTCAAATATTGGAAGAAGTAATATCCATCTTCTTCACCATTCTTTTGTTGATGCAACAGAATTGCAGACAGCTAATGGCCAGGCATCCATAGTTTAATTTCTAAGCAGGTAGCAGACTGCTTAATCTGGTGGATAAAAGCAGTGGGATATGCAGAGAGCACTCATGATAAGCATCCAGAATGAAGTACTAGTTGATAACTTCATCATACTATATACCTAGTTCGTATCTTCACTTGACTTAATAGACCCTCGCATGCAAAGTACTAAATGAAGATGTGGTCTTAACAACATAAAACCACTGGGTTGAAATTTGATAGTAATATTTTCACACTTTATATACTGTATAATCTCTTCAATCATCAGACATTGCCTAGTGCAATAAAAACTACTTACTTGAGACAAACATACACTCAGGTCAGATCAAAATGATGAAGCATTAAAAGTAGTTTTGTGGAGCATAAATCAATCATCAATATGAAAATAGAATATGATAAACTTTTCATTCGTAACATAGCTTACATATCAAAACATAACCACTCATCCCACTGTTTCAAAGAATGAGACATTAACAATCAAATCAAATAGATTGTTCTGTATTTTGTATCGACATCATATGATACCTCAACAAGCAAAATACATATGCAAGAGCTCAAAGCCGTACCTGCATATTACTTTCACTGAGATGGAATCATTCCTGTTTTCCTTGCATATGCAAAAATCCCTCCAGCCTCAATGACCGGCCCTGCATCCCCAATGGGCTTTAATTTATACTCTTTACCAGTGGTATGATTGATCAACCGGCTCTCCCCCAACTCAATTGTCACCACATCCCCAGTCTTACATTCCTCACATATTCTCACTTCTGATTCTACTGGATAAACTTCCCCAGTTGCAACAGAATTCCTGAAAAATATTCTTGCATAAGATTCAGCCACCACTGCCTTCACCCCAGCAGCCCCAAGGGCAACAGGTGCATGCTCGCGAGAGGAACCGCAACCAAAGTTAGCACCACCTATCAGAATGGAGTATTTTGTCTTGGTCTCATTTGGTTCAATAAAACGCGTAGCATATGATGAAGGGAGGCCAATAAGAGCATATGAGCCCAATTTCTCATACTCAGCTGGGTTCGAGGGAACTAATGTAAGGTATTCTGCAGGAATTATTTGGTCTGTGTCAATATTGTCCCCAACCACATAACAGAGGCCATGGAAGGTTGTTGTTGAGGTGTCAGAAGGAATAGAAGAGGGTGTGGAGGTGGCATGTGGGGTAAGGGTGATAACATGTGCCACATTTGGAGTGAAGGCAGAACTGAGTGGTTGGACAGTCAAAGGGGAGAAGGTGGGGACTTTGATAGAGGGAGGGGAGATAGGAGATGCGGAGGGTTTTGATGCTGAGGAGGTGAAGGTGGCTAGATACAACGCCTGAGACAAAGAGGCAGCCATTACTAGAATGCTTGGTGTTGACACAATCTAATACAAAGATGGGGATGAGTTGGGTTTGTGATGATTGTTATGATGCTTGACGCCAACTTCAAATTTGATCATGCAAGATAAAGCAATGTTCTGTGATGTAGAGTATTCTGCAAGGCAATGAGGTTATGTAAGGAACTGAAAGCACAATCAGACAGTATATTTAGAAATATGTTCGACTTTAAGGAAAGGATCCTACTGCAAGTACATATATAGCAATGTATACATAATAATACATACAAATGTAATACATTAAAATGTGTGCCCACATGTACATAAATTCAAAACTTTTTCCATGTAAAAACATAAACGGGCAGAACACTCTACTGAAATTGTAAACCTCGATTGGTCACTACTATTTATTTTCCTTTTAGCTAAAAAAAAACCTACAATAATTGTTCTTAAAAAAACAAGTTTACCAGGACGCTAAGACAATGCTGCTTTCCAATCCCACTCTTCCTGCCTCTCTCTTATGGCCAAAAGAAAAGTAAAGAAATTAAAGGTTACTAGTAAAAGTTTTCAAATATTTGAAACTTAAAGGAAGGGATCTAACCCCAGCCTTCAGTGTCAAATTTATAACTGCAACTTAGGTTTGATGATTTTAAGAAATTGTGAAGCCAAGTTCCCCTTAAAGATGGATAAACATAGTTAAGGGCCCATTTGGCAATCCAAGAAACAAAAAGTACAAAAGAGTTCAATGGTCCATATTAAAGAAAATCCCTCACCTTCTTTGAACTATGAATGTATGATAATTAGGAATGCAAAGCTAAGGAAGAAAGAGCATAATCTTTTTCAAACATTATTTTAAAGAAGAAAAACAATTTAGGCATGAAAAGATAAATAATAGAGAAAGCTACACATAAACAGAATTTTTATAAAAAAAGTCTATGCTAGCTTTCCACATTTTTTATCTCAAAACATTTTTTTTTTGAAAGACTTTATCTCAAAACACATTAATTCCAGAGATTAAAACAATAGGATACAATGTCATTTTTGTTGTACTAAATCTTTAACCATGGTGATGCTGGCAAAGCTATTACTACATACGTGAAAAAAGATAGTATTAACACTATGATAGTAGCACTTAAGATCAGTTCATCATTTCAACCCCATTTACAAAGATTTAAAGACCCTTATCTGCAAGCAAACTAACATCAAATCAATCCATGTAAATGTCAATCATGAATCAGCCAAAAAAGGCTGCCTTTAAACGTTTCTCATCTTCCAGATCAATCTCTTTCAATCCAAGGCTCTTCCAACAGTAGAGTATCATACCACAGAATCATAATTGAAACATATTAATTCACATATCAATATTAAGAAAGTGTTCACACCAAAATATGCCCAATCTTTTAGCACTATATCATGAAAGTGTAAAAAGTAAGAAAATTACAAACAACTAAAGAATCATAAAACAAACCCCTCGTCCCATTAAAAAATAAGACAGAAAGAAAGAAGATAGCTCCTAGATAACTCTTGTCTCCATAATCTTTCCTCTAAAATTTTCACAAACTATAGACAATTAAATTTTTTCTTATAGCTTCCTTCTAAATGTGGTGATGGTCAACATGGCAAAGACTTGAGATTGTAAAAGGAAAAGGAACAAAGAGTGGACTAGCACAAAGTTATTTGATTCAAAATTGATTCTATACCTAGATATTTGTTTATAGCCTAACCAACAATGAATAGTAACATAAAATATAATCAACTTAAATTTTAAAAAATTACCACCAAATTCAATAATAGATACAAAAGGAGCAAACGCTAAAAAATAATCAATTTAAACAGCTGGAAATTATTTTGAACCTGAGCTACACTAACTTCTTCCGCATTCAATTTCATACGAAAAACGAAAGTAAATAATACAAAAAGTTAAAAAATCACACCCAACAACACAAAGCTTAATAGCAACGACAGTAAACTGGAAAACAAAGAAAAATAGTTTAGTGGAATGTAAAAGTCAAAATATAATCTGAAATCATACTGTTTTATCTTAAATGAAGCTTATACGATGAATATCAGATGAGATAAGTAACATGTAAAAGAAATGTCAATAATAGATACAGTATCAGCAAGTTGCAAGTAGATTATTGGTACAGCAGAAAAGCATAACCAAACACCTAATGGAATGAAATGAATACCAAATGAGGAAAATAAGGGCAAAGAAAAGAGAGGGAGAAAGAATACAGCAGCCGCCGAAGTCAGCACCGGCGTCGGCGTCGGCGGTCGAGCTAAGAGATTTGAGGAATTAGAGATGTGAGAGTTGGCGGCTAGAGTCCGTGAGAGGAGAGAGAAATCAAAGAGACAATGCGATTCTTACAGCTAAGGTCGTTTGGTATATTGGAAGAGAAAAAAACAGAGGAGTAGGAGGTAGGCCGGTGCCACTGCAAGCCCAGTCTCGATTTGACTTAGGCCCAGTTAACATGAGTCCAATAGTAATTGGGATATTCCCTAACCATCCTTATTTTTATTATTATTTATTTTTAACTTTTTGCATGGATTAAATGGTATTACTTTATAAAGTAAAGAATAAAAAAAGCTAATTACTTAGAAAAATCTCCTAAAAATGGAAATTTTTTCACAAAATTTTTAATTTACAATTATTTTCAAAACTTTTTTATGTGAAAAATAATCATGAGTGTTAGCAAAAGTAGACAACTTCTAAATAAAAATCTACCGCATATTAATTCCTAAGCTGAAAAGCATATATGAGTGACGCTTTAATTCTTTTTTCCCGTCTTTCCTCTTTAATTGCTGCTAGTGCCCAGATCTTCAAGAGTGTTCGCTGGTGTTGAGCTTTCAATACATAGATGCTGTCACTTTTGTGGTTTCTTGTTGAGCAATATGGACAGTAAGGTGATACCTATATGCTTATTTTAATATGTCAACTTGATTTCTATAGGGTGGAATATGAATTTTCAAAACTAATAGACGGTTTTGAGTTGAAATATGACAAACTATAAGGACCAGAGGGCAAAAAATGTCAAAAGAAACCAAAACAGTAGTAAAGGAAGTGTGAGCAACCCGAAGTCCAAACATAATCAGCACCACAACCCCGGATATGGGAAAGGAAGGAGATTGAGGGGAAGAGAGAGGGTGAGCAGAGGAAAAAGATGGCAGCCACGTCTCTTCATGATGTAGTCCGTCTGCGACCGCTGCATTCCCTGCAGCAGACGAAGGAGAAAGGACCCAGAGTCAGAGGAAGACTTGCTTTCCCTCAGCTTTACAGATACAAGCGTCCCCTTCTGGGTCTTGGCTATGGTAACCGTAGTTTCATCACTTGCTACCGTGACCAATCTACTGAGTCTGGTGGCAGCGTGTTACGGGTGAGTGACATAAAGGAGAAATGCAATAAATGGCAATGGAAAGGCCAATACTCCATCAATTACTTTGTTTCTTCTTCTTCTTCAAAGGCAGAATCCAAATCGTCTCTGCTTCTTGTTCACGGGTTTGGTGCCTCCATTCCTCATTGGCGCAGGTAACCAAAGTGGAAAGACAATGTTTTTCAATTATTTTGATAATTCTAGTATTTGAACTCTTTTAACAATTCTTGTAGGAATATTGGCACATTGTCCCAGGATTATAGTGTCTATGCTGTTGACCTTTTGGGTTTTGGTGCCTCAGATAAGCCTCAAGGTTTTCCATATACCATGGAAGCATGGGCTCAGGTAAACCAATACACGAAAAAAGGGATGCTTTCTGCTTTTGTCTCAACATTTTAGTCAAAATTGATTCTTCTAATCTCAATATTGTTGTACACAGTTGATATTAGATTTCTTGAATGAAGTTGTTCAGAAGCCTACTGTGTTGATAGGAAACTCTGTTGGAAGTCTTGCTTGTGTGATTGCTGCCTCAGGTAGTTAAAATTTCTTTCTTTACATGGTGCAAACAATGTCATTGTCTTCCTCTGTTGTTTGTGAAACAGTGTTTAGAAAACCTATTTAGTTTTTGATGACTGTACTGCCTGGAATAAGAATCGAGTCAAAACCTGGTTCGAGGGCTTGTGCTGTTAAATTGTGCTGGTGGGATGAACAACAAAGCGGTTGTTGATGATTGGAGGATCAAGCTTTTGTTACCTTTGCTTTGGTTGTTTGATTTCTTATTGAAGCAAAGAGGAATTGCCACAGTGGTCTTTGAGCGGGCCAAGCAAAGGTACCCTATTCAGTTCAAACATTCTTTGTACTGAAATTCAATGGTAAATGCCAGCCTGCTTACTTATGTTGTTGTGTTTAATGCAGAGATAATCTAAGGAATATTTTGTTATCTGTATACGGAAATAAAGAATCCGTGGATGATGAACTGGTTGAGGTATGGCTATTCCCTCTAGTTGTAGTCTATGATACCTTATCAGCATCAACTTAGTAGATGTTTTCTATAACCTGAAAAAATGCAGATCATCAATGGACCAACAAATGATGAAGGCGCTCTTGATGCCTTTGTCTCAATTATAACAGGGCCACCAGGGCCAAACCCTGCGCAATTGATGCCGAGAATAAACTTACCTGTCCTGGTTTTGTGGGGCGATCAAGATCCATTCACCCCTCTTGATGGGCCTGTTGGTAAGTACTTCTCTTCCCTGCCTTCACAATCATCAAATGTAAGCCTTTTCGTGTTGGAAGGGGTAGGGCATTGCCCCCATGATGATAAACCTGACCTAGTTCATGAAAAGTTACTTCCTTGGTTGGCTCAACTTGCTGCTTTGTGAGATTCATTGCTTTTCCAAGAAACTGGTGGTCTGTGTATATCAGATTTTCGATAGCATGCATGCTATCCCAGTAAAATGATCCAGGGAATATACCAATGGTATGTCATGTACTCGTGTTGTATTGGAGCTTGTATATATTTAGTACTTTTATTCAATCGTTTGAGTGTTTTCGGAAAGATGCAGAAGGAAATGAAGCAAGCAGTGCAATTTTAATTTGATTTACAAATGAGTGCTGCTTTTCCTTTTTCCTGATCTTGCATTTGTGCTGGATAGCTCTGCTTTGAATTTTGATTGCTGATTACTTTTGATCATCAAATGTAACTATGTACGGTATATGTTTTCTTGTAAGACACAGAGTGAGATCAAGTGGAAAACATTATTGATTCCTCCTTCTTTGGGCTAATTTTTTTAAAATTTATTACACCATTGGGTTCGAAATTTCGCCAATGAAATCAATGTTTATGTACTTGAATGTCTTTATTCACCATATCTTAGTTCTTAGATATCATCCATTAACAATTTTTAAAAAGTATTATATTTGGGAGATTCAAGTTTTTAAAAGTTTTAAGTTGAATAGAAATGAATCTAAAAAAATATAGATGTCACGAGAAGATAAATACTAAATGTAATTATTTGGGTCCAAGTGTCACGAATTTTGTTTCAGTAAGAGATGGGTGAGTTTTTGATATATAAACATGAGTTTACTTTCAACTAACAAGCATGTTTTGTGAGTTGAAAACGTTGATTCGTGATAAGTGATATAAGAATAGATCTAAATCTTTACTAATATGTTATGTTACAATTGAATAAAGCAAAATATCACAAATTTTATAATTAGGGGAAATAAAATGTCATGAGTTTCATATTTTTAATAAATAGAGTAGATGGATGGATAAAATGTGGATCTCATATTTATAAAAAATAAAATAAATTTTTAATATATGAACATGCGCCTTTCTACTTAATCGGATGTATTTTTTCGATTAAAAAGAACTTGTGATACAAGTATTACTGGTCATATTCACATAAAATGTAAAAGGGATAGCACAATAAAGAAACATATTTATGTATAAATGTATATTAAAGAGCAATATAGTGACATAATATAATTCAATTCTAATAAAAGAAAAAAGAAAAAAAAAAGTAAAAACTAAAGCACCTGAGGAAAAAGGTCGACTGTAATTTTCACTGCAAACTGGACTGAAACAGCATGGCAAGTACAAGGGCGGGGTTCAAAAAGTTGGAACAAAAGAGATACATCCAAAAGTAACCTGTCGGTAAAACTCGAGTTTAAGGAATAACTGTAATGAGTGGGGCCCAAAAGGTCAAAAAGCCGTGTCTCCAACGCCCAACCCAACTGTCATCCTAATTTTTTTATTTTACTTTTTTACATAATTGAAATTAAAAAAAAAACAGAAAAGGTTAGAAAAAAAAAAAGGATATTACCCCTTATCCTTATCCCTTATCCTGATCAAAGGCAGAAGTAGATGACCTAGTAAATGTCGATATTTTGTAGTACAATATGGAGAAAAATGTTCATGGATCAATCAAAATAAGAAATTGGATTCCTGTCCACTGGACCAATCATTGGGCCACGTAAGGCATATATCGTAAATATAGATGAAGCCCAAAGGCAAAAAGGTCAAAGAACATTAGGACGATTACGTTCCATAGGGAAGATGAGGATTGAGGTGGCCCACCAGCTCATCTCATGTCCAGTGCTTGAGTTATATTTTCACTCTAAGCTTTGGACCTTTCTTTTGCTTCCCTCGACGCTGCCTCTTGATTACTTGTCAGAGAGGGTTTTTGATTCTCTTATTTATCTTTATCATTTTTGTTCTTAGTTTCTTCAGCTCCCATAAACGAAGACCATTTCAAATCAAGGTTTCAATCCATTTTTCGTCATCTCTTATTTATCCTCAATTTTTCCCCTTTTGATAATTTCTAACACTTTTTGTTTTTTAATCGGTGAATTCAGCTATTCCCCATGGCTTCCAATTTGCAGAAGGAATCCGCCGCTGCTGGTGAGCTTAATCTCAGATTCGTTTTGCTTTGTTTTCTTTTTTCTTTTTTCCAATTGGATTGTAATTTGTTCTGAGATCTATTTGAGCTCCGTCTGCTTATTTCTTAATCGGCGGTGAAGTGAATTTACTCTTACAGGTTATTCTAGTTATTCTTTTTTACTACTAAGTTTAGGTCTTGAATTGATCTGGTATTCAAATCGGAAAAAAGCAGCTATCTTTCCTCGTTATTGTCGATACTGCTTTGTAATTGTATCAGTAGCTAGGGATTTCATTAAGAGCTTTTCCATTTCGGGATTTCTCGTGTTAGGAATTGATTAATTTTGTTTCGTTGGAGGTTAATGTTTGATGGATTCCGATTTGATTTGGTTTGCAAGCAAGTAAATTGATGAGTTGTTGTTGTTTTTTTTAAATGTTTTCTTGTCTTTGTTAGATGAGAAATCAACTTTGACGACAGAGAACAAAATCTCGAAATCTGAAACTTCAAAAGCAGAAACTTCCACTGGGGAGTCACAACCAACGCAGGGTAGAGCTTCCCCTGCCACTATGCCAGGACCTGGGTTTCCTGCACCGAATCCATTTGATTTCTCAGCCATGAGTGGCCTTCTTAATGTAAGCTTCTCTCTTTTTCATTTTAATTCTCTGTGTTGGATTATTGTGAACTGTTTCTTTGCATGCCAAATCCAATTGTCTCTAAGTTATTGATTTGATCACCTTTTCATAATTTTAGCGCATCTTTTGCTCTGTGTCCTTGATTAATGTTGCAGTAGTAGAACATCTTAAGGTTTATGTTTAATCTCATTGATTGACTATTGCAGCAGTGTACTTAATGGCTAGGAATCGACTGAAGAAAACTGTGTCCGTAGATATTTTTGGGAGCTTGGATAAAGCTTGTAAATTAGTCTGTATTTGCACTTATACAACATATATTAAATTTTGTTAGAACTGGCATTTAGGGGCTCAATGCACCATATCCAGAATGGTGTACCAAGGATAAGGGTGTTTAAAGTGTAGGAATTCATTTTTCATTTAATATCAGAAAGTCAATGGTATGAACAATAAAATAGTTCTACAAATTATACACATAAGTGAGAATTGGATGTGAGTGCCTTGAAGTTTGTTATTCTTGTGAATGATTTGGGATTGATATTATCTCAATTTAAAATTTTCCCAATTTGGTGGCCATAACAGCTTTGTCCTTAAATCTCAACACATTTTAATTTTGTAGCTTATGGATGTTAACCATCTTGGTTTTTAGGACCCAAGTATCAAGGAATTAGCTGAGCAGATAGCAAAAGATCCTTCATTTAACCAAATGGCAGAGCAGCTCACACAAACGTTTCAAGGTGCAGCTGTTGAAGAAAGTGTGCCGCAGTTTGATGCTCAGCAGTACTATTCAACTATGCAACAGGTTATGCAGAATCCCCAGTTTATGACAATGGCTGAGCGCCTTGGTAATGCATTAATGCAGGTATATGTGGGCTCATTTGCCTGTTTAAGGTGTTTCACGATTCTTTTAGTCTCTTATCCTTATAATACATGGAAAATCACTTCTGGTAGATGAAGTTTTAGTTTTGACTTTCTTCAGGATCCTGCTATGTCAAGCATGCTTGAAAGTTTGACTAATCCACAACACAAAGACCAGATTGAGGAAAGGATGGCACGTATTAAAGAAGATCCATCATTGAAACATATTTTAGAAGAAATAGAGACTGGTGGTCCTGCAGCAATGATGAGGTGAGTGATCAAAATACTAGGAGATCAGGAGCTTCATAAAAGCATATGCTTGCGGGCGTAAAATTTTATTCTTTAGAATGTGAGTACGATTTCTGCATTCAACTTATTTTTTCAGTAAATTACTAAAGTAAAGGTTTCTGGTCTAGGTACTGGAATGACAAAGAGGTTCTGCAGAAGCTGGGTGAAGCAATGGGTCTTGCAGCTTCAGGAGATGCAGCTACTTCAGCTGATAACTCTGCAGCAGATGAAGGTGATGAAGTAGGAAATGAGGATGAGTCAATTGTACATCACTGTGCTAGTGTTGGTGATGTTGAGGTATGGGAAAGTGAATATGTTGTTGTATATGTGTTCTACCCTTTGACAGATAATCTAAAAAGTCTGGACTGTTTTCATGATTTAGGGTCTGAAAGCTGCACTAGCCTCTGGTGCCGACAAGGATGAAGAAGATTCAGAGGGAAGGACAGCATTGCATTTTGCATGTGGATATGGTGAGGTATGATAATTTTATAACTGAATCTTTCTTCCCTCCACCTCTCTCTCTTTGCTGTTGCATGATGGGATTACTTGACAAATAAAGTAATTTCATCTAGCGAGGACAAATTTGGTGTAGAAAATCAGATAGTTGTAATCACTAATAGTCTACAATTATCCAGTACCAGTCTCCAATACTTATCTTCTCTTTATATCATAAACAATCTCCAATACTTATCTTCTCTTTATATCATAAACAATAATCGCTGTCCATAATGCACTTGTGACCCCTTAATAGCCTAATTGAGTGTTAGTTTTAGGACAGACAAATATGGAACCAGAATTTGGATGGTCTATGTCAATAGACTGTCAAAAGCATTTTGGTATGGTAGGACTTGGATCCTTAAAGCATCCTTTTGCTTGTAGCATCTCATCTTGGGATCTTTGCGGAGGGGCAAATGTTTATATCGTTGCTACATATCTAGACACAACTCAATAAGGCTTTGCTTATTATTATCAGATGTTACTGTATCATGGAATCTGTTGGCTACTGAGCTGAGCTTGCTTCTTGTTTTAATGTTACTAATTGCCATCTACTAGGCATATCCCTTCCAACTTTGCTATTTGTGTAATGCGATTCCCTTAATAAATGATAGATTTATTTACTTTTGAAAAACATTGATTGTACCAAGTTGGGACAAGGAATTGCATAACAAAAGAAGAAAACAGAAAGATTTATTTTTTGTTAAAAAAAAAAGATGTAATCAGCAGTTCATATGAGTTTGTAATTAGATTAGATTATTGGGTTCTGGGCTAGTTTTAAGTTATGCTTCTTTAGTTTTGGAAATTTTCTTGCAAAGGGATGAGTTTAGTGTCATGTTTATTGTCTGGGAGTAAAGCTGATACTCTTTTGATTATATTTTAGGTGAAATGCGCTCAAATCCTTCTTGAAGCTGGAGCCACGGTGGATGCTTTGGATAAGAATAAGAATACCGCACTTCATTATGCAGCTGGTTATGGAAGGAAAGACTGTGTGGCCCTTCTACTGGAGAATGGTGCTGCTGTGTAAGTAAACAATTGATGCTGACCTCCTATGGGTATTGACTTTTTTCTGTAATGTAATTTCGTCTTTCTTGCTGCAGCACTCTCCAAAACATGGATGGCAAGACTCCTATTGATGTTGCCAAGCTCAACAATCAGCACGAGGTACTGAAGTTGCTCGAGAAGGATGCCTTCCTGTGAGTTGGGAGGGGACAATGGCATGTGTATGTTTGGGTTTAGCATGTTATAGGCATTTTACTGTGCTATTAGACAAATTTTCTTTGATCGGTATGGGGTTGTGATCACAGCTCGACGCGTTGTCTATGCTGTCTTTGCCGCTGTCTGGTTGCTACATCTTGAAAATTTTTAAAATTAGTATTTTAATTTATTTTCTGAAATAGTTTCTACGTGGGGAATGGACCGTGTGCACGACGTACTCACATGTTCATTTAATTACGATTTAGAGCCGTACAGTTTTTACCGAGGGACCTCTATACCATACCCAAATCGCGCCATCCATAACACGGGGCTGTTTTTCCTTTTCTAGATCTGTAATGGCACCGATTTAACAAAGAATTGTTCACCAAGAAAAGTTAATAACGGCCAGAAATCTTACTGGCAAACTCTTAACTGGGTTTAAAAACGCCAGTTATGATTGGAAATCTGTTCTCATAATATCACTAGTAATCCAATGGACCAACAAAAGGAATCTCACTTGTTGCTTTTCTCCTAAAGAGCAATCACCTGTCCCTCATTTTGACGTGGTAACTAACTCATAGTCATAGCAGATGGAAACATTGTTGTATAGATTAGTTACTGTTTCGAAATTAATTGTATAACCCACCGACCGACTGACATGTTCTAGTCATGTGCTTGTACATGTTACATACATTGAGTGAGAAGAGGATGGTATGAAAGCAGAGTAATGTAATGTCTATATTGATCATTATTATTGATTTCTGAAGGAATGAAAAAGAAATTTTTTGTTTTTTTTGTTAATCAAAGTAAAGAAAGGAAATTTTAGGGAGGGGAGGTTCAACTTTGGATAGCGAAAATCCGATTCACTTTTTGCCTTTTTCAATGAATTGCGTATCAAGTCAGGGGTTGGGATTTGTGAACGTGTGCTATACTGCAGACGAAAGAAAGCAGCTGAAAGCTGACGCCTAAAATAATTGTATGATACATGCGCGAGCAACGCGGTGTGATTTGCTTGGGGGGAGAGAACAAGAAAAGAATATTAAAGCAGAAAACCATGAGAAAAAGAACAGCCCATCCAATGATTTCTGTCTCTTTGCTTTACTTGTTTTAACAACAGTAGATTTGAACCCCTTGCTGGCCTGGCAATATTCTGTGGCTGGCTGGACTTGGACTTGCTGGCTTGGCCGGTCCCTACCCTTTATTATCTCTATCTTTGTTCGTGTTACTATTGTTATTATTATACTAGTAGCACCAAATCTTTTTTTTCTTGTATCACCCTGCGCCTGAGTAGCATCTGTGGGGGAAGAGTGCTCAGTAGAGTTTCAGTTGTCTTGGAGTCCAACCAAGCGGCAAGATCTATTTGAATTGAGACATGGAGACAGAGAAGAAACCGGCATCAGCTGTATCGGACATTGGAGCTTGGGCTATGAATGTTGTCAGCTCTGTTGGCCTTATCATGGCCAACAAGCAGCTCATGTCACCTAGCGGCTATGCCTTCGTCTTTGGTCAGTCGCTCTTCTTGTAAAACTTTCTCTATTTTCTACCTCCTTCTCTGATGTCTGATCTGGAAACTTATACTTTCTACCTCATTCTCCCTTCTTGTCACCAGTCACAGCATGCCAATTTTCTTTCGAATCCCCTGAATGCGCTATTCAATTATCTTTACTGAATTTGTCAAAATCTTAATTTGCTGATTCTTATGCTGACCTGTTTATCAGCTATGACCTTATCTCTTGGATTCTCAGTAAATGAGATTCTGGACAAAATGGATTCATGCCTTACAGATGTCTTGTTTCCCGGAAAAAAAAAACTCAGGAACCTTAATTTTGCATTAAAAGGTTCTTGAATGCACTACTTTAGATAGTCTCCATTGATTCCTTTTTGAGCGTCGTTTTGCTTTATCTTGAACCATGAGTTCTACAACTGTAATTGCAGATCTTATCCTGTTAGGCTTGGTTATTATTGCATATAATTAACATTGTCTCAGGGCATAAGAGTACTACCGACCCGCCAAACAGAGCCGCCATCATATTAAAAAATCTCCCATGTTTGAAGCAATATGTTTTACAGTAATTCTTGGACAACCAAGTCCATGCTAGTCTTCTTTAGTTTGAATCCTCAACTTCAAAAGTTTTAAAGTTTGATTTGATGATGACTATTGATTTTCCAGAATGCCAATGATCTCTTTGTTTTTAACCTGAAAGTTCAAAGGAAGCTCTGGCGATGAAATTATCAATGTTCTTCATCCAAATGTTAGAAATCTGGGGAAGGCACTTTCTCAGTGTTGGTATTTTATTTTATTTCGTGAACATTTTTACTGTAGTTTGGCCACCTGGCCGTGATACTGGAAGGGCAGTAGATTTCAAGTCCTTTACTCTGGCTCTCTCTCTCTCTCTCGCTCTCTCTGCAAATCTATAACCATGTCCTGCTTTTACAGCAACAACGTTAACTGGGTTCCACTTCTCTATGACCGCCTTAATCGGTATGGTGTCCAATGCAACTGGTTACTCAACAAAAAAGCACGTTCCTTTGTGGGAGCTTCTTTGGTTCTCAGTCGTTGCCAATACTTCAATAACCGGGATGAACTTGAGCCTCATGCTGAATTCAGTTGGTTTTTATCAGGTAAATCACAAAAGTATTTCTTTTTTCCTACTTACACGATATCCCAGTTCTGATTTACATCAATGTCATTATGATTTAGATTTCAAAGCTAATCCTCATGTTTATCATTATGGTACAGATTTCAAAGCTAAGTATGATTCCAGTGGTTTGTGTGATGGAATGGATCCTCCACGGTAAACACTACTCAAGCAAAGTCAAGATTGCAGTCATTGTGGTGGTGGTTGGCGTGGGCGTTTGTACAGTTACTGATGTAAAAGTAAACGCACAAGGATTTCTCTGCGCCTGTGTCGCTGTCCTCTCTACCTCCTTACAACAAATTGTAAGCATTTGTCATAGCACATTTTCTTGTTTTTCTTCTGCTTGGAAGCATTTCTCATTTTTCCCTTCAGCACTCAGAGTTATGATTACATACATAAAGCACAGAATAGCACAAAGTCATCAAGCCATTATAGCAGTTTATACCTAATAAATGCAGAGATTGTCAAACCTTGTTTGGTTGTTTGGAACGTGGGCCTCATGTGTAATGACCGATCTACTGTACTTCAAAACTTGTCTATTTCCTGCACAGCCTGTAGTGATCTAGATTCTAGAGGATCTCTCGTACGATGTAATTAATTAACATTAACAAGAAGAGGTAGTTTTCTATATACGCAAAGAATAAAAAACTATTCTGAGTGTTGCTGATTGACGTAGTTTTCCCCCAGCGATTGCCATTTGTCCATGATATCAGTTGATCGATTATTCATTTTTCGTTCTCTGGTTCTTTAGTTCTCCTTGTTTCTTAACCATTTTTCTGGGAACAGTCAATTGGCTCCTTACAGAAGAAGTACTCGATAGGCTCTTTTGAATTGCTCAGTCAAACAGCTCCAATCCAAGCTCTATCTCTTTTGCTGCTTGGTCCATTCATTGATTACTACATAAGTGGCAAATTACTGGCAAGTTATAAGTTTTCGTCACCTGCAATTGTAAGTACTAGTTGTCTCTTCAAAGCAAGGCCAGCCATCTTCACACATTTAAACTATATACTTCTGTGAGGAAAAATACTGACATGGGTGATTGGGAAAATGCGCAGTTTTTCATACTACTCTCATGCTTCTTAGCAGTATTCTGCAATATAAGCCAGTATCTGTGCATCGGGCGATTCTCAGCCGTCTCTTTCCAGGTTCTAGGCCACATGAAAACAGTTTGTGTCTTGATGCTGGGATGGCTGCTCTTTGATTCAGAGCTGACACTGAAAAACATACTCGGGATGGCCATTGCTGTCCTTGGCATGGTAGTATACAGTTGGGCAGTTGAGGCTGAGAAGAAGCAAGCTGATTCCAAGGTAATCCCATACCTGACAGATGCTTCGGAAGAAGACGTTAAACTATTGAAGCAGCAAGTGGACGGGTCTCCACCACTCAAGGATGTTGAGCTTGGGAAATCTCAAGGATAGATTTGTATTTTCCGCCAAAGATATTGTTCCTATGTTCTAATTAAGCACTGGGACCGGCTGTACAAAATGTTAAATTTATTGTGTTACTAAAATTTTCTTTTCCTCACGCTCTCAATATTTTATTGTAGTCTAACTCTATTTCAGAATAAGAATTTATTAATGAAAAATACTTTTTGCCTCAACTATTTATTTCACATCAATTTGATGGTAATTCATTAATTTAGTCTAATTTCTATCATTTTAATTTTACATTTTAAAACCTCACCTATAAATTGGTAAATCTACCGTTATCAAATAATTGAGGGTAAAATGTGTATTTAAAGGTTGAATAATATAAATAATAATTGTGACAAAATAAATAAGGAAACTATTTTACTAATAAAGAATAATTTTCAAACTTATATATAGAAAAAATGTTTCTAAAAAAAAAAGATAGCCATAAAAATTGTAACATGGCCTTAGGAAATCAGGAAGAGACAGAAGCCAACATAAACCAGAGTAACCAGCTACCAGGTGGTTCGTTAGTTGTGAACTTGGAAGTTACCAATAAACTGCACTATTTTAATAAATAAAGTCGTAACTAGTTATCAGTTATCTACGTGCGGATTTCGGATGAGGAGAGAACATGGATCGCGCGCTTCGGTTGTCCACGTCACACCTTTCTCCCCTACTCTTCTCCTCTCCACTCCCACTCTGCAAAAGCCCGGCTTTTCCTTTCCAGAACAACCGCCTCTCTCTCTCCGCCTTTTGCACCCCCATTCCCAAGCAAAATCAACGCACCAGATTCAACCCGGCTCCTGCTGCTGCTCTACCAGACTCCGCAGACAAGCAAAGCCTCGTGGGCCGCCCCGCCGATGATCCGGCCCGGGATAATTTCGACAATTCAGGGGTGATCATATCGGCGTGCTTGGTCGGTGTCTTTACGGGTCTCGGCGTCGTTTTATTCAACAACGGCGTGCATGAGATTCGCGACTTCTTCTGGGACGGGATTCCTTATAGAGGTGCTTCATGGTTACGAGAGGAGCCTCTCGACTCCGTCTGGACACGTGTCATTTTAGTGCCTGCATGCGGCGGTTTAATCGTCAGCGTCTTGAACGCTGCTCGAGACGCCGTTTCGAAAGCTAGTTATAGTGCCAAAACTGCGTTGGGTTCTTTCTTGAAGACGGTAGCGGCTTGTGTCACTCTGGGGACTGGTAATTCCTTAGGACCGGAAGGTCCAAGCGTCGAGATTGGTTCGTCTATTGCTAAAGAAATTCATTCTATTTTGGATAAAAATCCTCAAACCAAGCTTTCTCTTTTGGCTGCTGGTTCAGCTGCTGGAATTTCATCTGGTTGGTAATTTTCTTTTTCCGTTGAATTCTAAACACTACTTTGCAACTGGGTCTCTTTAATGTATTAATTAGTCTGTTTTGTATGTATCTTCAGGTTTCAATGCGGCCGTTGCGGGTTGCTTTTTCGCTGTTGAGTCGGTTTTATGGCCATCATCGCCGGCGGATTCATCGGTGTCTCTTACTAACACAACTTCTATGGTTATTCTCAGTGCGGTTATAGCTTCTGTTGTCTCTGAAGTTGGTCTTGGTTCTGAACCTTCCTTTAAGGTTCCTGAATATGATTTCAGGTCCGCTGGTGGTAAATTTCATGAATTCTCTTCCTCATTTGAGACTATTAAACCTTTGTTTCTTTCATGATTCTCACGCTAATTGGATGAATACGTTTATCTGTTTCTTTTTAACTTTATTTTCAGAACTTCCACTTTATCTGTTGCTGGGTATACTTTGTGGCTTGGTTTCATTGACATTTTCCAAATTGACATCTTACCTGTTGGGTGTTGTGGACAATCTTAACAAGGATGTTGGGATACCAAAGCCCGTATTTCCTGTAGTAGGGGGACTAACTGTGGGTGTAATAGCGTTGGCATATCCTGAAATTCTATACTGGGGTTTTGAGAATGTGGACATTTTGTTAGAATCTCGGCCATTTGTTAAAGGTCTTTCAGGTGATCTCTTGTTTCAGCTGGTGGCAGTCAAGATTATTGCAACCTCTGTGTGCCGAGCCTCTGGGTTAGTAGGAGGGTATTATGCCCCATCCCTTTTTATTGGTGCAGCAACTGGAATGGCATATGGAAAATTCATTAGTTTTGCAATTGCTCAGTCTAATCCAGCTATTCACCTTTCCATCTTGGAAGTGGCATCACCACAAGCATATGGCCTGGTAATTTTCTGTAAAGATTGGTTGACGTATTTCTATTTGTAAATGCATTTATTATATTGAAATTCAAAGGTTGTTTGTTGAATGCGGAAATTATTCAGTTGTAAGTTGATTTTTTGTTATTCATTTGAATTTGAGTTCATACATGCTTGCGTTAGGGGTGCTTTAATTTTTCAAAAAGAAGTTTACTAAGAAATTTTCCTATTGCTCAGACTGAAAAAGTAAAAAATAGTACCAAAGGCCATAATTATGAAGATAACTGATAGATGATGGTTTTATGCGTCTTTGGTTGCAAACTATGAGTTTCACATGCTGTGGAAGTTCTCAAAATGATTTTATTTTTAAACTATAGCGCGGTTGATCATTATGGATCTCCTTGTGTAGGTTGGCATGGCTGCTACCCTTGCAGGGGTCTGTCAGGTACCTCTTACGGCGGTTCTGCTTCTTTTTGAACTGACGCAAGATTATCGGATTGTTTTACCTTTACTAGGAGCTGTTGGATTCTCTTCATGGATTACATCTGGAAGGATGAGAAGAAAGGATGTCCAAGGGAAAAAAGCACTCAAAGACGGAAACACTAGTACAAGTCAACAGCCCAAAGCATCAGACAGTGCTACTGGTCTATCTTCTATGGATGCACCACCTGAGACAGAACCTTATTTGAGAAACCTTTGTGAAGTTGAAAGTTCACTCTGCATTGATGATTCCAGTATTAGGACCAAGGAGTTAGATAAGAGAATTTTTGTTTCAGAAGCCATGAGGACAAGATATGTGACAGTTATGATGAGTACTTTGCTTACAGAAGCTGTGACTCTTATGCTTGTGGAGAAGCAATCTTGTGCAATCATTGTTGATGATGACAACCTTCTAATGGGTTTATTGACGCTTACAGATATTCATGAGTTCGGCAAATTTGTGAAAGACAAATGCTTAGAATCCAAGGTATGTTATAGATAGCTGGTTCAACTTTTCATGAATCAAATGCTTTAACAACTTATTGTCGGGGCATGTTGTCCATTATGCAAGGGGAAAGAAGGAAAAAAAAATCATAAAGATTTATTCAGTTCCTAGGATCTCATGGAAAATAAGGGTCGAGGAAAAGATGAAAAGCGAGAAAGTTGTCTCTTATCACGAAAATACTAAACAAGTGCCCCATTGCCATTTAAAATAGATTAATATTAACTTCAGTGTAGGATTTTATCTTTACAGTCATTTTTTCTTGGGATACAATAGTGAAGTTCTAAGGGTACATCTCTACCTCCGACTACTAGCCATTCCAACTGCTTCAGTTAATCCTGAGGACAATCTTTACAGTCGGCATTGTGAGATACATCTGAAGCTACATGCTTCACTATGTTTAGAAATCACCATGTTAGGTGTAGATTTATACCAAAGATATGTGTGTTGAAGGCACATTATTTCTGTATTTTGTAAGCCAGATGGCTTCCAGTTCATCTTTATGGTTCTTACACCACCAAGTGACTCCCCCTATTACCCTGCACATAAAGGTGAAACCATGCAATCTTTGACTAATTGGCAAGTCATGCTACAGGAGCTTTTGGTATCGGAAATATGTTCATTGGATAGTGCAAAATGTAAAGTGCCATGGACAGCTACACCAACTATGGATCTTCTATCTGCCGAAATTATCATGACTAAACATGGTTTGAGTCAAGTTCCAGTTATATCCGAGCATGTCAAAGACTGCCGAGGACGGCCAGTTGGCCTTTTGGACAGAGAATGTATCAGTCTAACTTGCAGGTTTGTTCTGATGCGTTTCTTTAACTATTACATGGATTTTAATGCTGTTCTTCTAATGGCAGTCCACTAATTCTTTAATAGGCTAAATCTTAGACATATGGTGAATTAGCATGTATGATCTGCATACCATGTTTTGCATCACATGCATAAGATAACCCTTTCTTTCCTATAATTTGACTTTTGGCAATGATAGAACTATGTTACAAACAAGGTGCAGAGTGGCAGCAGTATGAGAGAATTGCTAGCTTCAAATTTTATATTTAGATGGAATTAGAATCATGTGTAACAAAATCAAACTCTTTAAGGAAAGGAAAGTAGTTAAAGTCGGGGTTTGGAAACCTGTCTGTGTGCTAAAACTGCCAAAAATGATTCAGAGACATTATGCTTCCAATTTCAATTTCTTATATGTACTAACTTGGTTTTCATTTTTGACCGTGTTTATTCCTTTATGGGCTGCTGGCTGGCGGGTGGTTTTATCTTGTTGCAGAGCCTTAGCTACAAGAGAATCTCTTGATTTTGACGTGGTAAAGGGGATTATGGAATGAGGATGAAGCCTGCCATTACACATGATAGAAGACGAGAAAATAATTGACATGACAGATTTTGTACTATGATTTCCATTTTTGGTGACCCTACCCATTTAAGCCCAATCAAATGTACTTTTGGCTATGCATGGACCTAGCTCCTTTGTTAAAGAGCCTCATCAGTTGCAGGGAAGCTACATTGCCCCGAAGAACCATTGGGAGCTGAGATTTTTGGTCCCATCTGTGCTGTGCATGGAACAACTGAAGGGCTATTTTATACTTTTTTTCTTTCAAGCAGGGAGAATTCTAGCTTGCATAGCTACCTTAGGATCGTCAGGGCTGCTCAACTGTTCACGGGTGAACGGCCCTGAAGATCGAAGGTTTCGAAAGCTGGTAACACAGACAAGAACAGGAAAAATAGAATTGTTCAAATAGGAGTGTCACACCAGGTGTCATAGTTTTGTTCCAAAGTTTTGATTCTTATATATATCTCTTCACTGGTGATTTCTCTACACTAGCCAGACTTCATAAAGGTAGGTACTTCAACAGGTATACATTTAGTCTTGCTTTTAATATTCTCTCAAGGGACTTACCAAAACTGGGGGGAGATATTCCAACATGATGTTCTATGGCTGTGCAAATTGGAGCAATTTGAGAACTAATCAAGCATTCAATTTTTGGGACAAGTATTGCGGCCATTTTACTGCCTCCAACAGCAGCATTATGAATCACTGTAATGCACGAGACATTCTCCTGTCCAATCCTTTGTACATGGCATTTTAACACGAAATCTAATTCGGTTTTACTATCACATCATCATTGTATTTTTTCCCTTTTTTCTTTTCTATTTTGGATGGATCACATGATCTTTGTTTTAATAGGAAGCAAAACAATTCAACATTTGTTGTATGTCTTATCGATGGTGATTATATAGATTATCCATTGTTACCTTTCTGGTTTGGACAAAGAGTAGAAGGGCAAGATGAGCTTTTCCAAAGTGAACACAAGTACGATTACCATAAATCGTTCAAATGCCATACCTTACAAGCTTTTTAATTTCGATCCACAATATCACCCTATTGGTAACAAGGAAAATGATCCAGCATTCACCATCTTTCTGCCATTGTTCTATAAATGAGAATGCTAGAAAAATTTCTTGGCTATATAAACTGCTACTAATAATCTTACACTGTTTTGAACTTCAAGTTCAAACTTGAAGACGCTACAATGTAAAGCAAAATCGTTCAGGTTTTCATGACTTGTACAAACTTAAACTCAATAAACATAGGGGCCAATAATGTTTGACAAAATGCTAATGCACAATTATAAATCTGAATTCACAGATAAACATCCAGTATCTATTTGAGAGATTGTTGCTTAGGACTTCGGGTACATCGGATCAGCTGCTTTGTTCAATGTTTCTTGCTCAACTTTCATAGTTGGTTCATCAATAGGCATAGGACTGACATCTACAGCCTGCAAGAACCAGCATCAAGACAACTTTTCAGAGCCGTGATATCATTTTGAGTATGGTCACATATGTTATATACAATACAAGAACAACCACTTTTATTTCATCCTGCTGCTTGTGTCTCAAAACTTCACCTTTGTACTTACAGTCTCATCTGTTGCAGTGTCAAAGCCTCTAGCTTGCTCAGCAGTTCCTTTTTGAGCCTCCTGAGAAGAATATAAGCCATAATGAAAATCTAGCACGAGCTTAACAAGAAAAAGAATCATACACAATCACAAAATCTAACATTTATAGCATAAAGCATACCGGATCTTTTGTCTCAGGTTCAACTGCTTCTCTCTTTACTCTGCTTGGGATTGGCTTGCTGCATAAATGTGATGAGTCAATGACAGATGAAAATAGAATGCAATGAAAAACAGTTAGGGGTTTAAAACCCAAAAAATTTCTAAAAATAGAAAAAGATTGAAAGATAAATACCGCTCCTCATCAACCTCCATGTCTGAATCTGGGTCCCATCTCTCATCTCCATCATCCTGATCTTCATCAGCCTGAACATTACAAATCAAAAAGCAACAAGTCTAAGAGTCGAGTAGCAGATATGAGGCTAAATGTAATTCCTAGTAAAATGAGGAAATCTATCAATGCAAACTACCACCAAGTTGCATTAAATTGGCAAAATAAAAGAGTAAAAAAGAGGATAAATCTAAAATAGATATCTTTAATTGCCTATTAGATTATTATTTAACAATCAAGGAACCTTAACACAAGATCTAAACAGTAAATGTGCAATGCCAAACATGGACACAAAAAAAGGACATGCACTCATGGAAAGGATTGAGAACAGAGAGTGAAACATGTGATAAATTTCCACTATTGATACCAGATGCAAAAGGATGCCAGGACAAAATTTCGGCAAATAAAATGAAGTAGCTGCAGAACACACCTCAGGAAGCTCAGTGTCAGGTGGTCTTTCTTGAAATTGGACACTTGGTGCATGCTGAAGCTTTGAGAGATTGTCAAGTAGCTGATTACGTATATCTTCAAGTAATGTCCGTGAATTCTTGTTTTCCATGTTACTAGGGGCAACATGAAGAGTATAGTCTGGACCAAAATATTCATAATACTCATGTTGAGGCATCTTGTCGTCAACTTCCATTCCAAGTGCAACCCCTGTCTGCTCATATAGATATCGCTATTAATAACGTAATCAAACACTAGCAAACTACAAATGGTTCTTCCAAGTTTCAGAGCAAATTATAATATGTACAAAGTAGAAAATAGAATCAACTTAAGTGTTGCGTCATGAAACATACAACACAGAGGCATTACCCAAAAAGAATAATAAGAAGAAGAGCATTTAGTGACACCAAATGCTGTGAAGAGTGTACATGACTTGAGCAGCAGAAAAGACCAATATATATTCAATTAATTTAACACAAGATTCTACACATTCCAATCAAATTACTAGTTCTTGCTTTATCATCTTGATAACCAAAAACTAGAGAGCTATTTTATGGGGATTAAAGATGAAGAAAAACAATTTAGCGCTATGATTTGGACATCTTCCAACATAAACAACATAAAAAGAGAAAGAGGGAAGGGGGAAGGGGAGACAAAAAGTTGACCAGAAAGTCAACTTTACCATATATTAACATTAGATAACAACTGTCAAGCCAATCAGGAAATATTAACCAATTGTAATAGTAATAGGCCAGTTACCTCATAGCACCAACAGCGAGCAACATTCCGAATGGTATAACCACCACCACCCAGTAGCAACAGCGGAACATTGAATGATCTCATAAATTTAACACACTCTGCGTGACCCTTGATTGAAAGATTAAAACATCCCAACCTATCTCCAGATAGGGAGTCAGCACCACATTGAAGGACCACAGCACCAGGCTTAAAAACTTCCATAACTTTACCAATAATTGGCTTAAACAAGTAATGGTAACTCTCATCATCGATACCATCATCCAAAGGAACATTAAGGGAATAATATTTCCCTTTTGAATATCCAATATCACGTACATCCCCTGTACCTGGAAAATAATCTCCAAATTTATGGAATGAAACAGTCATGACCCTGTCAGTTGTATAAAATGCCTCCTCCACACCATCTCCATGGTGGATATCAATATCAACATATAGAACACGCTGCAACAAGGAGAATGCAGAAGCATTATCAATGACAAACTACATAACATAAAGTTGGTACTGGTGCCAAAAGAAAAAATATCTTTACAGCCAAGGAGGAAATGCATGAATTGAAAAATTAAACAAGTCATTCAGGTGAAATAAATCAACATTTATATAATCCATTCATGCCTACTATAACAACCATTGTCAATGATCCATCTAATCTGTATTCAATAAAACATTGTAAGACAAATTGCAAACAAGCCATATCACATATCATTTTGGACCAAATAAGGTGATTATCGGAAGACGCAATTTAGATATAGCACTTGCATGAAGATTTCAGGGCTTCACTCATGCATAAAAACAATTAAATAATGCCCAAATTAGTGGAGAACAAGATAAGGAAAGCGAGATAGAAAGCTTATAAGGAATTAAGATATAAAGAACATACCTGATGCTGCTTAAGTAGTTCCAATATTGCAAGGACAATATCATTGACATAGCAAAACCCCGAAGCCTCACACTTCTTTGCATGATGCAGACCACCAGCCCAATTAATGGCAATGTCACAGAGACCATGATTTAATTTGACAGCACCACCTACAGATCCACCGGCATATGTTTGACAGAAGGAGTAAAGGCCATCAAAGACAGGACAATCTTCACCAACATTGAAGCGCTTGAGCTGCCTGAGCTGATCTTGTTGCGTTTCAGGGGTTATGCTGCGGAGGAAGTTCACGTAGTCATCAGCGTGGAAGCGGCAAAGATCCCTATCTCTGGCAGGGAAGGGCTTGTGAACCTGCATGTGCTGAAGCAACCCATAGTGTGCTAGAAGGGCATGGGTCATTCGAATTCGGTGAGGCTTCATAGGATGGCCTTGCCCATAATAGTAATTCCCCACCTCCGGGTCATAGAAATAGCAAACCTTCCTCTTCACCCCATCAGCCCCTGAAGGTAATGAATTCCCTCCGGTGTCCATTAAATACTAAGCTTAGGATCTCAGTTTCCTCGTTTTCCTGCTTTCATGAACAATTCTAATCAGATTAACTAATACAAGTAACAAAGCGTATTTAATCAACATCCCAAGGACAAGGAATTGAAGAGGAACAAGGCTCATTCCACTCGATGAGAGATTGTCAAAAATATATCATTTCACGCATACAAACATCTAAAGTTCACGGAGTAAGAACCCCTAACAACCCATTTACGAGATTTACCATGAGAAGATAAGAAGGGAACTTATTCACAATATTCTCAACAATAACATATTTACCCAGAAAAAAGCCAGAACTTTAGCCTACTACAATGGCCGTTGATGTGCAAAACAAGTATTCACAAATTGAAGAAAGGCAGGAAATGTGATTCAAAGTTTCCAAAAACCAAAGGTACATCTAATAGGGAAAGCAAACTGGGAAAACGGTTTAAAAAAAAAAAACAGAAATAATTGACAAGCTTTAACTATATAACTTCGAACGAAAGAAATCAAACCTCTTTAAACACAACCCAGAATAGAAACAAAATTATTTTACCCGTAAAAGAGAGCGGAGTAGGCTTTTTCCTTCTTTGCCTCAAAATCAAGTTCGCAATTGCTGAATGTTGTAATAAAAAAAAAAAGAAATGATAAACGAATCAAACGGCCTCGTCTCTTAGGAGTAAGGAGATTTGACAAAGGCAGCAGCGTTTTTAAGTTTAGAAAGTGGTTCCGTCTTTTATTACTACACTAGAATGGTGCCCTGCTTCTTACCCTTCCTTTTTCAAATATTTATAAAAAAAATTAAGGTCAAATAAAAATACGGTCAATAATGATAATAATAGAAAGGAAGAATAATTTTAAATTAAAAAAAATTAATAATAATAATAAATTAAAAATAATTATTTTAAAGTATTGATAATTTAAAAAAGGTAAAATACTTAAAGTATTGATAATTTAAAAAAGATAAAATATTCTTACTTTCTAAGTTTTAATTGAAATTTCAAACGAGTCCATTAATTTTTAAAATAGATACCTCACTCTAAAAACACAAACACAATCAACAAAAATTAAGAAAAGATTAAAATAACTTTTCTTTTTTATTAATTTTAAAATTATTATTATATTTTTAAAAAATTTTAAAAAAAGGGAGCACCAATCGATCCTCCCTAACTCCTAAAGAAAGTGGAGCTTCGATGCTCTCTCTGGAGCTTTTTTTTAATTAATAAAAAATTAATAAAATTATATAATATTAATTTTAAAAATTAATTAAAGATTAAATTATCTTTTTACCCTTATCACGTCATCAAATTGATGAAAACACTAATGGTTAACTAATGGCTGGATTTAAGTGTCTAGCGAAAAAATATTTTTTGAAATGAAGTGTTTATTTTGAAAATTAATAGATTTTCGTATAGTTTCGATCAAAACTTAAGAGGTAAGGGTATTTTACCCTTTAAAAAAAGTTTTGGTGTTCCAATTTTATAAACAAATTTTTATATTATATTTAAATTATTATTATTATTTTTATATATAGTGGGAAAATTATAAGAAAAATACTTATTATATCATTTTAGGCCAAGATATGCCTAGAATATTTGCAAATAAAATTGTTCTAATGTTAGCTGGTGGAGAATCGAAAATATGTAACCCTAGGGGTAAATCTTCATGGTAAGTGACCATCCAATCAACATATTTATTCGCTTCACGATGGATTTAAGATATAGTGCAGTCCCAAGACTGATGCTGTAGCTCCATAATGCCCTTGATTAGCTCTAAGTTTGAATCTAACTGTGAACCTTGATTAAAAATCTTCTGAACTGCTAACAAAGAATTCGATTCCACCTGAACTTTCCTGAAACCTCTATCCTAGCACAATTTTAACCCCAGTATAATGCCCATAGTTCTGCATTAAGAGAAAAGGAATGCCAAATTTATATGTGAATCCTAGCTACCAATTTCCCATTTCATCTCCAATTACCCTGCTTGTTGCCGGCATACCTAGTTGACCTTTAGCTTTTCCATCCACATTGAGCTTGACATAAGAATGTTCTAGTGATTTCCAAGCTACTAAGGTCTCTTTCTTCATCGTGACTTGTTCTCTCTTCAAATTGTCCTAAACTTCTTTTGATTTGGTCCATATTTATTGCCATGCATTATTTGGCCAAACAAAAGAAGCATCAAGGATAAATTCCTCCAATATTATAGCAATCATGTAGGATGCATGAAAATAGTACACACGATATTCCTTCAACTACTTTATCACTCCTTATATTACCTACCACTCAACTTTGTAAATCAAAGGAGAAAAAATTACCCTATATGAGCTCAAGATCTATTTGTAGTCATAGCTTCCTGTTGAGAGAGCAATCCTTCATGGCATGAAACCGCGTTTCCATATGAATTGTACTATGAGAGCATGAAGCTAAGATGTCCACATTTCTCTTAGTTAGCCACTTGGCAGTTGGCAATGATTCATGCATTAATCTCCATAAATGGAACTATAAAATTTCCAGATCTGCTGCCAATAACTAGCTTTTTGGAAAATGTTATTTATTTGTAACTCATATATCGACTTGATAGAGAATATCCCATGGGTTGATGGAAGCCGGAGAGCTTTATCTTTTTCATCATTAGATGGGTTAATCATTACCGCTACTATCACCAACATGATGTTTCTAGGTAACTCTAGCTCAATTTGCTACAAATTTCAATTTCTAAACTCATCACAATAACTAGCTATAGGTAGATTTACTTCTATATCCGACAGGTCCTTGAGAGCATAGTTAAGCAATGGATCACAACTCAACAAGTATCTAACCAGAACTTTGTTCTATGACCGTTTACAATGCTCTTTCCCGAGTCTCTCTCAAGTATTGTTCTACTCTTCAAGATACTTTTCCACACATGTGAATCTGTTGGCTTAGCTGTTACTAACATAAAAACATTATCTCAAAGGTACTTTTCTTTCAAGATCTCAACCCAAAAGTTATATTTTTGTTGCCATATACTCCAACCAAGCTTCGTAAGTAAAGCTAAGTTGAATTTTCTAGTTTCACGAATATGCAATCCTCCTTCTTCTTTTTTCGCACAAAGCTTATCCCAATTAAGTGCATGGATTTTTCTTATATTCCCCATATGACCCCAAATGAAATTTCAATTCAAACAATCTATCTCTATAATAGTTTTTTCTGGTAATAAGAATGTTTACATTAGGTAGGTTGCCATCATACTAGTTATTGATTGAACTAGCGCGATTCTCGCTACCATTGAAAGATTCCTATTACTCCATCTCTCCAATTGTAACTTAATCTTTGAAACCAACTCAGAGTATATTTCTCTCTTGATTTTTCCATGTAACATTGGTGTACCAAGGTATTTCCCAAAGCCTTTGTTAAAGGTATTTCAGCAACCTCGCTTAATCTGTTGGCTCTTGTACTACTAATATTTGAAGAAATAAGGAACTTAGACTTTAAAAGGCTAACTTTTTGTCTTAAAACTTTGTAAAAATGAAGAAGAACCTACATCATTACTCTCACTTGATTTGTTGGGGCAATACCAAATAACATCAGGTCATCCATAAAACATATATGAGATAGCACAAGACTTCTTAACGGCTTTCAATCTCCTATATGTACTGCATTTTCAATTAAATGTGAAAGTTTTTCCCAACAAATAACAAACAAATAAGGTGAAAGAAGGTCACCTTGTTAGATGCCTCTTGTAAGTGATAAAGAATTTATTGTCTTGCCATTCTAAATAATGGAAAATGTGGGCATTTTCACAGTAAACATTATGAGGTTCACCCATTCGAATGGTAAGCCAATTTCTTCTAAAACCTCTTGTAGAAAGCTCCATTTCAGTTTGTTATAAGCTTTGTCAAGGTGAATTTTTATTGCTATTGCTCCTTCATTCCTTCTCATCATCCTCATTGTGTAGATTATTTCTTAAGCTATTATGATGTTATATGTGGCTTGCCTCCCAAGGATAAAGCTACATTGATTCTTGCTATATCAACCAATAAAGGTCTCAAACGGTCAACCAATACTTTATTGATTGTTTTCATCATGACTGAACATAAGCTAATTGGACGAAACTGAGTTATCCTCTTAGGATTGTCCACCTTAGAGATAAGAGTTATTAACATGTGATTCAAAGCAATTGGGAAAAAGCCAGAGTTATACGCAGATTAAAGTATCTTGAATACATTTAAACTTATGGTATCCCAATTTCTTTGAAAGAATGCTGTTAGAAATCCATCAAACCTAGAACTTTTGTTTGGATTTAAATCAAACGTAGCTTTCTTTACTTCTTCGTAAGTAATAAACTTCAATATATTTGCTTTTTTACTATCACATAACCTTCAGTTCAAAATTTTAAGGAGAAAAGCATGATCACCATCATTTTTATATAAGTTATGGTAAACCTATAAGACCAAATTCTCTTTATCTTTTTGGTTGTGGCACTAGTATCATTATCTTTTTTCAGAGTTAAGACCTTATTTCTTCTTTGTTTGCCCTTTTACCACTACGTGATAAAACTTTGTGTTGGCATCCCTATATTTCACCTAATCAAGTCTTGCTTTCTGCTACCACATAATTTCTTCTTGATATAGAATCAAGTTATATTTTTCCACCAATGATAATTCCAGATTTACGAAATTATTATGTTTTATATCAAGTTGGGTCTGGATTTCTTTAAGTCTGGCTAGTACCTTTCTTTTCCATTTATAAATATTGCCATATGTTTCATATTTCCAACTAATGAGTGAAGATGATAAGTCTTTCAAAGTTGCCACAACATCAACTCCTTCAACTCTTTAATTTCCTTTGATGAAATCTTTAAAACCTAGGTAAGACATCCAAGCAAGTTCAAATCCAAAACTTTTATCAAGTTGAGTTTCGTCTAGAAAGTTTTTACACTATACCAAAATTGAATAATAATCTGAGTAAGTCCTCGACAAATTCAGTACATTAGCATGAGGGTAAATATCATACCAGGCTTCATTTGTTAATGCTTTGTTTAATCGAACTATTGTATAATTTAGTTTGTCCCTTTTGTTGCACCAAGTGAACTTCGGACATGATGCTCTTAAGTTAGACAATTTGCAAAAGTTCATACAATCCCGCATTTGTTACATTGATTTACATTCACACTTCTCCTCTTTTTTTTTCTCTTTTAGATACACTATTTGATTGAAGTCACCCATTACCAACCAAGGTAATTTATGAACTTCATTTGCCAGACTTAATGATTTCCATAAACATCCCCTTTCTTCTGTTACCAAGCTACCATATACTATTGTCAAGAACCAACTCACTTCTGCATTCTTCACCAAAGCATGTACCTGTTACGAAGAGTAGGCCATTACCTCTATATAGATTTTTCTTGCATCCCACAAGATCCAAATACCTCCCAAGAAACCATTTGTTTCTACTTGAAAGAAATTTGGAAACTCGATTTTTTAACATATTTTAGCAGCTTTTCTATCCAATGCTCTCGGCTCCAATATGATAACTATCTGCAACTGGTATAACTTTATCAAGTTTTTGATGTTTCAGACACATCTTCAAGAAACAGCTCTTCTCACATTCCAACTGAGTATGTTGTAATGCATAAGGTCATGAATAAAAGAAATAAAACTCAACTTTAAAAAAACAACCAACCTACTAAACAATTTGCACATTAGCAAGATTAATCTTGCATAATGTCCTCCCAAACTGTCTGCCATTCCATATCCACTAATGTGGTGATCTCACTTGTTCTAGGGATAGTTTTATAGTCCACCATATTGCCCCTTTTTTCCCTTGCAATGCCATTAATTCCAACTCCAATATTAACTACATTAACTCTTTTGGATGGTAGGAAGAGATAAGTAGTAGTCGGGGCTGTTTCTTGTCAAGGCAAGTTTTTCAAATCCATCTTTACTAATTCATGATGATTGCTTTGAGTATCTGGCACACTGTTCACATATGATACCTCATTTTTTCCCTAATCTATATCTCTTTCTTACTCGATATTTCAGGCTCTGATGATGGTATTTTAAGTACCCTTGGAGCTGTTTATTTTCCTTTAACTTTTGCAATGATGAGATCTCTATTCGAAGCACTGGTTGTTGCTTGTAGAGAATCTTTCAATGCTTCCTTATTTTTCCTCACAACAATGTTTTTCCCATGTCTAATATTTGCTCGCTCAAGGACTCCATTTTTCAAGAACAAATTTCTCATCACTAGAATTATATTCTTCATCTACTAAAATGTAAAATTTTGAGCCAGGTTTGGAAACCTTTTTGTAACTCTCTTCTTGTTGTGGAACCTTAAATTTTGGCTTACTCATTCCTTCTACTTTACCTTTAGTATTTTTCCTATAAGTTTTCTTAGTAATCATTCACAGGCCAAAGCGTGAAGATTCATAATCTCTCTCTAAAGTTTTCTTTTCCTCTGCTAGTTTATGCACTTATTCCTTTGAAAACCCCTTTTGTTCTTTTTGTCGGATTGGACATAATTTAACACCATGCCTAAACTTGCTACAATGGAAACATAGCATCCTTAGCCCTCTATTTTCTATCCCCTGCCATTTTTTTCCTATGTGAACCTTGGCCACCAAAGGTTTCGTTAAATCTAGTTCGACACAAATTTGAGCAAACTTCCCTTTTGTAGCATAGGAGGTGGTCCAATATATTTTCAACGTCTTCCTTAATAAGTTTCCAATTCTTGTCAACACTTATCTACTATAAAATTCTAAAGGCATTCTTGGTAACCTAACTAATATAGTGATTAAGTCAATTGGGGCCTCATTAGATCTAAATCCCAAAATCCATCCTCGGATGGTGAGATAATGACTCGTGATGATCCAAGGACCCTCTAACAAAACATAGTTATAATCCGATTTCTTTAAGAACTTAAAGCAATAGTAACCATTATCAAGATCTATTGCTTGAAACTCTCTTTCTAATGACCATAATTGCTTCACTTTATTACATAGATAAATGTAACTTATATCTCTTTCTAACAATTTCTCAATTAGAGTTCGTCTTCAAGGCTTTCTAATCATTTCTTTTTCTTATTTTGTTAGTCTAATATACGAACTTTCTATAACTAGTCCAATCTCGTCATCATCTGATTCAACATCCTGCATAAACTGGCCCTCTTCTTTAAAATCCTCATTTTTTAACATGGTACCTTTATTATCATGCATTAATATGTTTCGATATGATGACTTAGGAATCTCTCCTTGCACTAGTTGACTCTGGTTAATTACCTTATTTGAATCACCACACCTCTCATTGTTTTCTAACCTTATTCTCCCTCTTCTAAAACCTATTCTGATTGTTTCTCGTCCTTGGTTTCCATCCACATTAATTGGGAAGACTCCAAACGAGTCCGCCTCCTTGCGAAGCAACAACTAGGGTTTTCAAGGTTTAATGTAGGATAGCAAAGTTCTGTTAACATTATTTTTTGTTTTTTCATTTTTTATTATTTTGAGATGATTATAATGTTTATTATTATTTTGTTTTATTTTTAATTGTCTCTTCATTTCTTGGGTTTTGGAATTAAACCAATTAAGTCAAGAGAGAAAACAAATCTAAGTCGAATGGGCCTAAAGCTTCAGCGGTCCATTCCTTCCTTTTCTTTTTCTTTTTAACCCAAAACACACTATTTCAACTAAGTATAAACACAACATTTCGAATGGGCCTAAATACATTTTATATAAAAAACCTAGATAGTAAAATACCACAAAAACCCATATTTGAATATGAGAAATGACTTTAATACCCTATTTGACATGGCTAAACCTAAAAATATTTTTGTGCTGTCCTTTTATATATATATATATATATATATATGCAGCATTATCCAAACCATTTCAAAAAGACAATAATGTAATTTCTAAAAAGTTGATGTGTCGCAATGTAAATATGGAAGGATGATTTAGTTATTTGATTTTTTATTGGTCTCTTTGTTATAAATAGTAGGCATAATACTTAACAAAGTATCTAAACTATTTAAGAAAATTCAAATAAGTTTTTTTTTATTACGTTCAATCAAGCCTCTATATTTTTATTTTAGGTCAAATAAATCTTTATACTTTTATTTTGAGCCAAATTAACTCTTATAATTAATGATTAACTTAATCAAAATATCATTTGATATTTTATACCATGTGGTGCTGACGTGGTATATTTAAATATCATAATTAATGATTACATGACATATTAACATATCATAATCGATAATAACGTGATATATTAATGTGGCATGATGACATAACCATGAGTTCACATTAGTGACACATCAATGGCATAAATATGAAATGATAAGTGACATTTTGATTAATAAAAATTAGTTAACTAGTAGTCATAGGCATATTTAACTCAACATAAAAATACAAAGATTTAATTGAATATAGTAAAAAAATAAAAAATTATTTAAATTTTCTTAATTAATTTAAAAGTTTTTCAAACATTATGTTTATATAATATATATTTCCTTCTTCAGTAGAAAGCAGGCAACACAACAACGTTATTGAGCCAATCTAGTTTTTGGTGGATCCAAACCAAATCGAGTTTATTAGGCCATTGGACCATATTCCTGGTCCAGATAAGAACCGTCCACATTCTGGTCTCCCACTTATAGCAGCTGGTCATCCAAGGACTTGTACATCTAATTCCAAATGTTTACTTTTATCTAAAAAAAAAAAAAAAACTCCATCCCCCTTAATAATTTAAATACCTTAATGCTTATAAGCTTTTTTTTCTTGTAAAACCATTGTTTACTAAACCTATATCTTATGTTTCTCAATGTTAAACTTGTTTTAAAACAAAAGAAATCAATATGTTGGCATTACATTTGTTTATGTGTCACAAATCCTATATCAGTAAGAGATGGGGTGGGTTTTGAGTATATAAACATGTATCTTCTACTACCTATCAAGTATGTCTGTTAGGTTGGGAACATGGACTCATAATTTATAGGCTTACTTAAACTCTATTTTCAGGGTTAAAGATTACATGAAGTTTGGCCTGTGATATTTGATATCAGAGCAGACTCAGATCTTCACTGATATGAGTCCCCATGAGAGATACCAGGGTCGAGTGTAAGAATCCTTCTCCTCTATGAGTAAAGAGCTAGTGCAACGTGGGTGTTACATAATTAGGTGAGGTAGAATGTCACGGATCTCGCATCAGTAAGAGATAGGGTGAGTCTTAAGTATATAAGCATGAGTCTTCTACTATTATGAAACATGTCTTTTAAGTTGAAAATATGAATTCATGATTTATAGATTTATTTAAGCTCTATTTTCAAAGTTTAAGACCATGTGAGATTGGGTTTAAATTTCAACTCATGACACCATAGGTGAAGCTGAGTTCAAGTCTATGTCTATGTCTATGTTTAATATTTATATGTTTAGGTCATGCTCAACGAAATTGGTTAAAAACTAATATTATCCTCCTTTTGTTTTCCAAAATAATAATAAAAAATGAAAATAATATGAAAAAAAAAAAAGAACTAAGCCTTTTTTTGTCTTTTGGGTGTGAACAAAGAACAACAAGTAGAAGTGGTGACTAATAAGAAGCAAAATGAAGAACTTGCAAAGTTTGAGAATGATATGATCAAAGGGGAAAAGGGACGAAATGGAATTCTTAATTAAGCCATGAAAAAGCAACGCCGTTAAGCCTGGCAAAAAAATAAAAAAATCTACTAAGACAGTTGCCCATATACATTTGACCTAACCTTTTCTTTTTAATTTGGCTATTCAACCATAAAATTAAGAGTAGGTAAGTCAATCAAAATTGTTGAATGCCAAGAATGATGTTCATAGCTCACGAGCATCGAGTGGCTTACCTTCTCCAAGTCTCAACTATTAAGAGAGAACATCCATGATGGGGTGCATTCGTGCATATATAAAAAGCGGGCTCTCCATCAAATTCGAGTATCGAAACTGCCAACTTTATTGAGCAGGAGATGGATCGGGTAAAAGGCAAAGTTTGCGTGACTGGGGCTTCCGGTTTCCTGGCTTCTTGGCTGGTTAAACGCCTTCTCCTGTCTGGTTATCATGTCATTGGAACAGTTAGAGATCCAGGTATGTTTCCATGCATCTTCGACTGATCAATCCCTCATTCATTTGCCTTCATTTTATTTTGTCTAGCTATAAATCGTCTGTGCATGGCGCGGGGCAGGAAATGAGAAGAAATTAGCGCACCTCTGGAGGCTGGAAGGAGCCAAGGAGAGACTCAGATTGGTGAGGGCTGAACTATTGGAAGAGGGCAGCTTTGACGATGCAATCATGGGCTGTCAGGGTGTCTTCCACACTGCTTCTCCCGTAATAAAACCTTCATTTGATCCAAAGGCATGCTCTTCGATTTTTGGCCTATTGAAGTTAGCAACCTGCTATAGTTACAATCAGTGAGACTTGAAGTTAAAAAGACTAGGGAACTAATTTTCCCAGCAGCATTGCTGATTTTTCCTATCCTGGAACTCTCTTGACTTCCACACCAGCAGTAATGTTGCATATATATTTACTACTATCACAGTATTTGCATGGTGTGTTGCTAGCTAGCCATAATTAGTTCTGCTCGCCTTCAAGGACTTATCAACATCAGGGATAGGCTATATTATTTACACGTATATACCGCCACTTCACAATATACATGTACCTAGGCCACTATCTCTAGTTTTCTACTTCACATGAGACGAAGAGAACCAAAGTGAACTAAACAAGCATGGTAGCAAAACAATTCACTATTTATGATCAAATGGCTTAATGGAAATCGAAAATCTTGAAATATTTTTTTTCCTGGATGGGATATTGTTTTCGTTTTCCACATCAGGCAGAAATCCTGGAACCGGCTGTGAAGGGCACAGTGAATGTGCTACGCTCATGTAAGAAGAACCCATCTCTGAGGCGTGTAGTTCTAACATCGTCTTCCGCAGCTGTGAGGGCTAGAAATGATATTGACCCAAAAGTACCCCTTGATGAGTCATCTTGGAGCTCTATCGAACTCTGTGAGATGTTGCAGGTATCATTAATTCATTTAAATTTGCTCAATTCTCAATATGTAGTTCAATGAGTTTGCCTCAAATTACGAGTGCCTTGGGTCTGCCAGAATCAAATTTTGGTTGATGGCTTGACCGAAGAGCAAAGCAAGCCAATATGCAGCACAAAATTCTGTCCATTGTTTTCTCTATTTCACAGTTTCTGCTAACTTGACTTAAAATACATAAAAAGCTAACAGTTTCTTCCTGAACATGACAATGGGGGTGCATTACAAAAGATTTGGTACGCTCTATCAAAAACCCAAGCTGAGAAAGCTGCATGGGAGTTTTGCAATGAGAACAAGATTGATCTGGTTACCATCCTTCCCAGCTTCGTTCTTGGACCGAGTCTGCCACCTGATTTATGTTCCACTGCATCTGATGTCCTCGCCTTGCTGAAAGGTATTGTAACAAGACCTGGTGCATTTGGACCTTTCTGAAGCCTTACTTCAAAGAACGTTTCCTAATAGAATACAAGGGTTTCTTATAATTTATCTCATAATCATCAAGACTGGTTAACGTATTCATCTATACAAACAGGGGAAACAGAAATTAAGTGGCATGGAAGGATGGGATATGTTCACATTGATGATGTTGCACTTTGCCATATCCTTGTTTACGAGCATGAAGCTGCAAATGGGCGATACCTTTGCAGTTCAACCGTGATCGACAATGACGAATTAGCAGCAATTCTATCAGCGCGTTATCCATCACTCACTGTACCAAAGAGGTTTTGTCTTTCTCAACTCACCATTACCTGCAGAAAGCGACTAAGCATAAATAAATTGGATGTGGCTGAATTTCATCTAAAAACTGTTTTTCTTTTTAATGGAAGCATTTAATTAGTACCATTGGGCATATTTTAACGAGAGAAATATGCCTCAAATAATTAAAAAATGCTAAAAAGACTGGACTTTATTTTACTTGTGTAAGTGATAGAACAACCCCGAGATGATTTAATGTAAGACAAACTATGTATTTGAAAGCAAATTCATGGCCAATCTTATAGGATTTTGTATTTTACAATCTTTTACTACTACTACTACTACCACCTCCACTGCTTAACCTGTTGCTGATTATTCTAGTACTTGTAAAAATTTCAGATTTGAGGACGTAGACAGACCGTACTATGAATTCAATACCTCCAAGATAAGAAGTTTGGGGTTCAATTTCAGGCCCATTGAAGAAATGTTGGATGATTGCATCGAGTCACTGGTGGAGCAGGGCCATCTGTCTCTTCAGTCTGGCTACCAGAGTCCACTTTGTTAATCTCAATTAGCAATCTGCTACCACATGTCTGCCTGGCAGTTTGATGTTGTTCCAAGTCCTATGAAATAAAATGTTAGTGCTAAAGGGAAAAGGTTGGCATTCCACCGATTAAAAAGCCTTTCATTGGTAGAGGAAGAATAAGAGAAGTCCATTTTACTACGAGGAATGACATGAGCACTTTATCACTATATATTTTTTTTATTGGATAAAACTTTTTCACGAACACTCTTAAGTTGGCCAAAACCAAATAGTAGTAGCAGTAGTTGTGGCATTATTATTAACGTGCAAAAGGGAACAGACAAGGGTAGAGCAAGTGACAGCGAGAGGAAGGTTTCCTCTTCAAAAATTGTTGGAATATCACGTGGGCGATCCACAGCCACCACGAGGCCTTGAATACCCCCAAAAACACTTACATAAACGGGGCAACCATCCATGCGGCTTGCAAGTGCTCGTGTGGCTGAAACTTCTGCCACGTGTGCAACACTATTTTGGCTCAATGGAGACCCCATTTTTCTTTGGCTTGGCTTGCTCCTCTCCTGAAAATCACCACCAACACCCCCAAGCATCCTCGTCGTTTCCGTTTTAACATAAAGAAGGAAAGAGAGAGAGAGAAAGATCATAGAAAAGATTGATATATGGGTGATTTTCTTGACATCATAAAGCTGATTTCTTTTCTTTTTTGGCCAAACAACAGTATAAAGTTGGATTCAGGGACACTGAATCCCGCATATCTAATCTGTAATTCCCCTGTTTGTACGATCCCTCGTTCCAAGTCGGCATGATAAATGAAGTTGCAGGGGTACTTGCCCACGAAGTACTTCTAATGTTACTTAACATGCAATACCCTCGAAGTTGCAAGGCTTGTTTTTACCAAGGGTAACATCTACTAGTATATTAGGAATAAATTTAACCACCCAAAAGGAAGATCATCCACGAATCAAATCAAACAGTTTTCAAGAACATGACCCATAGTTGGGAACCGTGACTATGTTCTCATGTCTTACTTATTTCTGCATGTTCTGATGGCTATGGTTCTGGTTCTTTTTCTGTTGTTAGTGCAGGTTTTTTGGGTTCAATTGTATATCGGAAAGAGATCCTCTTATGTTTTTGCAGGACAGGAAGGGGATACTGGTGTTTTTGCTACCAGTTTGTGAAGAGAGGGTCAAAACTGATCTCCCATCAGTCTTCGACTCCCTTTGATTGTGTATGGATTCCCTCTTTGAAGTGAATGGTTCTTAATTAATTTTCCAAAAAAAAAAAAGAAGAACATGACCCATAACGTAGGTCCTAGGATGGACATGGTTCCCATGTCAATTAGCTGGGAGGAATCTTGTGTGAGAAAATTAAATGGTGAGGGACAGCATTTTTGTGATCCTTGGACCGTTTATGAGTATTTAGATCAAGGAACAAAAGAATGGTTTAGGCTTTGGTGATGGGTTATGTCGCCAACGGTCTATTTGATTTTATGATGATGGGCTATCGAACGTGGATGCTAACAAAACCGTACCAGTTTCCACCATGCTGTGGTCCTTGATCTTGTGATGTGTTCATTTTTGCTGTCACTTCTATACAAAATAATTATATGCTCATATCCTCCTTAGGGGACAGAACAAAATTCTTTAAAAGTGAAAGCGAAATTTATCTTCAAAAATTGCCACATTCGGGACCTTTGCAGCCTCACAAAGCTGATAGTGTTTTCTTGTTTCTGTGACTGAGCTTGATGTTGGTAAATTTTTTCTTCCTGAAGCAATTGTGACGATGCGGAAATGAATTTGGATAAAATAAAAAAAAAGAAAGGATGGACATCAACGACTTTGATGCAACCGTACAAAACAGCATCTGTAAAATCTAAGGTCACGATGGAAATTGGAAAGCTATGGGACCTTTGGGGGTTTTATGTTATCTCATTTGGAACTTGGAAGTCCTATTTACGAAACGTTATCCTGCTATTGACCAGTTTCCTTTTCTTTACACCACATCCAGCAGAAACCAGAGCCAGAAACTTAGAAGGCATGTTTCTTCATGCTGTAATAGATGTATAGAAAAGAAACGTGTTAAAGGGATGACTTTTTATCAGGACCCTGGAAGCTTCTGGGTGCGTTCAATGCCATGGAAGAGAAGTGGCACTGGCCCCATTGCTGTTAAAGTGCTGCAACTTTGAACTCATTTTGATCAGAAACTGTTGGAGATTGCTTTCACCCTAAATTTCTGCTGCGCAGGTCCTTACCACAGTTTGTTTTTCTTCCTTGATTATCATCATCTGTATCTCTTTTTCCTGTTAACCTCAGGAGTTGAACATCTTTGATACCTAATGCTTACTTTCCATATACTAGAACCTTTCTTGGTACTTACAAGGGTGCAAAGTCTTTTCAATTATTTAAAGTTCATACTGTACTGAATCTTTTTTTTCTATATTTAGATTCTGACAATTTCCGTTCAATCATTTGTTAGATTCGGAACGTGTTTTACTAGAATTCTACCTTCTACTTCTAGAGTTTGATGTTTATTATTGTTAAGTGTCAAAAAGTAGGTCGATTACGGATTGCAGAACACTTCACCAGACTTGATCTTTTCTGCATATCCTGTTAAAGATTTTGAAAGAAGTTCAGCTGCATTTTTCCTAGTAAAGTTTCTGTTTCTAGCTGTTCAAATCATGGTAGCTGTGTAATTCTTCATATGCGGTAGAATTTGTAAGCAAATACAAAAAACCATATAGAGATCATTTTTCAGCTCTGAATTCTAGTTGTGAGAGTCATTTATATTAATTCTCAGTAATATGATGGTAGATACAGAAGTACTTTGACATAAAGACCATTTCTAACTTGGTAATATATGCAGCCTCACCTGCATACACTGGAGAGAAGTTGGAAATGGAGAAACCAAAGGCCGGGGGCTTGCAGGGGTCATCTGCCTCTCATTTTAAATCCTCAACATCATCGGGAAATACTCAATCAACCAGTCGAGAACAACAGAGATCAATCGAGGTTTTTGAATCAGCAGGTACTCAAAATGTTGGACAATCTAATGATACAATTGAGGGTTCTAGTACACAAGCCCATGTGGAAGAGGAAGGATTATCAATGAATGTCACCTCTTCTGCAAGGAAGGAGCCTGTGGACAAGTGGATGGCTTTTGGAGGAGAGGCTGCCAACAATTCTCAGATCATAAGTTTTGATGACTCCATAAAAAACTTGAATGGGGCTAGCGCAGCAGAGAAAGATTCAAATGGACAGTCTTCTCGTAGAATTTTAACTGAAGCTAGCATAGCTAAAAGGACTGCAGAATGGGGTATTGCAGTGAAGTCAGATGTTGGAGAAGGTAGTTTCCAAGTGATTGGTAGAACAATAACACCGTCTGGAGAAGGTTATCATAACAAGAACTCATTAGAGAAATTTGCAATGGACTCCGAAAGGACATCAGGGGAATCATATCATGGATTGGAGGTCTTTCCCAGGGTGTCACAGGAGCTGAAGGATGCTCTGGCAACTCTGCAGCAGACTTTTGTTGTATCTGATGCCACCAGACCAGACTGCCCTATAATGTTTGCCAGCAGCGGATTTTTCAGCATGACTGGTTATTCGTCAAAGGAGGTCATAGGAAGAAACTGGTAAGTTCATGCTTTTAAATATGTAAGGAGGCTGTTGGGAGCCGTTCCTAAGGGACAAACTGCATCATTTTGCAGCCCAAAATCATTGCAATTTTCTATTTCTAGTCACAAGCAACAGCATACGGCCACACACTTGTCTGAATTCAGTTAATAAAAATAAGCCCATGTACATCCATCTCACATCACATGGTATTGTTTTCTTTCCTTTCTTTTTGCCGAAAATCACATGATAATCATCTTAATTGAACATAAAATTGGCATTTTTCCTTACTTTTTCAATACCACCCATGAGAATTAAGAATCCAAAAAGATAGTGAAGAACAATAATACAAGTATCCCATTTGAATTGACAATTGTTGTCTTCATCCAGCTATTTTCCTAGGGCAGTGTCAATGACAAATGATTGATTACAGATCATTTTTACTTTAGTAAAACTATCATCTCAAGTACCATACATCCTTAACTGATAGACATTTAGGTTTTCAATTTTGATGAATCTCTAAAAATTGAGTAATGCAATCATTATCGTCCCCATATTTTGTTTTTGGTTTTGCTGTTTCTTTAGGAAAAATACTAGTAATAAAATCTGAGAGTTGAGGGTGTTGTGCAGCCGCTTTCTACAAGGACCGGAAACAGACAGGACAGAGGTTGCCAAGATTAGAGATGCAGTTAAGAATGGAAAAAGCTATTGCGGCAGGCTCCTCAACTACAAGAAGGATGGAATTCCTTTCTGGAATCTTCTCACTGTCACCCCCATCAAAGATGATCATGGAAATACTATCAAATTCATTGGGTTAGTTTTCCTTTTATTTATTTTTTATTTCTTTTCTTCAAATTATCTTCATGTGGTATACTTAAACTGTATATTCTTTTTCCTAATGCATAGTATCTGAATGCTGTTTCTCCAGAATGCAGGTGGAGGTCAGCAAATACACAGAAGGTTTCAATGAAAAGGCCTTGCGGCCTAATGGACTGCCCAAGTCGTTGATTCGTTATGATGGTAAACTGTACTTAATTTGTTGGGGTATTTTATAGTGTCTTTAAGTTTTGTATGTAATAAGTCTACATTTTGGAACAGTTCGTCAGAAGGATCAGGCTCTAGATTCCATCACAGAGGTTGTCCAAACTTTGAAACATCCTCAATCTCACACTCGGACAATAAGTAATGATGCCAGCAACAAGCTTGAAGACAAGTTCAACCTTGATTACCTTCTGCCTAAATCTGCTGAAACTGAAAACGTTAGTACCCCTGGGAGATACACTCCCCAGTCAGACTTCAGTACTGGTACTCCTATACAAGAATTTGGCAAGAAAACTAGAAAATCAGGACGCATTTCTTTAATGGGGTGAGTCTTTTTCACCTTTTTCTGTTTTTAGACTGATGCTAAGTGTACATTTCCAAGGACATTGGCAGTATCACACATAATCAGCATTATGCTGCCCCAATTATTTTTCTGATACATCACATTTTCCTCCAGGCTTAAAGGCAGGTCGTCCAGCTTTGCAGCCAAGCAGGAAACAGAACCAATTATTGAACCAGAGGAGTTAATGACCAGAGACATAGAACGCACCGACAGTTGGGAACGTGCTGAAAGAGACAGGGACATACGCCAAGGGATAGATCTAGCAACTACGTTGGAACGAATTGAAAAGAATTTTGTGATCACAGATCCTAGACTCCCTGATAATCCCATTGTAAGGAACAGTTGTCAGTATTTTTCTTTTATCACCAACTTAATTTTACTTCAGAAGACATAACTCCAGTAGTCTATTTTCATGAAAACCACAGAACATAATTTTTACGTTCCAAAGTCAAAGCTTACTGCCTTTTCTCTTAGAAAAAAAATTCCATGCTGCTCTACTTTTTACGCCAGAGCCTGCATAGCTTGATTGCACTAGCTTACTAGCATGGATTCATTCTGAAAAATTACTATAATGTTCAAATGTATGCAGATATTTGCATCTGATAGCTTTCTTGAACTGACGGAATATACACGAGAGGAAATCTTGGGAAGGAACTGTAGGTATGAACTTTGTACTACTTTTAATTTCAATATCCAACTACTTCAATGAACTTTCCAGTCCTATGGTTTTTTCCATCGGTTTGTCAGATGAATCATATTAAACCAGCATAGAATTTTCTTCACAGGTTTCTTCAAGGACCAGAAACTGATCAAGCAACTGTCTCAGAGATAAGAGATGCTATTAGAGAACAGAGGGAAATCACTGTTCAGTTGATCAACTACACAAAAAGCGGTTCGTTAAATAAATAAAAAAAAAGAAAAAAGAAGTAAAAAAAAAAAACATGCATGCTTGCAGAAATTTTATATATTTCACTGAATTGTTAAAATTTTATGACTTGCAGGCAAGAAATTCTGGAATTTATTCCACTTGCAACCTATGCGTGACCAAAAGGTGGTTGCAGTACATTTTTCTTTCGATGCAGGAACAGTTACCATTTCAATTTTCAAGTGATTATCCTGCACATACTCTTTTGACCTATTCCTTGTTATTTTACAGGGTGAGCTTCAATACTTCATTGGTGTCCAACTTGATGGAAGTGATCATGTCGAACCCCTACGTAACCGCCTGTCTGAGAAAACAGAGCTAGATAGTGCTAAGTTGGTCTGTAATCATTCTCTTCTTCTAATTATATACAGAGCAAAAATGCAAGTACAGTTGCAATTTTTTAACTTCAGTGGGTTGTTATTTGACGTGTTGACATCTTTTTTATCAGGTAAAAGCCACAGCAGAAAATGTCGATGATGCTGTTCGGGAACTTCCTGATGCCAATTTGGTAAGGTATTCTTTCTTTCTCTTGGAATTATTAATAGCAATGTCTTAACCATTGATGTAAAAGATATTATAACTCAGTTCTTCCCATTGCAATTGAGATATCTATATCTCAATTTTACCTTGATAATGTTGTCTCAAGTTGCATGGACTCCTATAACTTTACACTTGAAATGGAGGAAAAGGATAGATAGAACAAAACATATGCTACTAAAAATACTTGAATATGAAACTAGTTCAGAATTCATTTGTTTTATATAATTCTACCATAAGACTTATCAGTATTTCATGAATGCATATAACAAATAATTATATGATTAAATTTGAAAACAATTAGCTTATGTTATAATAACGGTTATCCAAAATTTGACTTGATTTTTGCATTCTTCTGCTTTAGTTTGAACTCATTGCTATAACCAAAGTATCAAAATTGCCAATTTATAGAAGCCATGTGATGTTAGCTGATGTGACTTTTACATTGCCAAAAAATATTCAGAGACCAGAAGATTTGTGGGCAATCCATTCTCAACCTGTCTTCCCACGGCCTCACAAAAGAGATAGTTCTTCTTGGCTAGCAATACAGAAGGTATCCATCGTGATTAATGCCCTGTAAAACCATTTTCCAAACTGAAATTTTCTAAGTCGCTTAGTTAGACCTACTAGGTATGATACTATCCATTGTAGAGTTTGTTGTCTACCAGGTTCTGATAATGCATGCCTCTCGTTGCTCTCCCTCTTTCCCTGTCCTTTTCTATTTCATCCTTTTGGGTTTCTTATAGATCACTTCTCGTGGCGAAAAAATTGGTCTACATCATTTTAAGCCCATAAAACCCTTGGGCTGTGGTGATACTGGCAGGTACTGCTCTTTCCTAACTTTCTCGATGCTACTGTTAAAGTTGACTGTTCCAACATAGATGTTCTGTCAATATAACCACCATCTTCAGTCAAGTGACACTGAGGAAACAACTCATGCTTACCCCTTGAATTTACTTTTCACAAATGTTTTTCAGCTGCTAATTTATGGCTTCTCTACTGCTTCTGAAACTGTTCACAAATGCTTCCCCTAGCCAGTGCGGATGATGTTAAACCCCTAAACCGTTAATAATATACGATGATATGAATTCATAATTAGTTCTTTTCCATATCAAAATTATGGTGGTAATTCTTGCAGTGTTCATCTGGTGGAACTAAAAGACACAGGAGAATTATTTGCTATGAAGGCAATGGAGAAGTCAGTGATGTTGAATCGTAACAAGGTCTGCTTATTGCTTAAAATTGTTATGCTCGAAATGCATTTTCTATTTGATGTGATTTTATTTGACCCATGAATTGCTATATGCCTGCCTGAAGAAGTTGTGCTTCTCTTCTGTTTACCTTATGGATTATGTATCTGAATGTTCATATAAGCATTTGCATTTGTGATGGATTATTGTCTGATATAAACAACTCTTTTGTGACCAATAAGCGTTTTTCGAAATTTTGAAATTATAAGTAAACAGTTGAGTGGGTGCCTCACTTTGTTCCCTTTACAGGTTCATCGAGCATGCGTTGAAAGAGAAATCATCTCACTTCTGGATCATCCTTTCCTTCCCTCATTATACTCTTCTTTTCAGGTTTTCTCATTTTCATTCCTTGTTCCTCCAACTATTTCACAAGATTTCTGGATACTTAAGTGGGTATATAGAGGTGTTCATCTTATGTACAATTGATTGATGTGCGACTGCTATCACATTAAAGTTGCCATCCATAATTAGTAATCGTAATTATATATTCCTATTTCCCATTTTACGACATGTGCAACATGCTATGTTCTTCAACATGCTGTTAATTATGTTCTTCAACATGCTAAATTGATGCTACTACTAAAGATGTTTCTAGTTTGAAACCTTGAGTTAATTTACTAAATAAAATGAAGTGTACTAACCTTTTCTTATCTCCTCAGACTCCCACACATATTTGTTTGATAACAGACTTTTGCCCTGGTGGAGAGTTATTTGCCCTACTTGATAAGCAGCCAATGAAATTTTTCAAAGAAGAATCTGCAAGGTACACCACCAATTCCTTGCCTAAAAATCACAACAAACATAAATTACATTCTTCCTAGTGAACAGACCTGAATCTCTGCTTGCGGATTTTAATTACCACTTAACAGTGAGTATTGTAAAATGAATTTGGATGACTTGGCTGATGGCTATAGAATTTGATCACTTCACATTATACTCAGTATGGGCCTTGGGGCAGGAATTTTTTAATCACTGGGCTATTTTTTGATCCTAGCATCTTTCAAGTGCATGTTTCTTGTTAGTTTTATGACTGAATTACTGACATGTCTAAATGACCAGGATATCTGGACATTTCTTATGTGTGCAGTTCTTACTACTGTTTTATTGTTTTGCTTTTCCAGGTTCTATGCAGCAGAGGTTGTCATTGGTTTGGAATATCTTCATTGTCTAGGTACCTTGATAAACTAAGAACAGATACATTTGTCTGTATTATTTTCATTTCTTTTTTCAATAACAGAGAGAAAGAAACGTTTTTCTTCTTCTTCTTGTAGCATAAAGAGGAGGAAAATAACAGAAAGACAGAGAGAGAGTGTGTGGTTGCTTTCCATAATCTAAGGATTTCCTGCTTATGCCTCTTCGCTTAGATTTAGGCACCAGTGAACTAATTGAATGCAATATGGTTCAGCAAGCTTGAGTGATTTATGAGATTTAATCAAAAAGAGTTGCAAGAAAGATATCTACTGCTTTTCTGCTCACTGTGCTTTCATTTTTCATGGTTTATGACAGGAATAATATACCGAGACCTGAAGCCAGAAAATATTCTACTCCAGAAGGACGGGCACGTTGTATTAACCGACTTTGATTTATCATTTATGACATCCTGTAAACCCCAAGTATGTGAATTTTGATTTTGCTTGATATTTGGTTAGATGATTCATTTGATAACTAACGATTCTTTTGCATGAGATTAAAGTTTATAACGATTTACAGGTTTTAAAGCATCCCTTGCCTAGCAAGAGAAGGAGATCCAGGAGTCTACCACCTCCAACATTTGTTGCAGAACCAGCTGCACAGTCAAATTCATTTGTTGGAACTGAAGAATATATTGCTCCAGTACAGTGACTCTCTATTCATGCTTAATATTCAACTATTTAACTCAATTCATTACAAATATAACAAAAGAATATGTTTCCTTCCTGTATCTATTTAGATACTTACAGTTCACTTTGTTTCAGGAAATTATTACTGGTGCAGGACACAGTAGTGCAATTGACTGGTGGGCTCTTGGTATGTAAATGGTGAAGACATCATATTCTTTCACTTTTTTCTTTGCAAATGCATTTATCTGCCTAACTTTCTTTCACTGATTCTTTCCTAGCCTAGTTAATATTCTGTTAAACATAACATTCATGGATTTATTTTTGGAATTTTTAGGTATTTTGCTGTATGAGATGCTTTATGGCCGTACGCCTTTCAGGGGTAAAAACAGGCAGAAAACATTCTCCAATGTCTTGCACAAAAACCTCACCTTCCCAAGTAGCATTCCGGTATTTTTCTAATCATTGGTTCGAAGGTCAATCATTCTAATTATACGGTCAATTTCATGAGTACTGTATATCACCCAACACAACTGCTCAGCATGAATTTGAGCCATACATAATACATTCTTATGGATATTAAACTACAATCACTAAGGTCTACTTCACGCAACTTAAGTACTTAAATTTCTGTATTATTCTTTTAACAGAATAAAGTAGGCATCTCCGGATGAATCATGTGAAGTATAAGAACCAGCTTGTGCTGATGTAGTCATGCAGATATCCTCATTTATTTTCTAGCTGCTAACCTAAACATGTTTGGTATTGCAGGTTAGTCTTCCAGCGAGACAGTTAATTAACGCATTGTTGAACCGGGACCCTGCCAGCCGTTTGGGGTCAGCTAGCGGTGCCAATGAAATCAAACAACACCCTTTCTTCCGTGGCATAAATTGGCCTCTAATACGCTGCATGGTAATAGAACCTTTCCCCGACTCTCCTAATGGAGGCAGAACATATTCTGGCTCTTTAATTCTTAGAAACAACTTTGTTGCTGCTTACACTGTTACATATTTGGCTGTTGTTTTATATGCAGAGCCCACCGCCATTGGAGGTGCCTCTTCAATTAATCAAGAAAGATACTCACGCCAAAGATGTAAAGTGGGAAGATGATGGAGTGCTCCTTAGTTCTATCGACATGGATATTTTCTAAAGGTTCATACATATAATCTTTCCAGTTTTTAATTTGTGTGGTTATTGTCATGAGTATTGCTTCATAGTAGACTTACCTCACTACTTGCAATCTTTTGTGGACAGGATGATGTATGGATTATAGTCCACTTTTTCAATATTGATGTTCGTCGACTGAGCAGGTATACTCTTAAAATGGAACATATGCAGTGCATCTACAAACAAGATGACTTCCTAGTGCTGTTTGCAATGAAGCTACCTCTGCTTGGTAAGAGCCATAAATTGGTCCCTCGTGGGCATATAGACTACTTAGGCTGGGTTGATAGGGGGGTACAGCCAAATTGGATGAAAACAGTGTTGAGGGGAAGCGTCCTACCTTGAACTAGGTTACTTGGGTCCACTGTGTAACAGTCTATAGTGGAGCTGTAGGCATGAGTTTGACTCGATGTGTTCTAAATAAAAGTGTTATCAGTTTTTGATTAATGAAAAAGAAAAATCGATCAATCTTTGTTCATATGAATTGCAATTTGTCACGTTTCTTCCCCAATCTTACCCTCTTTTTTTCCAGTAAATAAAAAATAAGTATTACCCATACCTGACATGATTGCTTCGACAAGCCATCAAATGTCTCTCTTCAACAAATATGAAAGGAAAGACGATTCTTTGCACGATCACTCAAATATGAGGCACATCCTTCCTGTTTGACTTCCACAAGAAAGGGAAAGAGAAAAACGTATATTTAAGCCTCGTATGGTTAAAAAATATTGTCTACCCATAGTACAGGGCGAAGCGATGAAGACAACAATAAAAATATCAACTTAAAAATGAACAAAATCAATAGGGCCTGTTGCATTTTATCTACAGCCAATAAATCCACGCTTGAAACCCAAATGCATGACCATATACATAATATAACATGTGTGAGATGAAGAATTGTCAATTCTACAATCTCTCAAATCCTATATTCATTACATATAATTCAGTTCTTGAAATGAAATTCAAAGAGAATTTGGTACAGATGATACTCCAAAATCAACCAAGACAAATGACCATGACTCATCAGAATCTACTTCGTGGCCTGTGCAATTATATTGCTAATGGAGCTGGCCTGCTCTTTTGCAGTCTCCACCAGTGAATCCTACAACCAACAGAACAATTCACTCAGAAAATTGCAAATGATGACAACCAAAGACATTCAACAATGAAAAGATCCTACCTGTGCAGCTATTAAACGTGCCACAGTTTTCTTGCTTGGCTCTTGAAGTTCACCAGCAATCAGCAGTTCATCCAATATATAGTAGGCCTTCAACGTTCAACGGAAGCAGAGAGTTAAGCAAAGACCCTATTTTAACATCCATGATCTAGAATCCTTAACAACAATGCTATTTACTTACTAAACACATTTGGAATGACATTTTACGACATAAGTCATCTACAAGAAAAAGGGTAAACTACATAAAACAACACCCTCAAGTTTATATCGAAGTTACACCGTTACCCTCCTATTTTTAAAAACCACATTTTCACCTATAAATTGGATGCAATTAGTTGGATATTGATAATTTTCTAACATGATGATCAGAATTACCAAGCAAATATACCACAAACAATTTGTGGGGAAGAACAAAAAAACCCTCATGCAAGTAATTCTCCATTAGCAATATAATAGATGCCAAAACCAAAAGTATTACTATATTTTTCTAGAAAAAAAAGGAGAAGCCTTCTCTCAAAGATATGAGATATCAGACTCTGCAACACTCCCTAGAAGCAGCAAACCGATAACAATCTCAACTACATATTCCAGTTCTCGGCCACAAGATTAAAAATGCCATCAGCCCTTTTTTGGGATTTATTAGAAGTGGAGGAAAATTCACTGTGCCATACAGGAAAACAGAACACTTAAACCACTCAATTGACAGACATCAATTCAGCGAGGTGTAGTTTAAGAGCTTCTTCAGGATACAGGAGACTGGAGAACATCAAGAAATACTCTGCTATGGGAGCAAGTATGGAGAGTTTATGATTCAAAGAAACAAATGGAAGGAAAGGAGGATAGGGATGGGTATGTTAAGTAATGAGAAGAATGGTGCAGTAATGGAGTGGGAGGGTAAGTGCTGCTAAAGATTACATGGAGTGGGAGGGTAAGTGCTGCTAAAGATTACACGAACGAGAGAGCACAATTTCAACATAAACTCAAGGGGTGATGCATAATTTTCCATGGAAGAAAATCTCTAGAGAATCCCTAATCACAGGTACATGACAAGCATAACAAACATACCTTATGAAAGTTGAAGATCAAGTCCAATTCACAGACCTGCATATAAATTAATTCACAATCAGATGTAAATATAGTGGCGCCATTCACACTCCCGCATAAGGTCAAGATTAAGTTTCACTCACACTGCCAAAGTATCGGTCAAGAATCTCAACATAGTGATGAATAATTTCTAGAATCTCTAATTCATTGTCATCCTGGTCAATGCACATGCAAAAGTAAAGACTAGCATATCTGCATAATTAATATCCCACCTTAGTTGATAATCCTGAAATGGTCAAATAGATTCATAGTAAAAGAGGTCTCACTGTCATATTGTAGTGTTACCTTTTATAAACGACTTTAAATCCTCTCCACTCCACAAAATTACAGAGTTTGGGTCCCCTTGCAAGAATCACTCCACTGAGCTCACGGATAACCTTCTCAAAATGCATTATCATGAAGCATTAATACCATGAAGTGAGATCCAGCTTCAAAAGAGCATCAACAAAGTACTAAAGACAAAAGTTGAAAATGAAAATTGTGCCAGAACCTTGTAACTATTATGACTTCATCCTTTAAGGTGCACACTTTGCAAATAATCAATGAAGTTAATGAAATGTGCTGGTCATACCTTTGTCCTTTCTTTCTGAGAATAAGGTGAATACCATTTTGTCAACCTAACTTTCCCCTGTCGACTAATTAGAAGCACAAAGTGAATCTGAAACACACAAAGATCATAGATTACAGACAGAAGCAGAGTTGAAGCTTAATTTTAAGTTTCCAGCATAATGGAACAATACTAGAAGAAATATACATACATACATACATACATATAAAAGAGTGTGTGTGTGTATGTGTGTATAGATCACTGTGATAATCAGATCCCAAAACGAACGCAAATTTGCTTTTTTGCTAGCACTATGAGAGCCAAGAGTCATTCTATATAACATGTAACTTTTGCAATATTAACATAAAAGCCTTGTAGTCCTCGTCAATCTTTCATGAAGCCCTAAATTCCTGCACCAGATGTAACCTATAAGAATTTCCATTTCCTACACAGCATTTGAATTAATGACATGTGGCTCTGGCCAACCTCTTAGCTTGTGTCTTCATGGCCGGTTTTCTCTATAATTAACAAATACATCACGATGACATGTGATTCATATCTAAAATACCTTCATCCAAAACAATTACTACAAAAATTAAGAGCAAAATGATATCTTCAATATACATAATTAGTTAATGCCTCCCGAAATCATTGGAACAATAAGGCTACAGCAAACAGAAAATTTTCATAGAAATCACTAGAACTAAGTAGTCAACCTCTACTATTCAAAAGTTACCATTGAACTGAAATGTTTAAGTACGATCAGATTTGATTAGAAATCAGAATAAATTTCAAAGACATGAGCAGAAATAACGAAATAAGTGGGATCTAATAATAAATCAGAAGAACAAACAGCAATTGCAGTCAGCTATAGCAATAGATAACTTCCGATCAAAAAACAAACAGTAGAACCAAGTCGCAGATCCAAAGAGAAACGAGAAGGTGCAAAATGTAAACTCAATAACTAAAGCACAGGGGGAATTTTAAGATCACAAAAAAGATGATACACCAAATCATGAATCTAAACAGCGCAAAGAAGCAGCAAAAGCAGATCCATGTTTTGGATGAGAAAATGAAACGAAACACGATTATAATTCACCGAATAATGATAATAACACGATCAAAAATGAAAAGGAGGGGGCGAGGAGTTAGTTACCATCGTTGGCGTTGGCGTTGGCCGGGAAGTCAAAATGAAAATCGTGGCTGTCCTAAAGCTCAGAAACCGGTGTCCCGATTCTGAAGTTCCGCCGCTGCTACGGCTTTATGGTTATTTGAACAATTTAATTTCAAGAGGATCTGACTTGGGCCGTCCTCGCCGACAAAAATATCTACCTACAGGCATAGTTTTATGACCCATCCTACAATGAGAAACAACCGGTGGCCCATTATTTGTCTAGCCCAACTTTCCTTAGCCGCAAGGATAAACTAGTGCTTTCCTTTAGATAAATAGAACATAGAAACAATACTAAATCTATTAAGACATAATATTCGAAAAAAATTTAAATAAACTCCTATATTTTTATTTTGAGTCAAATAAATTTTTATAATTAATTATTAATTTAATTAAAATATTATTTATTATTATATACTACGTGGTACTGATGTTTCGTGTTAACATATGATAATTAATAATGATATGATATGTTTGTATATTATAATTGATGATAAATGTGACATGATAGTTTGATATGATAACATGAGCATGTGCCATTTTATACCATCCACATTAACATCATATTAGTGTTATATAGATATAAAATGATAAGTAATATTTTGATTAATAACAATTAATTAATCATTAATCATAAAGGTTCATTTGATTCAAAATATAAGTACAAAGACTTGATTGAATGTACTAAAAAATTAAAACTTATTTAAATTTTCTTCAATAATTTAAAGACTTATTTAAACATTATGCCATCTCTTAAAATCATTGTTAAGAACAAATCTCAAAATGCATGTTCACATGTGATAATTAGGACAGATAAAATTTAGAATATAATAATTAAATCATATTAAAATTCTTGACACAATGATAAGTTTATGGATTACACGACATTAGTTGAAAAGATTAACTTGTTTAGACATAATAAAGGTAATCATTTAAACACAATTAATTTGTGGAAATACAAATAATAAATTATTTTGTGTACTTTAAATATTAAAGATTTAATAAATTAATTTAAACAAAATATATTGATTAATTTTAATTAATTTATTAACATAATTAATTAAACGTACATCGAGTCAACCTACATCATACACAAATATTTTTGTATCATAAATGAATTGACACAATTATATAAAATTTAAATTCACTGATTCCATGTGACGATCTAATTGTTAGATCTAGAGACATAATTAATTGAGCTCAATACTTATTTTTTAAATATATATTTATATATATAGATATAGATATAATCTCATTATTATTACTGCACATACTTATATTTTGGAAATATGTCACAAATAATTTAGGTTAAATAAATATATCCTTCACAAATTTTTCCTTGATTATTTATAAATCAGCAGCGTTGAAACACTCCCATCATCATCAAATATATAATTCTAGGTCAACATGACCCATTTTGCTGCCCAAGGGACAGAATGTTGTTGGAGGGCAACCATCCCTCAATACACTCTAATATCTAATTTCCCATCTCTTTCTACATAAATAACAATAATAATAATAATAAAAGGAATAAAAAATCTAAGGTCCAACTCATTGCACTCACCTTTCGCTAACCATTCTTTTCATCTCTTCACCCCTCCCCCTCCTCTTGGCATACTTCTAGCTTTCATCAAATGAAATCCACCATCATTGGCGAGAGAATTCCCCAATTAATGCTGCTATATATATTAAGAGATTGGATCAGAAATTCCCATATCCATTGCGTGCTTAAATTTATATTCCAATGCTTTTGTTAATGGAATGAAGACATTAATTCCTGAATCAAAAGCAGGAGGGGTGTGGGAATGATATTGCAACCCTGATAAGACTATATTTGTTGACTTGTGCGTGTAATATAATGCCTACTGGGACGGTCCATAAATTTGGCAAACTGTTGCCATCATGCACCTGCCCATGCTAATTTTGGTTACGGAATAATGGTGAACCCACTCTCCCATGCCGCTCATTTGCTTTGCCCTCAATGAGAAAGAAGCGTCCATGACTAGGTGTTAGTTTAATTATTCGAAGTAAAGAAAGAGCAATGAAGCAGTCATATAGATTTATCAGTTGACATCGGCTGCTAATTGACCCTAGATTTGCAACAGAACTAGTATTTATTTAGTATTATATTGAATTCCTCTCCTTCGTTGACTTCAGATATTTAAAGCTATCATCAGAAGACATCCGTGGCCATAGCCTTTTGCCAAACGAAAATGAACTACAGCTTGGACATCAACACTTACTAGTAACTCTTTCGATTTACAGCAACGGTCTGCATAAAATGTACATATTTACTCTCAGCTATGATGTAAAAATAGTGCCTCCAAAAGGAAATTTAAAATGAAAGCCAGGAAGAAATTAGGTGGGAGGCTGTATGTGGAGTGGTTCCACATTTTGCATGAGAAGAATTTACATTATCAAACAAGAAAGACCGGCAAAGTGGGCAGGTAAACTGATCGTGGTCTAGCCATTTCTCAATGCAGTTCATATGGAAGACATGTCGGCATTTGCGGAGTTGGCTGACAACATCTTCCTTTTCGAACTCCACCAAGCAAATGGAGCACACTTCCTCTACTTCTCCATTGTCTGCTGTTCTTCCTCTGCTGCAGTTTGAAAGTTTCAAATCTTCAAACCTTGCCACCGCAAGGCAGACATTCACCTGGCAGCTCTCCTCTGCTCGATCCCATGGAAGGGCAAAGCCAAGTAACCTGAGAAGAGCTCTCTTGAGCTGAAGAAATGGAATCCATATGCAGGTGTAGAAAATAAGGGCAGCCGTGCATAAACGCGAGTGAGAACACATTAGAGAAATCATTTTCTGGTTTTTTTTTTCCTTTCGCTGTCAGAACTTTCCTACAAGCTTTTTCAAAGAGAAAAGGATGAAAGAAACAAACTCTGCAGTGGGTTTTCTTTCATTTATCTGGAAGGCTAGTGGTGACTGAAGATGATAGTTTGACATGAAGAATGAGAGGGAGGCAACCCTTTATATAGGAAATGAAGCTCAAAGAGTCAGTGACTTCCTTTATGTTGGAGTGAAAATAACGTGCTAGTGTTCCCCAATACTCCAATTGTAGCAACGATTTGACTTTTTGGGAGGTTCGCTTCATCTTGCAGAGGAATATTAAAGTGTTTGAAAAAAACCTTTTAAAATGGAAGTCGTGTGTTTTTTATTGTATGGGTCGTTATCGAACTCTGAATTCGGCGAGGGTGCAGGGCCGGCGCCGACCCCACATCCCCTCAGTCTCCCCTTTTATTTTGGATAAAAACAATTCATGTTTAGCAGCCACGCTTCCAGCCAAAGCAACAAGCATGCTATTTCAGTGATTAATTATTACGTAAAAGATAAATTAATTCGTTAACCCAAAACTGCCCAAGGCATGAGACCTCTTGTTCTCTTAGACGAGTATCAAGGCTCATTTCCCACTCAAACCTACAATATTAAGCCTAAACTAAAGTTGGTTAGGCTTATAAACAAGACCAAGTTGCTAGAGATCTAATAGGCAGATTCCAGTCGTGTTTAAATAATCATTATAATTTATGAACAGTTGCTCGCATCAAGGTCGTCTTTCCTTTTAATCTACTGCTCAACTTGCAGATAATCGACAATCGGTTTGTCCTATCTTCAATTTGACCCTCCTTGACCCTAGCCGGAGACAAATTGCTCCAGAATTGGCTCCTTAACTCAGGCTAAACCTGTTTGCATATTTCTTGTTTCCTCTTAAAGTGGTTTACATATGAATGAAAATTGTTAGTTACAAGGATATATGCACCATTAGAAACCAAAATATGCGTTAAAAATTTAATGGTAAACCATGTGTCACATGGCCCTTACTCCTGCAAAAGGTCTGCGTTTTTATCTTATGGGGAACAATGTTTAGATGCTCTTTGATTCTTATACGTAGCTTGGTTTCCCCAGTGGATCAAAAAGGCAACATGTGCAGAGTTATCAAACTCACGCTGGAGGGTTTGCGTATGCTTATCAAAACCACAACATGAATATTATCAATTTAATGGTCAACTTATTATGGGGACAACCAAAACAGGGAACACCCACAGATAAGTTGGTTGTAATCCTCTCCAGCCTAGGTTTGACAATCTTTCTATTACGAGGAAATAAATAAGACCGACCAAATCACAAAGATCTTATAGGGCATTGAGAAAACCTATTGGTGAGTTGCGCTTAGCATTTAACCTTTGGGGTACCTTGTGAATTGATTAAATATGCTATTCTTCTCTTCAAGAGGAGACGTATCTTCTTTCACTTGAAACCCTCTTCAAAATAAACAATGCCTGACCACGTGCTGTGCACAACCAGCGCAGGACATACCGGGGAGTATATATTCGACCATTTTTTCTGTTACTAACCGACTTCTGATGCGATGAGATCCATTTATCTTTGAAGGTTGTCAAACTCTCATCCTGCAACATAGATTTGGATGATGACCTTGCTGATTAAAGCATTCAACCGGCAGTGGTTGCATCTTGGTTCTTGACAGTAGGTGCCATCAAGGCAGGGGGATTTCACAGCAATTAGACCTTCAAGCTGGGGATCTTCCAAGATGCACCGAAATGCTAAGGCTTTTCACTCCTGAGAGATTCCTATTCATTCCAAGGTCAAAATTTTAACATTATCAGGACAGTGATCCCAGTAACATTAGAGGAGTCTCTTTTTATATTTAAGTATTTTCATCTAATAAAGCTAAGAATGATCCTGGAACTTAATTAAGAATATTAACTATATGTACTTGCACGTCCTTGTATCCACCAGATCTAAATTCAACATTTAGATAAGTGCAATGGATAAACCAGCTTGATATCAAATAGCCATTGCTAATTTGTGTCAATTTCAGTTTATATGAAACAGCAAAATTAGAACTTAGAAGTACTAGCATTCATGACAGAGCTACTAACCCCACCGCCACTGATGCCTGCTAATGCTTTAATCAATGCCTCCACTACTTCCTTTGCTTTCTCTACTTGACCGGACCCACTACTGTCACTAATCCACATCAACTTGTTTGACCATCTCCTTTCTTCCAAGGGATTACTTCCACCCCCAGAAAGGCCTTGTCGTGCTCCTCTGTTGAATCTTTACTTCTTATTGTTTAGATTTGCTAATAGCTAAGCCATCATCCCCTGGCCACGGCTACCTCTACCATTGCCCTCGTTTTTGTCATTCTACCCACAAAATCTTTAACATTGTTGTAGACTTGTAGCTATTTGCTATGCAACAACAAAATTGTATGAGAAAATTAGTTTATCTGAAATTAGTCAAGATATCGAATGCTCATTTGAAGTCTAAAGAAACAATATAAATACACATTAAGATACCACTTTACAAAGCCTCACATGAAAAATTGTCTTTAAACATTTTGTTAAAGCAGCAACTTGTGACAATCAACTTTTACACAATTGGATCAACAACACTTGCAAAACAGCAATAGCTGCTTATGCCGGTACAAGTTCTATTGCAAAGGTTTAGAAGCCAAAAGATCAGGATTTTTATTTCTAGTGGCTTGCATTGCTTAAACACAATTTCAAAATGAATGGCCATACTTAGGCATTCTTACCACTGGATCAGCTGATGCGAAGTGCAAGAATGCATGTACGTTTTCAATTGAAGTGAATTTGACAAATTGTGCGATTGCACATTTTGCTTTTCTAGAACTGGAGAGTTGGTTCCATCTTTGTCAACAGTTGTTCTGTACTAAAAGCAAAAGTAGCCAAAAATCAAACAAATTATGATGATTTTCACCTTTCCTCCTTTCCTTTTGTTTCCTTCTTGCATTTTAAGGCATCATTCTGCAATATATTTAATCTGATTTTAGTTTTTAGCCTCAAGGTATTGTGACACAATATACCAGCAAAATGTAGTAAGAGCTCCTGTATAAAAACTGGTATCCTTGCTAATTGGTTGATCAAACATACAGTGATAACAGTTGACAAAACATACCACCAACACATTCAACGGCAGCAAAATGCAAACCTAAGAAATTGAATAGAAAAGAAGAGGTAACTTTCATTCATAAAATCAACCATTTTCCAATATCGTCCCACATATGTGGAAAATAAATAACAGGAAACCAAGAAAAAAGGGCAGGGCAGAGAGACTTACAAAAGTTGTGAGCCTAACAGTAAGGAAAAAAAAGTTTAAAATGTTTTCTGAGAGGGTTTCTTCCCAAATATTGCTTCCCAAACCAAAGGTGAAAAAGGTGCCTTCTTGTCCAGAAATTGTCTAACAGCTTTATCATTAAGGACAAATCCCTTTTGTTTTAAAGTTCCAATAACACTCTGTGCTTCTTCCACACCCTTCTCCTTACACAATCCATCAACCAAGCCCACAAATGTGGTCACATTAGGGGAATGTCCCGCTTCAAGCATCTCCAAGCAAAACTCAATGGCATCATCCAATTTGTTACATCTATACAATCCTTGAATCAATACAATATAACTAAAGGAATTAGGAGTTACACCTTTAGACTGCATCTTCCTGAAAATTCTCTTTGCATCATCAAGCTTATGGGCTTTGCAGAAGCCATCAACAACAGCTGTGTATATAACAACTTCTGGGATTGTACCTTTCTCCCGCATTGATCCGAAAAGCTTCATTGCTTCTTGGATAAGACCATCTTTACAGAGCCCATCAAGCATGGCTACGGCATTGGGGATAAGACCAGTCTCCTTCATTTTCTTGAAGATCTCATCAGCATCCTGTGGCGGGGAAGGCTTTTCTTCTTGCTCTTTTCTACGTAACAGGGCTGCAGCTTCTGAATCTGAGGGCTGTTTTCCTCTCTTGTTGTCAAGCCCAAGCTTGAATTTTTCCAGGAAATTTTCATCAGATTGAGAATCCTCTCTCTTCCTGTTAGGATCAGAAGCAAATTTGGTATTGAAAGATTGAAAAGAGGAACCATTACTATTCAGGGTGGCTCCTTTGGTTTCTCTAAAAGAGGGATTGAAAGGCCTTTGACCTTCTAAGGGTCTGTTGGGAATAGGCTCTGGAGGCTTGTCACCATCTCCATTGCTGTTAAAACTGATAGGGTCGTTGTCTCTGAAGGGTCCTCTCATATCACTGAAAAGGCGCGTTTGCAGAAGAGAAAGTGAAGGCGGTGATCCTAAAATGGGGTGATGCGGCTTCAAAGTTAAAATCTTCATCAGCTTTGTAAAAACCCGAGCTTGCGATGATTCCATATTGTAGCACTAATTTTAGTATCAAAGGCTGTTGTTTCTTCTTCAATCCAAAACACCTGCTTTTGATTTTGACAGTAAGTAAGGGTTTAAGCTGAGGGAAGCTAGGGTTTTGAGGCCAAAAGAGAACAGAGGGAGAGGAAGAGTTAGAGGTAGAGAGAGGAAGGCGAATATTGTTGAGGGGTAAAATCGCCATTTAAGTACGAGCAGGAAGGGTAATAGAGGTAATTTCACGAGTAAAATTGAGCAAATCCCATTTTTCAGCGGTAAACCCAGTAGCGAGAGGACACTGGATATTGGATAAGGCTTTTACAATGCCCGGAAGCTCCACTTTATCCCAGTAGCTTATGCAGCTCTAATGCCCCACAATCCAATCACTTGCCGATAGCGGTCGGGCTTTGCCTTTGGTTTTCTCTAATTCAATTTCAATAGGTAATGTTGCCCCGTTCAATCACCCCAGTAATATTTCACGTGGTTCATCAACATCAATTCAATTGGAAAGAAACAGAATAAATTCTGAAATCTTTGCTTAGGTTTCCCGTTCTCTTTTGTTATAGAATTAATTTTTGTGTTGTGTCTTTTTTTTTTCTTAAAACACTCTCTTCGGAAATCTCTGCTTTGTTTCTTGGCATCATTTACTGATTTACTCTGCTTGGTCTTGAACTTCATCTTGATTAAGTTGTAATTTTCGGTCTTATGTCTTTTTTAGCCCCCTGAATTCGTCTTCTGTTAGTCTTTTTTGTTGGTGATTACTTGTAAGAGTCCACTTGAAGGAGCTTCATTTGCTCATTGCTTAGCTCTTTTGATAATGCCAGTGAAGCTAACAGGACTACATTCTCCCCCCCCTCCCCCAGTTAAAGTAACTGTATTTGATAACCACTCGAAGTATAAACCTTGATGTGCCTTTCAGTTTCTTGACTATAGTGCCATTGCAACATATTTTACATGGTAGCCTTGACGTCAATGTGAATTTACAATTCTAGCTAGAGATTAAAGTTTTGCTCATCTTTGAAACAGATATGGAGGTTGCCAGCAGTCAAAATGGTAGTAGCATCATGTGGTTCTTCAGAGACAAAGGTTTTGATGATAAAAGTATCAACGAAATGTTCAGAAAGTGCAAGCGCCTTCAGGGTGTCCAGAAGGAAAGAGCCTCTGAAAACTGGGCTTACCTGAAAAGCATTGGTATTCAAGAGAGAAAGCTGCCTTCTGTTGTTTCCAGGTGCCCCAAAATTCTTACCCTTGGTCTAAATGAGAAGCTTGTCCCCATGGTAGAGTGCCTTGCTACCCTGGGAACTAAACGTCATGAAGTTGCTTCTGCGATTGCTAGATTCCCTCACATAATCTCTCACAGTGTGGAAGAGAAGCTTTGCCCACTCTTGGCTTTCTTTCAAGCATTAGGGGTCCCTGAAAAGCAACTGGGCAAAATGATATTGCTAAATCCAAGGCTCATCAGCTATAGCATTGAATCTAAACTCACAGAAATAGTTGATTTCCTTGCCACCCTTGGACTTACTAGAGAAGGGATGATTGGTAAAGTTCTGTCTAAATACCCATTTATAATGGGTTATAGCGTTGACAAAAGGCTACGCCCTACCTCTGAGTTTTTGAAATCAGTAGGTTTGTCTGAGACAGATCTTCAAACACTGGCCATGAACTTTCCTGAAGTGTTGTGTAGAGATGTGAGGAAGATTCTTAGACCTAATTTTGCATATCTAGAAAGATGTGGATTTGGGGATAGAGAGAAAGCAGCTTTGGTGGCTGGCTATCCCCCTATTCTTATCAAGAGCATCAAGAATTCTTTAGAACCTAGGATTAGGTTCTTGGTTGAGGTGATGGGGAGGCAAATTGAGGAAGTAGCTAATTACCCTGACTTTTTTCGGCATGGTTTAAAGAAGAGATTAGAGTTGCGGCACAGACTTTTGAAAGAGAAGGATGTCACTTGTAGTTTAAGTGAAATGCTGGACTGCAATCACAAGAAGTTTCTACTGAAGTTTGGATTGTTTAAAGGGTTTGCCTAAGGTATTAGAGCTACATTCCAATTCTCTTTGATCTATCATTTTTGTACCGTGGCTTGATTGTCACCTTGGTCCATGAAGTGAATTTTTGTATAGGTTTCTAAGCTTATCAATGAGAAATTAAGATCAGCAACTGCAGCTTTTGGCTGAGCATATAGTAATTCTGTATTTCAGTCTGACATAAAGGTTGTCTATGAAGCCTTACGTCCATGTGGTGTTTGCTAAGTAAGTGAGTTGCCATATCTAAGAGGTATCATAACTCATAGTTCAGCACTGACTGATGCAACATCACTTGTGACGTAGTTTAAGAGTCTGTCTGAATGTTGAATTCTAAGATTCGTAAAGATCATTAATGTCCATGTCTGTTGCTTTCAGAAAACAATCTTCTCTGTTAGATTTTCATGGTTTATTCAATCAATAAACAACATTTATCATTTTTGCTAGTTTGATTTTTTAGAACATTTTGACATACTGAAGATTAGTGCTTTTTGTACCAATATGGCTATACCATTACCTGGTAATAGTTTACAGGAATTTTCTGTCTTTGAATGAGGTTATGGTGGTGCGCCTGTATGGCATTGAGTACTTTACTATTACAGCATTAAGTTTAGAACCTCAAATGCAGTAATCATTTCTTAAGAGGTTGTAAATGTGAACAACTAATTCAGAACATCTAAGACAAGAATATCTGCTAGCTTCCATTTTGAACTTCATCTGTGTTTGAGCTATTCACAGTGTGATCAAGGACATTTATACTAGAATAAATGTTAGAAATCTTAATCCAAATTTAACTTTTGGTTCAAGTCATAGCACCCTCATCTTGTATAAAAAATTAATTAGTATTTCAAAATCAACCCACTATAAAAATGTTGCAGTGCGGGACCTTGATGCTGTTACCTCTGCAACGTAAAGCCTTGAGCACCACTGCCCTGAAGCCAAAAACATCAGATTCAGGGGACTGTGTGAGAGCACTTGGGGCAACATAACCCATTGTATCAGGGACTCCAAGTAATCGAAGCTCTGCATGGAGTTGCCTTCAATTTTCCAGGGCTCACCAAAGTCAGTACTTTTAGCCGATCATAGTGGCCTACACATTCTTGAAGCTGCAGAAGTTAAGCCTGGGGATGTGTTGAATTCCTCTGCGATGTTGTTTTTACACTCCGCCGTCCAACAACATCTTGTAAAGAAAATGCCGAGCTGGAAAGCGAATTGTCAATGGAGCTAAGAGGTGTAAGAATACCAGCAGGCCATTGAAAGACAGGCTTGAATGGAGGTACATGAGGGACCGGCAAAGTTCCATTCATAATTTGGAAGATGTCCTGAGTTTGAGGCCTTTCACTGGCAATAGGATGTGAACATGCCAACCCCAGTAGTAACAACCTCTTCGCTTCATCAACCACGAATTCGTTGTTGAGGCGTTCATCCACAGCTTCTACAATTCGCCTTTCACGATGTAACATCCAAACCCAATCAACTAAAGTATAAAGATCTTGCTGGTGTTGGATCTTGATTCCAGGCCTTCTGCCACAAACAACCTCAAGCACCACTGCCCCAAAGCCAAAAACATCAGATTCAGGGGTGGCACTCCCTGTATGAAAGCACTCTGGAGCAACATAACCCATTGTACCAGGGACTCCAGATAATGCTAGCTCAGCATAGGAATGCCTTTCATTTTCCAGTGCTCGGGCAAGGCCGAAGTCACCTAGCCGAGCATTGTAGTCTACATCAAGCAAGATGTTGCTAGCCTTGAGGTCACGATGCACCACCTTTTGATCATACTCGTTGTGGAGGTAATGCAAAGCTGATGCTATGCCGGTTAGTATCTTGTATCGATGGCTCCAATTCAGAGTGCCATGGTTGGAAGCGCCATAGAGGTGGCCGTCCAAGCTGCCGTTTGGCATGAAGTCATACACCAGTAGAAGCTTCCCTTTCTCGTAGCACCAACCTTAATACAGTCCACAATCCAATCCACATAAGATGAATGATTCAGGTTTGAGATGTTACAACTTTGGTTTTTGTGAAACATGGCATTGATATTTTTTGTTGTTGTTGTTTTCCTTTTTTCTTATTTTATTTTAAGCATTTTTCTACTAATCAAGAAGTTGACTTTATTGAATCATAACAAATTATAAAAGAGTACTTATGCCTAATGATCTGAAATCTACAATGTGTGTAAACAATATTAATTTTAAAAATAAAAGATACCATATATGTTATTCTATTGAAATCGTTAAAGATAAAAGTAAGAGATGGATCGGAGATATAGAGGGTGAATGTAAAATAATATCCCATATGTGTTTTTCTTTTTCAACGGACAGATATTGCTTATGGTGTCAGGATGTTAGTTTCTGCTAATGCCGTTTACTTTCTTTTCCATGGGGAGTGGTTGGGTAGAGGGATGAGCACGTAGCATGTATATAGCAGCCATAAGTCTTTGTAAGTGATGATTGCTTCTTGTAATGCTTTCTGAATCTAGCTGCTTAACTTTGATGAAATCAAAATATAGAAACCCAATAATCCAGAAGGGGAAAAAATGAAAAAAATAAATAAAGAAAAGGAAATAAATAGAATGAACGTTGACCATGTAATCTGAAAATGACTATTCCGAATTTGGGTTTTCCTAAAAGCCACATAAATTGGTTCAATTTTATTGCTCCACCACTAACATGATGGAAGCGCCTCCAAGTTGCAATTTTTAAAGCTATCTTCAAATTCCTTTCACATGCACAAAACCGAGATAAGATGGTTTTCCTCTCTGATCATTAGCCAAACATATGGAAACCCTTTTATCTAAAATTTATGCATAAAGTAAAAGAAATTTTAACAAGAACAAAAAGAAGACATTTACCTACTAAGCGGACGAGATTTTTATGGCGAAGACGATGAATGATGGCGAGCTCAGCCAGGAAATCATCCTTGCTTTTGATGCTGTCTCTTGAGAATTTCTTGACAGCCACTTGGTTGGCGTTGTGATTGTTACTGTTGACATGGTCCTTGTCATGGAGATGGACGACGCCTTTGTAGACTATTCCAAACCCACCTTCGCCAAGCTTCATACTCTCGTGAAAATTGTTGGTGGCGTTCTTCAATTCCTTGTACTTGAACTCTCTTGGCATTCCAGGCAGCCATTTCAACTTGCCAAACTGATCAGCAGCCTCATCCGAGCCTTTTCTTCTTCTCCGGTCCACAATAATTGCCCATAGGAGGACCACGAGCAATGTCGCCACTGGAACACCTACCCCAAGACCAATCCTCAACCATTTCCGGTCTTTTCCTCTGGGCAGAATATCTATGTCCAAGCTCCATTTCAAGACACAATTCAACTGGATCTGTGGGTCACCCGTTGAACCAGCAAAACCGAAGTAGGAATCTTGTTTCAGGTGTTCCTTCAGGTTAATGGGGGCGCTGAGAAGGGGTTTTGAGGGCTTATCTTGCCCTTCTTCCACCATGTACACCTCCATCAGCTGGGACGTACCATTGTAGTCAACCCAGACCATGTAATTGGTGCCTACTTCTGGTGATAATATTATATTATCATCATCGAGAGAAGCAAACTTCTCTGATTTGACTGAGTTGATGTCAAGCGCGATATGGTTATCGTCTGGGTCGAAATCTGGCTGCCTTACGGTATCAAATTCGATAGCTACAATTTGGTTGTCGACACTACCATCGGTGGAGGCATTGGTGAGACCAATCCATTGGCCGTAACTATTGGCCGGAACACTTGAAATATTGGGGGCTATGAGAAATGCAAGGCCATGACCAGCAGTCCAGTTTTTATTCCTGAAGATGTTGATAACAAAGGCTGAGCTGAAGGAGGCCAACGTGTCGTCTGACAACCAAAGCCTGAAGGGTTTGTTATACATAATGCGGCCAGACTTGTTGTAGTGGATTGCGATCATGTCGTCGTTGGTGGTGTCAGGAGTTAGCTGAAGAGCTCCACCATGAATGTTGGATGACTCCCTGTTTAACAGGGTGAGTACTGACCGATGACTATCATCGAATCCATCATATGAGAATACTCTTTTCTTCTTAAAAGAAGCTGCTGTCGCTGTGCTTAGTTGCAGAAGGGCGAAAAAGATCACGAAGACTCTGATGGAATTTCCATTTAACATGCTCATCTTATTAAGTGCTACCTATTTCATACAATCAAAGGGTTGTGCGCAAGAAAAGTTGCAGGAAAGGCAGAGGGGAAACAAGTCGAAAAGGTGATAAAATGGACTCTCTCTCTCTCTCTCTCTCTCTCCCTCTCCGATATATATAGATATACACACAAATCTTTGAAAGTGAGAATATGATAAACGAGGATAGTCTTTGACAGGAAAAATTCTCCTTTGTTGACAAAGTCCACCTTACCATATGCCTCACTTTTGTCCATGAACCCAGCCCCGAATTTTCTTATCAAATAAAAAAATTACAATATATACTAATGTCATAGTCCTTTCTTTGTTTTTTTCCCGAGAAAGAAAACGAGATGAAGAGAGAGTTGATGGTGGAACAACCGCTGAAGTCAATCTAAATTTGGGCAGAATAGTCAATCCATTCACGCCCCGACATGAGTTGAATCTTTCATTTGTTATTTTATTCAAAACGTTATACACTGCTACTGATATTGGAAAGAAGATTACGAATCTTCTTAGCAGGAGGATAGCTTAACTAATACATCGTAAATACGCGGAAATAACTTTTTTCAATTTTTTCTAGTTGAAGTTAATTCTGACCATACCATACCATACCATACGAGGACATAATTAAAGAAACGACATCGTATATATTGAATGAATTAGAGATAATTCCGCAGCCTTTTCTTACCTTCAAGCCCCTACGTCTTCTCTATCCTCTTCAGGCCTTTCTTCCACGACTAGTACGGATTGGAAGAATGGAACAATTCAAAGACGTATTAAATTTTGGTTCAAAGTACATCTACGCCCCTTTAATACAGAAAAATCAAGTCATTATCAAATTAACTTTGAAGGAAAAGACAAGTATATATTATTTTTATTCTTTCTTTTCTTTTTTTTTTGTCCAAGGCTTTTTGTTTACATTTACAAAATTGCAAGGTTTAATTAATTATAAATACAGTTGAAAATGTTTAAAGATAAATTACAAAAAAGACACCTTATGATTTGGAACGTGACGTTTAACTACCCTAAAGTTAAATTTGTCAAATCATATACTTATAAGAAAATGCTAATAGTCTTAATAATTTCTAACAAAGTAAAAGCTTAAGATGGTTAATTGTTAATATTTAAATCTCAGGGGCAATCTTTTTTTTAGGGAAGCCACAGGGTATTTTTTTTAATTTACCTAAGAGTTAATTAGTTTTAATGTCAATTGTCTTTAATTACTATCAAATTAAATAATTAAGTTAAATTATAATTCAATTATGCATTAAATATATTGATTTGCATATAATTTAATTAAGAAAAATTATCATCCGTGAGGGATCTTTGAAAATGAACTTACCCCATTAGTTTGAAAAATATTCTTTCATCTCTCTCGAAAAAATAACTAGCGTTAGGATTCCATTGGTCAAACTAATATTTGTTGAAAGATCACTTTAAATTTTAGAAATACCCTCATTTTATATATGTTTTAATTTTTTTTAACTCTTTTTTCATTTCTCTTATTTTTGTTTTAATCAAGAAAACCTTTTTTTTTCCATTAACCCTTAACACACGGATGTTGTTGTAGCTTTACGTTTTAAGATTTTACGGCTATAGTTGACTCATGTAAACAGAAGGGTCTGAGTATTAAAAAGTGACAATGACTCACGCAACAATCACGTATGGTTAATTAATTAGCAGCTAGCAATTTTGTCAAGATATAAAGTTTGGAATATATTAGGACCTGGACCGTTGTGCACGTTACACAAATGGACTTGTAATGGGGAAGAAACACATGAAATAAGAGCTGGACTTTGCCCTTTTTCTCACATTAATAAATGAAAAAGGTTGGGGTGGAGAAGAGAGAGAAGAAGTGGTCATGGTTGGATTTTGGAGTGAGGAAGATGGCCTGTGTGTGGTGAGATTTGAATGAGACAGTTTTTTCAGAAGAAAGATGACTTGTACTACACCTTTCTGATAATAAGTCTGCTTTTGTCGGACGGAGTGGAGACTTTTGTTTTTCTTTTTGCTGCTAGTTCTCTGGTTTATTTTTGTTTAATATCTCATTTCCTGTCAAACCAGAGTCACATGCGTGGCTTCCCATTAAGGACAGGTCCTCGAGGGCTGTTTTCTGTAGTTTGTACATGTGGACATTATTAAGATCGTCAAGAACAGATCATAGGTAAAGGTTCAACATGATATTCCTTCTTGTAGACTGTTCCAATTAAGAACAGACAGGGCAAGAATTCTAGCAAATGTTAATGATGCAGGGACAGTTCAGCTAGGCAATAATTTTATTATCATTAGTAAAAAGTCACACCAATTAAGACCTTATACACATGCATGTATCTGGGCCGAAATATTCATATACTTGAGACAGAATACAGTGACACCCTTTCAAACATATTAGAGCACCATTAATACGAAACTTCTTTCAGACTTAAGCTCATAATTACATGTAAAATAAAGCAATAACACGAGCTGTGTAGATGTAGTAAGCTTACTAGTAATTTCATCTTCTGACCCCTTTATTATTTGGACATAAAACCTGCCACAACTGCAGCAATTATAGCTGTAGGATCGCCAAGAATGGCAGAGACAATAAGACGAACAGCGCCACCAGCCATCTGACAACATTTCTTTATCGTTCCCCCTCTTCCCCCATGATGGTTTTTCAGTGTCCCCTTGAGGCTTGGAATCGTGGTCTGCATCTCTCTGACCTTGTTCTTGTCAGCATTTAAGTACATGGCTTGCCAACTTTCAACTAGCAACTCTTTAACACATGAGACATGAAGATTATAACTCTTGCATTGAGACCTGTAAGACCAACCAGGTCCTTTGCCACCACAGCGATGGCAGGATCTGGAAAGCTTGAGGCAGAGGTAAAGATTATGTTCTCCATCATCCAGGACTTGAGGGAGGTTTGCACAACAAGGATGAAGATCAAAATCGCATCCCTTGCAGTGGTAGACAAAGCCTAGAACATCATTCCTACACGCATCACATATCCTCATCTGTTCCCCTGGGGGTTTATAGTAGAATTGGAACTCACATTTTTTATAAAAGGGATGAGTAATGGTGGGGGATGGCATAGCACATGCCTTGTGCAAATCGAACTCACATTGCTGGCAACTATATTTGAGGCCAATGCCAGCTTCTTTACAGCCATCACAGTTGAATGGTATCTCTGTGTATTCAAGCTTTAGTTTGTGCTTTGGATGGATTGGATGGGGGATTTCTTTGTGGATCTTCATGGGATTTTTGTTTCTTCACTTTAATAAGCTGTGGTGAGACAGGCATTGCTTATATAAGGCGGCAGATAGCTTAATTTGTTTTGTCTTTGAATAGCTAAAAAGGGGTTTTTGAACAGTCTTCTCGATAGATACTTTGCTTAAGTTTCACAAGTTGAGAATAACTTAGTTAAGTTGATGCAATGATTACAATTCCTGATGAGGAGAGTTGAATGAGGAACCAAGAAAGGATTAGGTGGAATCTAGTACCTTTGGTTGAATAATAGTGTAAGCTATTGTCATAAGCATTCCTGTCTCAGAAGTTAAAAACTCAAAATTTGTAGTCATCCCCATCTAAATTAGACCATGCTGTCCTCCTCTTTCATGTCCAATTATTGATGTAAACAAAATCAGATTTCAGCTCAATTTGGGAAACTTAAACTTGAAAAAGTTGGTAACAGGGCACACAGCCATAGCAAAACTAATGTAAGATGAAATATAACTCACAAGTTTTGAGGTTTGGGCTGGTATCTGATGTCAAATTTTTTTACAATTCATGAATGAATTCAAGTTTCTAATTTTGGAAAGTGATTCCTTTGATTAAATTCTCCTATACTCTTCTCCTATACTCTTCCGTCAAAACGTACTACAAGAGAATAAAGGAAGCAGTGTTCCAATAATTCAGCTGACCCCAACAACAGGAGTTTTATGAGTCAAATATTGTCCCACTCTCTTCTCTTTAAAGGTTAAAAGGGTATTCAACAAAATAAAAAGAAGCAGCCTGGATTATTCGGATGGCATCACCAGCTAGGGACTGGTCTGATCAGCTCTCTCAAACACGTATGCCATCTGGCATCGAGTTTTCAGGTAGAATAAAATCCTTTTCTTTTTTTTTTTTTGATTTATTGCAAAAGCCACATCCATCAGTCTGGTTTTAATAATTAAATAGACGTTGTTTTTAGGCATTTTGGCCTTGCCTTGTCTGGTCTGTCCTGTTCGTGGTCTCATTTGCAAGACAATAAGCTACAACAAAAAGTGAGGTCAGTGGCCAATGGTCTAATGTTTAAGCGATGCATGCAGTCATACAATGCAAATGTGATTATCAAACTAGGAATGAAGCAGCATATAGCTAATAAATGGAGATTGAAGAATCAAAGGACGGTTGTCTAGTGTTGGAAATCCTCCTCCGTTCATAGACCTACACAATTTCTATCACACTTCCCTTTAATTTGTTTTCTCTTTTACTTTTCTCTTTTTTCCTTTTGTTTTATTTATTCTTGTTTTCTTTTGACTGTTTAATGATGGAATAAAGCAAAATTTGGTCTTGTAAGAAGGTAGCAACCAACAACCAAAGCATGACTGATCAAACTCCTTCTAGTTGTCTTCATGAGATTACAAAAAAGAAAGATCTTTGCTTTGTTAAAGTGGGTTTGCTTGCAACTTTTATGGTTAGCAAACTGCCATCAACAGCCACAGCAAAGTGACAAATTAGGATAATTTGAAACTAGTTTCTTAACAAGAAAAGCAGCATTAAGTGATAAAGGGATTTTTTTTTTTATTATTTAGGAAAGGGATTTGCATCTTGTTCATTAAATAAGAAGATTATGCACCAACCAATAAGCTAAATGCTCAAATACATAAAAAAAATTTGAATTGATCTCTTTTATTTGTTTTTAAGATATATATGATTTAACTAATACTATTAATTATTAATCTTTCGATGAGAATAGTCAAAGATCCACTATAACTTATTATACAAAAGAATTGGATCATATTTAGTTTAATTTTAAAAAAACTTTTATACTTTAATTTCTCAAAAAATGAATTTTGTTAAATAAATAATTGATTCTTCCTTTTTTTTAATGAGGAATATATATTTATTTTTGGAAGAGGTAAATATTTTTTATAAAAAGTTAGAATTGGAAAACTTTGTATTTATGGACAACTAAACTTATTTAAAATATAATATCTAAAAAAGTCTTTAAATTATTTTAAAAATTTTAAATAAACTTTCATATTTTTATTGTATTCAATTAAATCTTTATATTTTTATTTTAGCCAAATAAACCTTTAACTTTTATTTTAAGTTAAATAAACTCTTATGACTAATCAAAATACCATTTGTCTTTTTATGTCACGTAAAGCTAACGTGGTATATTAACATGTTATAATTGATGATAATTAGATATGTTGACATATTATAATTGATGATGATGTGATATGATAACACGACCAAGTAATATTTTTCACCTTTCACAACAATCTCATGTAGATATAAAATAACTAGTGTCATTTTGACTAATAGTAATTAATCAACTATTAGTCATAAGAGTTTATTTGATCCAAAATAAAAATTCAAAGTTTGATTGAACGTAATAAAAGAATAATGACTTATTTGAATTTTGTTGAATAATTTAGGTACTTTTTTTAGTATTATGCCTTATTTAAATACTTGAAAGCAAAATATTAAACTTGTCATAATCACTTGAATTTTCATGTATAATTATAAATTTGAAAAAAAATTAATTCAATGAAATATATTAATTTAGGAATACAATACTATAAACATTTCATAATTTCACTTTTTGTTTTATAAATGCTATATTAAATCAACCCTTTGAGCCATCTATTTATAATAGTGATTAGGAGACGGATTAATCAACAACTTAAAAACACTTAGTATATTTTGACACAAAAGAAAAATAAATATTTGCAATTTATTTAGTGCCTATTTGGTCTTTGAATTTATTTTTCTAGTGGTAAATATTCTGTAAAAGTTTTAGATTTAGTTTTATTTGCATATTTATCTAGATTTATAAATAATCTAGGATTAGTTGGTAATTGAATTTATTACTAACTCAAATATTAGGAATCTAGAGTAAGTTGTGTCAATTTTTTTTTTTTGATGATTTTGATGATTTCCCTATAAATTATAATAACTAATTGTCTTGAATTCTTAGCTTTTGAGTAAAAAAGATTTTTGTTGGGATTCATTGTAAATTCTTTTGTTGAGTATCATTGTTAGGATGTGTTTTTCACAATTTTGAACACTTTATCTTTTGCTTTGAATTATTGTGCATATCTAGAAAAGGTTTATTAATATAAAATTTAAATTATGTCATGAATTCTAAAATTTACTTGATTCTCTCTCAAGGCGAAATCCTAAGTAATACTTAGTTAAATACATGATTTAGGCTATCTTAAGACCGTTTAAGCCTAAAAAGCCTACCCTGTTATATATTTATCCCCAGTATACTCCTTTGAGCCTAAGTTTCCTTTTCTTTGTTTAACTACATAATAAAAACCTTAGCTTTAGAATAAAATTTTCAATTTTACAACATTCACTCCTAAACATGTATATTTTTTTAGAAATATATATTGAGCTAAATGCATATGGTAGAAAGGTGATGTTGAAGTGAAAAAAGTTCAAAACACACCCCATTACCTACAATACAAAGAAAGTAAGTTTGGAGGTGTGTAATTGTGAGAAAAAAAAAAAGAGAAAAAAATGTGTTGAACAAAAGAAAAGTTCAAATGTAGAAGAAAATGTGTTCTTGGAGAAGGAAAATAGAGCTTTATATAGGTCCTAAAATAATTATGTGCTTGGGTGATTTGAGCCATATTATTATCATGTATCTTACTTGGATAAGCTTATTAAAGACCTATTGATTCCTAGCTCTGTGTTCATCTATATTAATGGAGAGAGAGATGAAAAGTAAATCTATGAAGTTCGAGTACTAATTTGAAATTTGTGTTGGCATAAACTGATTCGAATGTCATGATATTCTTAATAAAAGATTTCACACACACACATGGAAATCCATTCGAGAATGAGCTTGCATTGGAATTGAAACATGAATTTGAATAATGCCTATATTTTTCCTTAAGTTAATAATTGATAGACATACTTTTAAAGAAATTATAGGAAATCATTAAGTTGGTGCACTTTATCTCTAATAGTAACTATATTTATTTTGTTTCACTATTTGACATTGATTTTCATAAGTTAGTTTATTTTCTATGTTTTGGTCAAGAACTAGCAAAATATTAAGTTTAGAGGTGTGATAACGATATAGAGTTATTTGGATTTAATTTTAATAGTAATTTAGCTTAGTGCTTATGGTAATACATAAAAATTAATAGGTTTTATTTAAATTATTTTAAATTAAATAATTTAGATGAGTCAATCTAATCTTAATTAATTTTATGCTTAATTTGGTGTTAATGTGATTAAGATAAGTTGTTTTTGATTTATTTGTACTTTTGTAGGTGTTTAATGGAGGAAGAATTTTAATGGAAGAATGAGAGCAACTTCAAGGTGCAAACCTTCACTGCATATATTTTGATATTTCGATCATAACTCTCTTCACAAAACTCCAAATGAGATGATTCTTAAACCATTGGAAAGCTGAGACAAAAAGCTACAACTTTCATGTTTATTACTTTACCCATTTCAGCTTGAAAGATAGTCAAACATCTTATTGAAGTTGAAGTACTGTAGTAGTCCTAGAGTAATTACAATTTCTACTAATTAATTGGTCAAAGCCGTAGCTTTGGTGGAGGTAGGCCGTGGCTAATGTAGGCTGATGAGGAAATTCTAGTTGGAATTGAATTCATTCTTCACCTAACTTGGCCTAACTTCAAAGCCCTAAAAATAATCTTTTGGAAGACTTTTAGAGAGGAACGAAACACTAGATTAAAAGTTGAAAATCAAGCCACAAAGTCATTGCCTTATAAAAGCAACCTTTCGAAATTCTTTTAGAGAGGAACGAAACACAAGATTAAAAGCTGAAAATTGAGCCACAAAGTCATTGAAGCTGAGAAGAATTTGAAAGATTTAAGAAAATTTAGAAAATCAAGATTACAATTCTTGGATTCTATTATCTTTTTGTTATTCTTTTATTTTCTTCGTTTGATTTTATTGTTTAAATTTAATTTAATGATGATGTGTGACTTGATGGGGAATAAAATTAATTGTCTAAGATTATGATTGAACTCAATATGTAGTTTGATTTATTTATCTCTCTTTTGCTTATGTTTGATAGGTTTAAGTTGTTTATTCTATTTTGTTCTTAATGCTTCTAGTTAATTGGTCACCAATTAAATTGAATTGGAAATATAAGATAAACTTTGACGAAAAAGATTTAGGTAGACTTTAAATAGAATAGCGTATAATTGAATGCACTTAGTTGATTAGGTGGTTTGATTTACATATAGGGTAAACATATATCTATAAGCCATACGTAGTTAGGATTAGAGTTTGAACTTAATGAATTTTTCTTCAATTTAATTTACATAAACATATATTAAGTTAATTGGGAGAACTATTTTTATAAGAAAATTGACAAAGACTTATAAATAATTTAGGACTATAGGTTAACAATTTAATCCATTAAACTAAGTTAAGAGAGAAACAATAATTAGATGAAGTATTGAGGGGTATCATAATCTTAAGTCTAAAAGTCAATCAAATCTTAAAAAGTAATTTTGCTGAATAAACTTAGATTAGTTTTAGTTTTTAAGTTTGATTTTATTTTGCTTTTTAATTCAAATTTTAGTATTTGGATAAAATTAAGGTGTATAATTTTAGTAATTAATAGTAAAAATTAATTTAATTCCCTATGGGATCGATACTCTACGCAAGTATACATATCATAAAGATAATATAATGATGGACTGAGTGTCAATCCCAAAGAGAATTGAATTAATTCTTACTATTAATTACTAAAATTACACACCCTAATTTTATCCAAACACTAAAATTTGAATTAAAAAACAAAATAAAATCAAACTTAAAACCTAAAACTAATCTAATTTACTCAACAAAATTACTTCTTTAGATTTGATTGACTTTTAGACCAAAGATTATGATGTCTCTCAATATTTCATCTGATTATTATTTCTCTCTTAACTTAACTTAATGGATTAAGTTGTTAACTTAGAATTCTAAATTATTTTCAAGTCTCTGTCGAGTTTTTTATAAAAATATCTCTTCCAATTAACTTACTATATGTTTATGCAAATTAAATTGAAGAAAATTCATTAAGTTTAGGCTCTAATATTGGCTACATATAGCTTATAAGTGTATGTATACCTTATATGCAAATCAAATCACCTAATCAATTAAGTGCATTCAATCATACTTTATTCTATTTAAGGTTTACCTAAATCTCCTTCGTTAAGGTTTAACTTAGATTTCCAATTCAATCTAATTGGTGGCCAATCAACTAAAAACATTAGGAACAAAATAGAATAAACAACTTAAACCCATCAAACATAAGTAAAAGAGAGATAAATAAGTTAGACTACGTATTGAGTTCAATCATAATCTTATATAATTAATTTAGTTTCCCATCAAATCACACATCATCATTAAATTAAATTTAAATAATAAAATTAAACTAAGAAAATAAAAGAATAATGAAAAGATAATAGAACCCAATAACTGTAATCTTGATCTTCTAAATCTTCTTAAATCCTTCAAATTCTACTCAACTTTAATGACTTTGTGGCTTGTTTTTTAGCTTTTAATATGATATTTCGTTCTTCTCTAAAAGTCTTCCGAAAGGTTATTTTCATAGAACTTTAAAGTTAGGCCAAGTTGGGTGAAGAAAGAATTCAGTTTCAACTAGGATTTCTTCATCAGCCTATGTGACCTGCGGCCTACTTCCACCAAAGCTACGGCTTCGACCAATTAATTAGCAGAAATCGTAATTACTTTAAGACTGTTGTAGTGTTTCAACTTCGATAAGATTTTGACTATCTTTTAGGCCAAACTAGGTGAAGTGATAAACATGAAAGTTGTAGCTTTTTCTCTTAGCTTTTCAATGGTATTAAAATCATCTCATTTAGAGTTTTGTAAAAAAAGTTATGATTGAAATATTGAAACATATAAAGTGGAGGTCTACACCTTAAAATTGCTTTCCTTCTTTCATTAAACACGTACAAAAGCACGAATAAATCAATAACAATCTGTCTTAATCACATTAACACAAAATTAAGTAAAAAATTAACTAAGATTAGATTGACTCACCTAAATTAATTAATTTAAAATAATTTAAATAAAATTTACTAATTTCTATGTATTATCACAAGAATTAAGCTAAATTACTATCAAAATTAAACCCAAATAACTCTATATCGTAGAGTTATCAGTCTCATTTTTTTTCAGCTTATTTAGCTATTAAAAACAGAAGTCGGATCAAATAAGATTTTGAGAAGCTCTTAAAATCTTTAAAAAATAACACTTTTTTAAAGAACAAAATCTAAAAAAAAAACTTCAAAAAAAGATTTAAAGAGGAACTTTCTCTTCTCTTCTTTTAAAAACACGTTAACTTTTCAGAAAAATTTTTCTTCTTGCTTCAAAATTGTTTTCATCTATTAAAATAATCCTAAAATTACCCTCTCAAGAAATACCCATTCTCTTTCTCAATTGATCCCTCTCTCCTTTTCCTCTCTTTGCAAATCACCTATCTCTAATGCAATTAGCAATCTTCCTTTCTTCTAGCTTTCTCTACAAAGACTACTAAAAAAAAAAAAAAAAGCAAAGACCCAACACTGATAAATAATAGAAATCGATGATTTATGAATTATTTATGACTTATTTGTGAAATTATTTTCTATGATTTATTATTAATTATAAATTTTATGTTATACAAAATACTTTTTATATTTCTAAAAATTTGTTTTAAATAAAAAAATAAATTAACTTTATCCCATTGTGAATAAAGAAATTTGTAATTAATAGAAAGTCATTTATTAAATATCTTTTTATGATAATTTTAACTAAAATTAGAGCTTATATAAGTTATTTTGTCAAACAGATTATTTATAAAAAAATGCTTATAAAAGTAAATTTATTAAATAATTTTAACTTAATTTTAAAAGTTATTATTTTTAATAAAAATTTCATAGTAACTTTTAGGTTAAAAAAAAATCAAACATGCTCTTATTTTCATTCTCAATTTTAAATTTTGAAATTTAAAATGTAAATTAATTATAAGACACATGTAAGAAAAAGTTGTACTTTTATTTTTTATATACATTATTACTCTTAAATTACATATATTATTTATTAATTGACTTATATAAAAAGGAATTTTCACCAAAGCATTCACAACTTTAATTGTTACTTATGTCAAACAATTATCCAAAATGATATATATATATATATATATATATATATATATATATATATATGTATATATATCATTTTATTCTGAGTATTTTATATTTGTATATTTGAAATAGTATATTTTCCTTTTCTCGTTATGAGTTTATCTTTAATATAGTTACCTATTTATAAAATAACACTAATGATTTATATAGTAATGTACATCAAATATAAACTCTTTCATTATATATTTATTTATTTTTTGTAAAATAGATTCAAAAAAAATAAATACACTTCCAATCTTTCATAATCCAAAGCCTAATAAAAGAACCCAAACCATAAAAACTCTTTGGGCAGAGGGGCCTGGATTCAAGAGGCCTCAAGAAAATAATGGAGACGGGCGAAAAACCGTAAATGGATAAAAAGTAAAGGACAGGACAAAACTGGACAGCCGTGAGTGTGAGTTAACAGTTTTTGCGAAGTCGAGTTGTTGAAGAACAATAGCTGTAAAAAGTGTGGGCAAATCCCAACTGTCGTCTGAATCTGCCCGAACTGTGAACAGAAGAAGAAAGTAAATCTTGCCCATCTTGAAACTTCGGTTCAAGCTCATCAAGAACAAGTCAAATCCTTGCCTTCCAGTGAACATCCGAGATAATTTTCAGTTTTTATCTGAAGTGGGGGGGGTTCAAGGTCAGTTTCTCTTCTTCCCTTCTCATCATTTATCATTTTGTTATCTGGGTTCTTTTGATTTCTGTTCTTTTGCTATCTATGAATTGATATTTTTTTCCCAATTCATTCCATGCTCATAATTTGCAGTTACGCTGCTAAAGTTGCAGATATTTGGAGTATATTTTAGGTTCTGGATTAGGAAGATTTTATGTTTTGGGGCAAGGAACTTGTTTTTGTTGTTGTAGTAGAGTCTTTACATGAAATCCTTTATGTCCAAGCCAAGCCTGCCATTGTTTTGCAATGTCGTTATCCAAAAAAGAAAAGGAAAATTTAGAAATTGTTTCATGAAAGTAAAAGCTTGCTTCATTCTATTGCCTGTTGACAGCATTCTATCAAATCTATGTAGAAGTGGGGTACAGATTTTGCTAATTCTGAAAACTCTTATGTTCGTTTTTGATAAAATAAAGACAACTTATAGAATATTAGCGCTAGCAGACCGGAATTTATGGAGTTGACACCAGTGATGACCATATTAAATGGACCCCTTTGTTACATTGTAAAACTTTTCCAATAATTAGCACCAAGCGATACTTATAGGTCATGCCATCGTAACAAACAATATTTTGATGACATTTTAAAATAATCCACATTAGGCCATCGTAACAAACAATATTTTGATGACATTTTAAAATAATCCACATTACTATTTCTTCGTTCAGCGCGAAGAGTGGAAAACCTAAACCTTTCGGTAGGTGAGGACAGTGAACCACTGCTTAAGTCTATTGAAATGTGTGTTTATTTTTCTGTTCAGTCTGTTACCAAAGAACTTTAGTGAGGAATTGATCTCATTCCTTCTTTTTGCTTGCTACAATGGGATTTCAGAGATAGATGAGTGCCAGCAGACAAAGGACCCTAGGGGGTGGGGGTCAGCATGTATTGGACTATCTGAGACGAATGCAAGCAGAGAATCCTTCATTCTTTTATGCAATTCAAGGTGATAGTGACCACACTGGTGGAAGCATATTTTGGGCAGATGCAACATCAAGGATGAATTATACTTACTTTGGGGATACTGTTATTTTTGACACAACATATAGGACAAATCGCTATAGGGTGCCATTTGCCTCATTCACAGGACTAAACCACCATGGGCAGCCAGTGTTGTTTGGATGTGCTTTAATTCTCAATGAGTCCGAGTCCTCGTTTGTATGGCTATTACAAAGTTGGCTTCATGCAATGTCTGACCACCATCCTATCTCTATAACAACTGACCCTGATCGTCTCATACAGATGGCTGTTGCGCAAATTCTTCCAGAAACACGCCTTCGTTTCAATAAATCGAGCATTTTCAAAGAAACCCAAGAGAAACTAGCTCAACTATACCAATCACATCCTACTTTTGAAACAGAATTTGGGAAATGTATTAATGAGACTGAGACGATTCATGAGTTTGAATCATCCTGGGTATTGCTGCTGGAAAGGTACTTTGTCATGGATAATGAATGGCTTCAGTCAATGCACAATGCTCGGCAACAGTGGGTCCCTGTTTATATGCGAGATACCTTCTTTGGGGAGCTATCTGTAAGTGAGGGAAGTGGAGTTTTAAACTCATTCTTTGAAGGGTTTGTGAATCCATCAACCACCATACAGATGTTGATTAAACAGTATGAGAAAGCTGTAGCAACTTGGCATGAGAAAGAATTAAAGGCAGATTATGACACCTCTAACACTACACCAGTTCTTAAGACACCATCACCCATGGAAAAACAAGCAGCTAACCTCTTTACAAGAAGAATATTCATGAAGTTCCAAGAGGAGTTGGTAGAGACCCTTGCTAATCCTGCGACTAAAATTGATGACTCAGGAACTGTCACAACATATCGGGTGGCCAAATTTGGGGAAGACCACAAAGCGCACACTGTTAGCTTCAATTCTCTTGAGATGAAAGCTTGTTGCAGCTGCCAAATGTTTGAAAATTCTGGAATAATATGCAGGCATATATTAGCAGTTTTCAGAGCAAAAAATGTTCTTACACTTCCTTCGCAATATGTACTAAAACGATGGACAAGAAATGCCAAAAGTGGAGCTGTGTTGGAGGAACGTGCATCTGAATTGCCAAATAATTCTCGGGAGTCCTTAACAGTTCGGTATAACAGTCTACGCCAAGAAGCTATTAAGTATGTTGAAGAAGGGGCAAAATCTATTCACATTTACACTGTGGCAATGGATGCTTTACAAGAGGCAGTGAAAAAGGTTGCTGCTGCAAAAAACCAAAGCCCTGCAGCCGCAGAAGATGGAGCATTGAGCAATGGAGATAATCAAGAGTTGCATGCAGCTGGAGATACTCAGGCAGTGGCATGTCAATCTGCGGTTAGTGTCTCCTACCTCAGGACATTATCTAACTTGCTAAAGTCCCCTTGTTATTAAACTTCTAAATTGAATATATTGCAAATTCATTTCATTATTTGATGATTATTTATGCCTCTTTCGAGGGCCAACCAAGAATAGGAATCTGTGCGGTTTAAAGCTAATCTTGAAGCCACTAAATGTAGGCTTTAACCATTTAGAAACATGATTACTTATCTTTCCTATAGAGGTTCTGAATATTTTGTCTATTTTTTCCTAACAGTTTGTTTAATCAACAAATTAGGTAATTGCATTTAGGTGTATCAGCGCAAATAATACTATAAAAACCTCCCCTTTGGTCAGTCAATAGGCATGCATTGATTTGATCCTGTTCTTTTGTTGGTACATTCATCAAGTCATAACAACAATATTCATATGACAATAAAAGTGATACTTTCAAATGGTCTCTCACCAACCTTTATTACTCTGTTATTCTTTTCTTTTTCTTTCATTTATAGTTCATCATTGGAGTAAAATTTACTTAACACACAGATATAACTCTCATTGGTAGTAACTTTTTCACACAACTGCCACAATGATTCCAGTTAGCTTCATAACAGTTCAGTTTACCACTCTTTTGTTCTCTTTTTTTTAAGGTCTTTATTTAAAGAGGAAAAAAAGAATCCTTGGATGACCTTCTCCACTGATTGGGCCCCTTACCATCTAATGCTTATGTCCAAACCAAGGTCTTTTCCTTCCCACAAGGGTTTGAATATGTCCATTAATGCAGTGAGTCATTTAATGAGCTCTATAAGAAACTCTTGATCTTGAGACTGGTTTAACTGTCCTGTGTATCAATAAATAGAAGCTACTTTTTTTATGAATCATGCCTTCAACTGATATTGTGGCATACTGAGGGTCCTTTATTTCAACTTTTAATTAGAATTTTCTAGAGAGAGAGAGAGAAGAAAATCTAGGTTGATAGTCTCTGGGCATAACTTGAAATACACACATAAATCTATAAAAACTTTTCGCACTCTCTTTGCGGAGAGGGATACAAGATGCATACTTCCTGGAAATTTGCAATGAATTCATTAATTTTTTATTTTGATCCTTTCGAGCAGCACGCTTCAATAGGTTGACACATATACATTTAATGAATAAAAAAGAGGTTCTTGCATATCATTAATACTTTCTTCTGATCCTTTCAAGCATCACACTTCAATAAGTTGACCCATACCAATGTAATGAAGAAAAAGGAAGTTCCTGCATACTTTCTTCTTCACAAATTCTTCTATGCCCCATGTTGGATTAGAATATTCTCCTCCCAATACAAGGATAGATATGATCATATATAAGATGGTATATGACCCTTGTGTTCATTTAACTCAAACAATGTAATGTAAGATAAATAGTTTCATAAGGATCTCTCTTGACACATTTATTAATTCTTTTTTTTTGTGACACGTGTTAATTGTGCTTCTGTGTTATCATCATCATTTTATTATTAAGATCTCTGTTATTTTTCCTATCACTCAGGATGAGAAGGAAAAGAAAATTCGTGAATTGACTATGGAGTTGGAGAGCACAAACCAGCGATGTGAAGTGTATAGAGCCAATCTGCTGGCTGTTTTGAGGGATATGGAAGAACAGAAGTTAAAGCTGTCTGTTAAAGTTCAAAACGCAAGGCTTAGTTTGAAAGAGTGAAGGTAATCTGTAAAGAAATGTTAGCAGAATGAGTCTTTCCCATACTGGTAGTTATTATTATAGCTTCTCAGAGGATTCGGCAAGAATTGATCATGACTGGTGGGGTTAATTTGCCATAAATACAATGTTAGTTTAGATTGTATGAAAAAAAAATGATAGGTTCTTCAGATGGTGAGAGCAGCATTCTAGTTTCTACCTTCCCTTTCGGCAAAGAGACAGACGGACAGTTGACATGATCATATGAACCATGTGCATCAAGAACCTGAGACCTTTTCTCTGAGAGTGAACCTGAGACTTAATAAAGCAACTGGATAATCATAAAACTCTTATCAAATAATCATTATATGTTGCATACCAGGCGCAAGCCATCTCATCTCATGGAATAGGTAATACTATCTAACACTGTCTGCAAATATAGCTGCTTCAAGCACTGAAATAAATGGCAAGCCTTCTCTTAAGCTTTGCAAAACGAACGATAGTGATGGTGGCCTAACATAATTGGCTAATGATGCGTAAACAAAAGCTATATCCCTTACAGGAAGATGTAATAAAATACTGAAAAACCCTTAACGAAAAAGGATCTGCACCAATTAATCTGTGATGCACCTACCGTGTGCAATATAGACAAAAATCGACTAGTTGAAAGGCATAGAGCAACAGACCGTGCCTACCAGCAACTTTACTTTTGGAGTTTATAGAAGATTCTAGACCCGCAAAGACACTTGCTTCGAAGAAAACTAAAATATGTAGAAAAAAGTTTAAGCGTTTTAGACCCAACTAGAATAATTGAAAGTGTTCTTCAGACTAGATGATTGACACAGGGCCACCAATCTCCATAGATTTCTTTTTTCTTTTCTTTTTCCTTAAATAATCTCAATAGAGTTCACTAAAAGAAACTAATCACTCAAATTGATAAATTATGCACCTAAATGACATCAATTATACTATACATGGCAACAAACTGATGCCTTCCTAATTTCTCTACAGCATTCAAAGGTGAAGCAAAGCCTAGCCCAATTAGTAGGGTAGGGTAGAAGACAGATTTGAAATACAAGATCAGATGAGATAAATCAATATTACATGGTAGAAACGTATTTGCAACATCAGAGGCCATCCTTCATACTGATCTTTATATTTTGCACTTTAATCGACAACTGTAGCTTATGGTCTTCGATGTCTTTTAAAACAGAAAGCAAGTTAGCCCTGTAAACTTCACACTTTCGATTTGCAAACTCCAGCTCATTGGTAAGTTCTCGGATTTTCTTGTCCATATCATCCTGAAAACAATGAAGCACCAGAGTCATTTTCTTTTTCCATTTTTTTCTCATATGTGCATATTTAATGTCATTATTATTTAACCGTGTCAAGCAAAACGACAGTGATAATGTGATATATGTCAAAACCAGCTTGTTTACATCCTAAGAATCATTGAACAGAATCCTGAACACAGTCCACATCATATGTCTCAAAATCTATATGGTTATACGACAACATAGAAGAAAGCAGCATATTCAATTCACCATTCCGTAATGCTTTGCAAAATCATGGAGCAGAACACTTTTACCAAATGAAAGATACCATGCTTAGACCCAACCTTGTAACCAGATTGTTGGTGAACAAGAATAGAGAAACCAGCAGAATATACAATGCAAGCAGCATTTCACAATCATTTGAGCAAAAGCATAATGAATCATGAAACCAGGTATGTCAAAACCAAAAAAACATCCAACAGATTTCAATCTGAATGTCCTTGCTACCAAATTTTTTGAGAGAGAAGAATTATCAATAAACAATTCAGAAGAATAACTAATAATAATAATCAATGAGTGAAGAAGATGAATCTAGCTCTCCATAGGTATCAAGGTTATAAACTGTAAGCTTTCATCACGGAAGTTTAAATGGAGAGAAACTTAGTGATGAACATAGTTAACTTACAACTTATTGCAGATAATGCATTTCACTTCAAACAAACAAGGCATCTTAACAATAAAATGAAGAGCAAAGACATAATTGTCAAAAAGAAAGTAGCAGATGCACTAAACCTAGGGCACTTGCTACAAAAAGGATTGCTGAGAACATGTATTTTAGTCTCAAGCCCTGCCCACGGAGGTAAGTCAATCCCTTTCCTATTTCCATTGAAACTAGAACTTGGGTGCTCCCCTTGAAGTTGAACATGCAATCAAAGAACTTACAACTGCATTTCGTAGAGCTAAAGACAATATGTTCAATGACATATCCATGGAATATAGCAAGTTTCAACAGAAATAATCTCTCAGTGATAAGGTTTACTACAATAATGACCAATTCAAATACAATCTGCAAGGCAGGTACTTTAGAAAATGAGAAAACGAAACATTTACAGCAAAGTTCAACAAGAACCTTAAAACAAATTCACAAATGTAGCACCCGAGCATTTGGCTCATTGGTTGGTGCATTGTCCCCTGCCTAAAGAGCAAGGTTCAAATCCCCCTCCCCCAATTAAATATATATATATATATTCTCGTATGTAGAATTTTCATTCAGTAGGTTATATGTAGAACAAGCATCACAAATAATTGAGTAATCATTCTGACCTCAGACAAAGGTTGACTGGGCACTCTGTGATTAATGCTATTTGCCCGATCACGTGCAGAGTCCCTCATGACACGCCCATTGACCATCCTAGTCCTCCCCTCATTCTTTGCTGCAAGTGCAACTCTTTTTACAGCCTCTTGGAGAGCACCTAGTGCCACATTGTAAGTGTTTAAAGACTTTGATCCTTCCTCAACAAACTTGAAGGCCTCATGACGTAGGGTATTATACCGAACAGTATGAGATTCTAGATAATTAGTATATACATCACTAGCACGTTCTTCTAATATAACACTACTCTTGGCATTTCTCGTCCATCGTTTCAAAATATAATGAGATGGGAGAGTAAGGACATTTGTTACTCTGAAAACTGCCAATACATGTCTACAAAGAAGACCAGAGAACTCAAACATCTGGCAGCTACAAGTGGCTTTCATTTCTAAAACATTGAACTTAACATAGTAAGCTTTATGATCCTCCCCAAACTTTGCCACCTGATATGTTATGATGTCACCATCATCATCTGATTTAGATGCCATGAATGTCAGAGTCCCAACTAGCTCCTCTTGAAATCTCGCAAACAGTTTTCTGGTATAAAGTTCTGATGCCTGTTTCTCCATTGGAGATGGGGTCTTCAGAGCAGGGGAAGTGTTCATTGTACCATAATCCGCTTTTACTTCTTTCTCATTACGACTCTCCAGAGCTTTCTCGTACAGCTTAAAGAACTGATTCAGATTGGTTGAAGCATTCACAAAACCATCAAAGTATGAGTTCATGCTATCACTTCGTTGGGTTATAGACATTTCGGCAAAAAAAGTGTCCCGCAGATATACAGGGACCCACTGCCTCCGGTCATTGTATATTATCTGAAGCCATTCATGATCCCTGAGTTCATATCGATCTACAAGTGACAACCAACAAGACTCAAATTCCTCAATCGATTCAGGCAAGTTAACACACTTATGGAAATCCGCTTCAAAAGTTGGATGCTTGAGGAACACTTGGGACAACTTCTCTTGGCATTTCTTGAAGATATGCCATTTGCAGAAGCGGTGCCGAGTCTCAGGGAAAACCTGCATAACTGCTGACCGAATAACGGCATCATGATCAGTGGTGATGGACACCGGAGGGCGACCAGACATCGCGATAAGCCAAGTCTTAAACAGCCAAATAAATGATGCTTCAGATTCATTTATTAAGAATGCACAGCCAAACAAAACTGGTTGTCCATGGTGGTTTACTCCGGTGAAAGGTGCAAAAGGCAGCCGATATCTGTTTGACCTATATGTAGTATCAAAGGTAACAGTATCCCCAAAGTAAGTATAATTCATCCTAGACTTTGGATCAGCCCAAAACACATTACTCATCAAAGCCTGATCCTCATCACCCTGCACAGCATAAAAGAAATTTGGGTTCTCAGCTTGCATTTGCCTCAAATAATCCAAAAGCAATTGAATATCTCCTTCTAAGCTCCTCTGCCGATTATTCCTCATATAATTCCTACAATCCACTTCTGTAAATCCAACCTTACTAATTCCACCATATTCTTTTATTAAAGCAGACATAATCCTACGAGGGCCCATTCCAGCAGCCTGCAGCGTATCAATCAAAGTCTTAGCAGGCCCAGATATTTGCCTATGAGACCGAAGACAATGAACCTGATCAGGCGGAACAAGCTCGTGATTATGCTCCCTAACAAATCCAGACACAACCCATTTCCCAGAATCCTGCATCTTAACCGACAAAGAAGCCTTACATCCTACTCTAGTAATAGTACGAGGACGCTTGATCTCCCTATCTTTTGTTCTTTTCTCATTCAAATTCCTAAACCCTTCTTTAGCACAAACAAATTGTCTCTGAATAATTGCTCCATCGCGCCTGGAACGACGAGAAGAACTTACACGTGTACTAAAACCAACACGGCGAGCGTAGGAATTGTAAAAGGCCTTGGCGGCTTCTTCAGACTCAAATTCCATACCTTCATATGGCTCAAGATCCATTTGGTCCCCTTCTGGAAGGTATATTTCACTGCCACCGCCGCCAAAGCCACCGCCATTGCTATTAGAAGCAAGGATTGAAGGGGCAGGGCTATCCGCCATGTCCTCGTCCACGTCTAACCCTATGTTGGCATCATCATCGCCGTCGCGGGCGCTGCTACCTCCTCCGCCTAAGCCTATATCGAATTCGAGAACCTCGGGGTCCATGCAATTGAATTTTTTGAAAAGGATGAAAAATTTAATGTCCTGAAAGTGGGATTGAAGTGGTAAAAAAAGAAGTCAGCTTCACCGTGGAAGACATGAACAAAACGACGGACGGGCTAGGGTTTGTGGAGAGCAATGAAGAAAGGAGAGAAACCCTACAATTGAGATTAAAAAGGGGATTTTATTAAGAAAGGGAGATTGAAATTATGAATAAATATAGGTAAAAAAAAATGAAGAAAAAAGTGAAAGAAAGACTGGAAGTTGAGAGGCAAAAAGTCTGCAAATTGCGAAAGGGTTGAGAGAGAGAAAATGGTGAATTTGGAATTTCGGATTACGGAATACGGAGTTGGGGTGGTTGTGTTTTGCTGCGGCTTCAGTTTGGCTCTACCACTCGCTGCATCTCTTATCACCGTCCGATTAGAATAACATGCTGGCCAAAAATATGATTTTTTTTAGGTATAATATCTAAAAACCTTAGAAATTATTTAAGAAAATATAAATAATTTTTTTATTTTTTCTCATGTTCAATGAAACTCTTATCTTTTTATTTTAAGTCAAATAAATTAATATGACTTACGTTAATTAATTATTATTAATCAAAATATTATATATTATTTTATATCATATCACGTTAATGTAACATACTGACATATTATAATGGATTATAAGTAACATATTAATGTAATATAATGACGTGATTATATAACATTTTCACCTTCCATGTCAATGTCACGTAGATATAAAATAATAAATAATATTGTAAATATCTTTTGACTAATAGTAATTAGCCAATGATATATATAGTTTAAAATAAAAGTATAAGGTTTCATTAAATATGATAAAAGAATTAAAATTTATTTGAATTTTCTTAAATAGTTTAACTTGTCATTTTTTTATTTGGAATGAAGATTTTAATTTGAATCAAATGTTCAAATTAAATGTTTAGGTGTTTGTAATTTTTTTTTAAAAAAATATGATTAATTTTTAAAAATTTTAAAAAATAATGTCATTCTCATATAATTCAAAGGCTAAACGTTCAATTTTGATAAAAAAAAAATTGCATTGTTACAATGGGTGGGCAAAGTAACTAATTTATTTACTAAATTAAAAGAGATAATGTCATTTTCCTATCGTCCAAGGCCAAAGTTGACTTATTCTAGGATAACTAATATGAATATTTTCAAAAAAAAAAAGAAAATGTGTCTCAATTTTGATGAAGAAAGATATATAAATAATGAGCGGAAAATGTTGCTGGCTTATTTACTATATTAGAAGAGATAATACTTAGTTCTTCATAGACGAAATGTGACACAATTCCACTAAGAAAATCATAAACCAAGCATCCTAGAATAATTCATACACTCATGAACACAAATCACTATCCTAGAATATTTTAAAATATATATTAGAATTATATTATTTATATTAATATTATATATACGTGGTTTTATAAAAAAATATTTTTCCAAAATCCAATAAGAATTAAAATTATAAATTGGTATTATATGGGTTAGATGTGACAATAGATATTATTCATCCATAAAGCTCATGGAGAGTATGGTATGGTGAAATAACTATTTAGTAAAACTTATTGATAATTCTTTTCTTCGCAAGAGTCAATCGCAATGCTTTGATGGACATTATTACAATTAATGAATAAATAAAGTTATTTAATTAATTCAAAAAACCAAATAAAAATATTAAATTAAATAAAATTTTAAATAAAATATTAATTATGATATGACATGAATTTGGGCTCATAGCTACAAAGAGGGAAAATCCTACACATACTCGTCTTTTAAGTTTTATATATAAGTTGGGTTAAACTATAAATTAAGTATATTTATAGAAGCAAGGGTTACTACTTCCTTGGCTATCAGAATTAATTAGCTAACAATTTTTCAGACAAAAAAAAAGAAACAAAACTTCAAGGAAAAACGAAACCCCCAGAAGAAGCATATATTCATGCGAGGCACTTGAATCGCTGTTAAGGTATTTTTATCTTTATCAATAATTTTTTGTGGTAAATTATTAATTTTTATATTAAATAACAATAGTTATTATTGTATAGAACATAAAAATTTCGCATTTGTAGGGAAACTAGACTAAAGATCTTATGATTTTTTGGAGATGATTATGTTGATGATGGTTACTTCTTATCTCCTTAATTATTGATATCTTGAATTGTTAATAGTCAAAAAGGGAAAAAAAAATTCTAATTACGTAAGAAACTTATCCTAATTCTACTATCGATCTTGTATGTTATTGGTGATGGGTTTTCTCCCTTATTTAATTTCTATTTCATTGAATGAGAAACAAGTGTTGCTAGCTACTATTGTTTTGACCGAATTGCAGTTGGACTATTATTTCTATGCACATAGTTAAAGATTAAATTCATTATAGTCTTTAATTAGATTCGATTTAAGTACATACGTATAGCATGTGATATAACTATAATTTTTATATATTTCAGTAATATAGTTTTTATTTAATCTTGTTATGAAATGATATGATAGAATTACATCAAGTTAATATATATTTGTGGGTTAGTAAGAGTTTACGTCTATTTGATTTGATACACAATTAATAAAATCCCAAAATAAAATATTAAGTGCTAAATAGAATTATTTTTTTTGAAATAATATTTATGGTCTCTTTTAATTAATTAGGTTGCAATGAAGCCAAAAGGATAAGTTAGATTTTGATTAATTAGTTTGTTTGATCTATTTCTTGAGAAGATAGGTGTATGTATGACTTAATTGGGTAGGATAAGTTGGATTTTGATTTGTTTTGGAGAAGATAGGTGTATGTATGACTCAATTGAGCGTTGACTAAAATGAAGGTATAATCTTTTGAGTACATATAATACACTTGGACAATCGTTACACTTAACCATCACCATGTTAAATTTGGAAGTTGAAAATATCAAGAATTACAATAAAAAAATGAATAAAAATTGTGACAAGTAAGAGTTACTTGTGCATTAAGTCTATATGCAATTATTAGACTAATGATTTAATTGTGTATATACAAGAATGTGGTTCTTGACACCTACTAAGAATTTTGAATATAATTGTTACATTTGAGTTTGGAAATTATTGATTTTCTGAGAGATCTACCATTGTAGATTTTATATCCGAATCTGATGGATATATATAAATGTGAGATTGCTTTACATGCAGACGTGAAGTTTTTTTTGGCACTATTTTGCAGATCTAAAATGGCCAACTTTAATCCCTTGTCTAAAATTTTGGATGACAATCGATTGTCGGGTCCTTATTATATAGATTGGAAAAGAAATTTGACCATTGTTCTTACTGTTGAAAAGATAGCCTATGTGCTAACCACAGATCCACCTGAACTTCCTAAAACTAATGCCACAGATGAACAAAAAAATGCATTTAGCAAGTGGCATGATGCAGATGAGTTAGCTAAATGCTACATATTGGCTTCAATGACCAACGTGTTGCAAATGCAACATCAAGGCTTAGCTACGGCGAGGGATATGATTTATAACTTGCAAGAGATGTTTGGAGAACAAAATCGTAGTGCGCGACAAGCAGCTTTGAAAGGCCTAATGTCCACTAAAATGGTGGAAGGTAGTCCAGTTTGCGAACATGTGTTGAAGATGATTTCATTCATTAATGAATTGGAGATGCTTGGTGCGAAGATGGATGCAGAAACTAAGGTTGATGTTATCTTGTCTTCTTTACCAGAATCCTTTAATCAGTTTGTTTGGAAACTATAACGTGAATAAGATGGTGGTGACACTATCTGAACTGCTCAACATGTTACGAGTAACGGAGGATTTGATAAAAAATGATAAGCCTGTTATCGTGTTGACTGAAAAGGCAAGTGACTCTAGGTTCAAGCCCAAAAGTAAGAACAAGAATAACAGGTTTAATGGTTCTAAGTTCTCTAAGAAGAATAAGGGTGGAAACTTGAATAAGGCTATTGAGAAAAAGAAAAGTAAAGGAAATTGTTTCCATTGTGGCAAGCTTGGTCATTGGAAGAGGAATTGTCATCATTAGTTGGAAACTTTGACAAATGACAAACTTTCATAAGGTAGGTCAATTAGGCGTATTATTCAAACTAATCTAGCTATTGATTCTTTTAATGCTTGATGTGTGGATTCTGGCACAACCTCACACATTTGCAATACGCTACAGGGGTTCAAGGAAACCTAGAGGTTAAATGAAGGAGAGGTGATCTTCAAGTTGGGAAACAATTGCAGCAGTTTCTATAGGAACTTATGTTTTGAAATTATCTAGGACTATTGTTTTAGAAAAATGTTATTATGTCCCAGATATTTATTGAAATTTTATTTCAATTTCAAAACTTGGACCTGCTGGTTATTCTTTAAATTTTATTAACAAACTTGTGGTTAAATTTAATGATAAATTTGTGATTTCTGGTTTTCTAATGAATAGTCTTTGCTTTATTAGTCCTACTATAATTTCATAAACAATATTGAGAATGATGCTAGTTTCGTTGTGTTGTCCTTAAAGAGGAAAAGGGATGTGAACCCATCTTATATGTGGCATTTAAGACTTGATCATATTAATATTGATACATAAACAAACTAGTTAAGAATGGATCCTTAAATTTCTTACAAGTTGAATTTTATCCAATTTATGAATCGTGCCTACAAGATGAAATGACTAGGCTTCCTTCTAGTGAAAAAAGAATAAGAGTCACTGAGATTTTAGAGTTGATACACAGTGATGTAGGTGATCCTTTGACCTACGTGACAAGGGGTACGAAAGCATTTGCTTTTAGTATTAGAGGACTCACACAGGCCGTCGTTCCCTCAACTTCTGCCAGTACCTCAGCTCAGCATTCTACTGCTACCTTACTTGCTGTCAATCCAGTCTCTACCTCTGTCTCATCCAGCATGCAGTCCATCTCTTAGCATAACACAAAGTCCACAAGCTAACAATGTCAAGCAGTCACCATCTCAACCTCAAACAGCAGCTAGCAGCGTCAATTCTGATGAATCACATTTAGACATCAGTCATGCGATTCAGTCAGGAAGATCACGAGCTGCCATTACCTCTACCACTGCCAATAATTCTCAACTTGGTACAAATCCCCAGTCAAGCCGAGAGCGAGACCATTTGACAAAACCAAATATTCAGAACTTGAGAAGATCAAGCAATCTTATCCACTGATTCAAGATCAGATGGAAAAGTTCTTTGGTCCTGCTCCTTTGTACTCAAAGCTATAAACTAATCATAATCTGTACACAAAATTTGTCCTATAAACATACCTGCAATGCAATGGAAGTGAGAAGATATTTTTATAGCATCATTTAGAATAAGACTAATAAGCTCAAATAATAAAAAGAAAAATAAAGAACAATGGAGAAACAGGGGAAAGAAAAACAGAGAATAGAAAGGCTTAAAGTCATGAGTGCAATTCTCCTTTTTATTATAATAATGAGGCATTTAAATGATACTAATAAACAACAAATTTCAATTTAAAATGTAAGATTACCAAAATATAAGATTTAAATCACTGATTTTATTAGATTGATGAACTCATTTAAAAGAAGTTCAGTATTTATGAAAGTGACTTAAGTACAAATACTTAATTTCGATACACTAAAGCTATAAATAAATAATTCCTTTCAATGTATATCTTGTAAAGATTGCCTTGATCGGAGAAGGGCAAGTAGAACAAGTGTCTTGGTGGGATGAATATATACCTTATTTCCAATCAAATCAGCCATAATTGTTGTACCCCCATTTTCTAGATCAAGGTGGCAATAAGATCATAACAAGGACTCATGTTGCTGATGAAGATCTATGATGTTAATTCTCGAATTGGGTACTTACTGATTATTGATTATTATGATTGAAACATTCGATATTTAATTTTAAAAATGCTCAAACGTTTACTCCTAGTACGAGCATTTAACCTTGAAAGTGTTGATCACATGGAATCTATGCACGCCACAGCAAATAAAATCCTGCATGTTATGACTAGGCCAGGTGCCTCGAGGGGCCAAACAAGACCAGACACAAGGATTACGCCAACGTGGCATCTCTACCAGGGCCATTTACCCCAATGGGACAAAATCTAGATATCTTGGCAGGAGTCCAATGACCAAGGAAATAGACACCACCAATTTAAGGTGAGTGATCTCATCTCTCCTTCCTTCTCTCTCTTCTCTTACTTGGATATCAGACTACCCTGCGCAGAGAAGGAACCACAAAAAAACCTTGGAATTGGATGCCACTGTTTCTTGCACATTCAGCCTGATTTGAGATCTCTATCGGGCCCAATTGTAGTCTAATCCTTCAAAGCACCTTACCAAGCAAAGATCAGAGGGATCGGGCTCAAACCCATTAAGAGTTTCAAGGGGAAGTGAACACGTGCGGAGAGAAGGAATCAGAAACGCCTAGGCCCTTGAAATGGTCATTGGATGGTGCTGTAAAAAAGGGTTTTTTGGTAGAATTTTACACGCGTGAGTGAGAGGCTCTGACTCTCACAAAAACAGACTGCCATATCACCTCAATAGTAGTTCCTACTCCAACTATCCCCTCCTGTCTTGCTTGGTTTTGTTTTTTCAAATTCAAAACCCAGGGCCAGACCAGGCCAAGCACCTGCCGAAGGGTTCACTTGTAACTGGGTCTTAAGTTAATCCCTCAACAAAAACAGACAGTAAAGTAAGTTCTTTTTGTTCGTTTAGGGTTCATTAATGCCGTAGCCCACCAGGGTTCATGTCTTAGAAGTTTCATGTTTCTTCCTGCAGGGGCTCAAAGGAAACGCCCTTTTTTTTCTTAATTTTGTGGCTAACCCAGAAAGCAGGGGATGGATGTGAGTATGCACAAACTTTTTTCTCTCAGGTTGTAATATAAATGGAAAAAAGGGAGTCATTTTGTTGTAATACTTAGCTTGTGATTTTCTTTTTTATTATTATTGTTGTGCATTTTCATTGTTTAGTCTTTTAAGAAATGAGTTTGGCTTTATGGTTATTGTTTTTTTTTCCCACTGTTTTCTCCTTTTTGGATTTTAGGAACCAGAGAAGATGACTGTTAGTGGTAGTGAGGCTCAGATGGATGATTCCAAACCAGTTATGGAAGCAGCTGAAGCTGAAGCTCAAGCCCCAATGGACACGGAAACAGAAGCTGCTGAAGTGAAAGACCAAGTTCAAGTTGAAGAACCTACCAAACTTGAAGAGGATGGGAAATTGCAGGCTCAGCCGGTTGGTGACAACCCAGATTCAGTGGAAGAACAAGCCATTGCCGACCAAACCCATGAAGACACTATCAAAACTCCCAATGTTGTTGATGCTGATGGTCAAAATGAGGAAAATTTGAAATCTGAAGAGAATGATGATGCTGAATTTAAGGATGTTGAGGACAAAGCTTTGGCTGAAGCTGTTAACAAAATGGAAGTTGTTGAAGATGATGATGCCCCCATTCATTCACATGACAACGGACTTTGCGGAAGCCCCAACTCTGACATAAAAATCCAAGATGATGACAATGACGTTGACAATGGGGAGCAATTGAAGGATTTGACTACAGAAAGGGAGATTAAGAAGCAAGTGGTAATACCAGAACTTGGTGAAAAAAACCCTAACCTATGCTTTGACAACTCAGGGTCAGACACGGAAGAGGAGCAAGCAGCTTTTGTGAAGGAGGTTGAAGCTTTTTACAAGGAGAAGAACCTTGAATTCAAGCACCCTAAGTTTTACAAAGAGGATTTAAATTTGCTCAAGTAAGCCTTTTCAAGTTCTCATGTTTGTGGAAACAGTTTTCTTCTTGAAAAGAAAAACCTTCATGGTAATTAATCTGCCCTTTGTCATCTTACTAAAGGTTATGGAGAGCTGTAATCAAATTGGGGGGCTATGAACAGGTTTGTCTTGAATTCTTGAACTTTCATTTCCTTATAGGTTTCCACTATATCACACCTAAAGTCTCTGTCTCTCTCTGCCTTATATTTTCTCCAATTCCATAACATGCTTGTGCATTACATCAAAAGATGACTAATTTAATTGAAAGTATAAAACTAAAATTGAATAGTATATCTATGTTTTAATTTTTTTGGTAATATATGGTTTTCTGAGTGCCAAGGAGATGGCTGTATATGCAATATCTGCATGTACAAACTGATTGTTGTCCTTGACATTGGATTGTTATGTCAATTGGTATGACTGAACTGGAAAAATACGGTTAATTTAGTTTTTGTGTTTATTTATAGTATTCTAGAAAATCATTTGTTTGGTTCTTATGGTTAAGAATAAGACAGAGTTATACACTTGCTTTTTGACCATGCTGTGGACTTGTAGGTGACCTCATGCAAATTGTGGAGGCAAGTGGGTGAATCATTTAATCCTCCAAAGTAAGTAAGGATAACCTCTACTTCCTTGATGATGTCTATCTTCTAGCTTAGTGAGCAATTTCCATAGCTTAAGTACAGAAAGCCTGCATATTCCTCCTATTTAAATTAACTTGTTCTCTAGCATCATGTTTTCCTAACATTTGTGAGTTTCCTAGGCTTTGTTCTTTTTTAGCGAAGCCTACAATATAGTTGTGGTTGATGGCTTCTTTGGACAATTGTTAAGGTTCTCTGTTCCTCATTTACCATCTATGCCATGAGAGTCTTTGGCAATCCAAGCTTAAGACTCAAAATGGCATTGTGGTGAGGTGATTAATAAAAATACCTTTCAAAAAAAAAACCTTGTTCAATTGTGGGTGATTTTTGGACTTTTTCTTATGTATGGGAAAATCTTTTGTGTTAAAAAATTTTATATCTGTTAGCTCATGTTTTTTTGTTGTTATGGGTAAATTTTGTTAACGAGGCATCCTCTTGTCCTTTTCCCACAATGATGGCAAATTTTTTTGCAGTAATCATATTATATAGTTTATTTATTTATTTATTTATTTGGCGTAGGACCTGCACTACTGTATCGTGGACTTTCCGTATCTTTTATGAGAAGGTTTTGCTCTAATTGCTAATTTCTGTTGATTAAAAGAACACAAACATACCATGTGAATTAAGGCCCCAACCCCCGTCCTTCCTATGTCACCTCTAACTTTTATTTTCATTATTTGTTTTTTTGACATGTGGTTCCGTCAATTTACTCAGGCACTACTTGAGTATGAAAAGCATAAGATACACGGTGGCGAGCTCTCTCATCCTGATGCTTCCTTTATAGAGCCTAATGGGGTTGAAAGTCAGGTCAACTCTAAATAATTTTAACGCTTGCTTATCAGCTTGGCATGGCATTTCTGTTTCATTGTCGACATGAATGCTTTTGTTGTAGCCATATTTTACTTCAAAATAAGTTATGTTTATCACATTTTCTTTCATGTAATACCTCTTTTTTGGGATGAACAAGCGAGATTTTTACTGTTGCATATCCAAAAGTCGTTTTGTATTAAGAGGATGTGCATCTGGTAATCAAAATGCTGTATTGAAAGTAACTGTTGGTGCCTAAGTTGGTAAGAAAGATCAGAGTGGAAATTATGGAGGTATATCATCCCTAAAAGGCATGCTTTAAAGTTGGGCCTGGGAAGCTGTTCATCCTCTCCCACTGCTTTAAAACAAAAAGTTAATCATTTTCTCTGTGACACATATGATATTTATTGGGAATTGAGGTTTTTAAGGAAAAGTGAATAGAAGATGGAGGAGCTTTCACAATTCCTGGAAAAACTCCGTAGATATTGTTCAGAGTACAAAGGGTATTACAATATGTAATTATACTGGCATATTAGTTGTTTTGACAGCTAGACTGCCTCATCCAATGATATGATAGATAAGTCCAGTTTCACACAAAATGACAAAATTGATGTTCGTAGTGGTCAATATTGTGATAGTGTTGACTTACATGCTGTGTCCTTAGCCGTGATCATATTTATTGTGGTATGATTGGAATTGTATTTAACACATTGTCCACATTAACAAACTTATCAAATCATCTGCATGCGAAGCATAAACATGGTAACTCTCTTCTTGTCAAGTTTTTGGTTGACTGATATATGAATTTGTTTCAATAAATCTTTATCAGTATCACATATATATGATTGAATGATTTCTGTGAATTTTGTGTGTAGGCTGGTAGTAATCAAGCTCCTGGGTCAGGTAGGGCAAAAAGGGATGCTGCTACTCGGGCCATGCGGAGCTGGCATTCTCAGCGTGTTCTCGATAACGGTGAGGTCTGTCATCCAATAATCAAGGTTTGTGGAGAACTTCTAAGTGATACGCATTTACTATTTTGTTTAGTCTTTTCTCTTATCCCCTTACATTTTCCCTGATGTCACGGTTTTTCTGCGATGTTTTTAAATTTTCTAGGACAAGAGCTCTAGTCCTGCAGCCAAAAGTGACAGACAACTTAAAAATTTTGGTATGACTAATACGCTGGCCTAGCATATTCAGCTACCACAATTTCCAAAATCGTTGTCATTCTGAGACTTGGCTCATTTCCTCAGGTTTATTAAAGCGTAAAAAGCCATCCAGTCTAGAGCACAGTGTCCGAGTTGCTCCACTTAAGGGAGCAAAACCACAGTTACGATTGCTGGTTTTTTATTCCTAAACCTTTTCCATTTTGTATGATATATGAAACAGTATCTTGACTTCTAGAGGTGCCATAACTACGCATTTTTTTGGCAGGTTGGATTCAATGGTTATCGATATTGGACCCCCAGCTGATTGGGTGAAGATTAATGTGCATAAAACTGTAAGTCTTTCTCATGTTATCTTTATGACAGTGTGCTGCATCGCTATTATCAATGAATCTCTCTCTCTCTCTCTCTCTCTTACAGATTGATTGCTATGAGGTATATGCTTTGGTTCCTGGGCTTCTGCGTGAGGAGGTTAGTGTATCTCTGGATGATTCTCCTTTTCTGATTTTATTTTTATTAGTTGTATTTTTGCTTTTAAAAATTACATGATTTTTGAGAGGTAAAGCGTACATAGAAGAGGGATTTCAGTCTAGCAGAATGGATAAGTGTTACAGATGGAATAGTTATTTTTCTACACTTTATTAGGAAATTTGTTTGGGCGCTTAATTGACTTACTTCCTTAGGTCCATGACCAGGATGTAAGTCAAGGTAAGCCAACAATGGAAGAATAGATATATCTAGGTCTTTGTTGGGAATCTGTAGGGACTCATTTTAAGCTTGGGTCAGACTGAATTTGATCAGTAGCCTGACCAATATATCATTTTAGGTGCTACCATTTAGGATGTTTATAGTGTTCTTATGTGCTAACTGTGTTTACTCTAGCCATTATAAATGCTATGGGATCTTTTTGGTGAATTTCCTAGTGAGATTGATTGCAACTAGCTAAGTAGATTAATCTTGACATCTATTTTTTGGGTAAAGTTTTTAATTTAGTCCAGAAGAGCAGCCTACTAAGATTTGCATCAATTGCGGAATCCATTTTCTTCCTTAAACTTCTGCCTTTAGATTGTATTTGATTATGGTTGACGAATTGCCATATGTTTTAAATGAATCAGGTGCATGTTCAGTCTGATCCAGCTGGACGCTTGGTTATATCTGGTCAACCAAAGCAACTGGATAATCCTTGGGGTGTTACACCATTTAAAAAGGTTTGTCTGAGTTGATGAAATTTCAGTGTACAGTAGGATGCATGATCTGTTACATGATTGCAGCGTGATTAGGTGACTCTGAAAGTCACTCATGCCTTGGAATGCCACAGAAATTCATGCAAATGGTAATATGAAACAGTGTCAAATAAAAATGAAATTTGTACTGGTATACCTCTTATTTATGTACTTTTCCCCATATTATTGAAATAGTTGCAGCTTTATTTAGGATGTACACCACAATCAACTAAAATGTGTCACTGGAATCATATTCATAGTTCTGTAATAGTTTTTAATGCATGCATTATTGATATGTGCTTGTCTCCAGGTTGTCAGCCTGCCTTCTAGAATTGATCCGCATCAGACTTCTGCTGTGGTTACCCTGCATGGTCAGTTGTTTGTGCGTGTCCCATTTGAGCTGCCTGATGTATAGGTTGTAATTTTTACCTTTTCATATATAGAGATTTCTCTAGTTTGTTTCAAGAACATGGAAAAAAAAAGAAATCAATCTGACATAATTCTGCAATGCACATAGTTCTTGATTAGTTTATGATCACAGCTAATGCACAAGCCAATCTCCAGTATTTTGCATTGTTTAGCGGCAGGAAGAGGATGATTTATCAGGTTTGAGAACTGAATGACCTTCAATTGGCTGAATTAATCTGGAAAAGAAAGTGAAGTATTGAATTATGTATAAATGACTGGAGATTGGATTGTGTTTGTTGCATGACCAGATGGACAATAACAATGGCAAGGGAAATGGCGTCATTCATGATCTTTAAAATGTTCTGTATAGGTTCATTTGATTTAACATTGAAAATTTGACGTTGGATATTTATGTATTCGGACAAGACTTTCCTTGATTCCTTAAACTTACTAGCCCAACATATTCTATTAATGAAAATGTTCACTGTTTCTGTTTAAAAGAATATAATAATTACAATTTAACAGTTCTATGAACTTCTGCCTTTGCCGGGGAAATCAGCTGGTTATTCCCCAAATCATCCAGCAGAAACTCTATTCTAACATCATCTGTTGTTTTTGTCAAAAAGAAAAGAAAAGGAAAACCTTGTTCGTTTTACCTTCCTAATGTACATCATTCGAAAGTTATGGAATCCTAGCAGTGAAATCTTCATCATCTCCCTGAGTTTCTCAAGAATTTTAGTCGCATCAGCAGAGATTGTTAGTTCCTATATTATATAGTCTTTGATTCAAGAAACAAAAATCACCAAAACTAGACCTTTCTGCTCAAGGGAATTCAAAAGTACTGCCTCCCAGACCGTCAGCTTGGGCTGCGCCTGTTGGCGGGTTGATGGCAATCCAGAGCAAGGAAAGTGTGATTGCAATGAGACCGGACCAAACGAAGACAATTGTGGGTGTCTTCCTTCTCCTGCCCATCAAACCCTTGGCAAAAGGATACAAATGAGCCAACACCCAGAAGCTAAAGAAAGCTCCTCCCATGAACTTACTCCATTGTGGTACTGAACTGTAAACCGTTCTTGAAAATGCAATCGCAAGGGCGATGATGTTTATCATGGCGATCACAATCGGTGGGATCATCAATGAAGTCCACTTCACGAGGTACAAGTCGGCATAGATGTCGTCACTGTCTTCTCCTGCTGACTTTGAAGTCAATGTGAAAGAGATCTCAATGCCTGCAATCACTTTAAGAAGACCTTGTATGCATGCAGCTAAGTGAGAACTGGTACCAGAAATGAGCCAAAACTGTTCATTCCTCCACCACTCTTCCAATCCAATGCCGGACCATTTCACCTCTAGGATTGCCAGCGTGATGAGGCAAATGGTTATGATTAATAGGTAGACCAAAAACGTAACGTTTAGTGTTTTCACGATGAACTGTCCGGATATAAGTGAAAGCGCAGGGAGGAAGCAATAGACAATGAGGAAAATGGACGTAAAGGGATAGATGCCGACATTAAGATAAGCCAGGCGCTGAAGTATCTTGAGACGCCTAGAAGCAAGGAACGCGTTGTTTCTTGAGAAGAAAATTTCAACTGATCCCGTGGCCCACCGCAGCACCTGGTGAAGTCGATCAGTGAGGTTAATAGGAGCTGACCCCCGAAAGGCATCGCGCTTGGTGATACAATAGATAGAGCGCCAGCCGCGATTGTGCATGCGGTAGCCTGTCACAACATCTTCCGTGACTGAACCGTAAATCCAACCTACGCGGTCACCCCATTCAGTCTTGTCCTCGTACCTGTTGGGAAAATATGGTTTCATCATTTCACTTGTGGGGATATTTGTTTTCTCATGTTATTAGGTCTCTGTTTGTCAAATAGTTTTTTTTTTCTTTCTTTTCTTTTTAAGGTTTTATGGTGCAATGTTAATACATTTTGTGAGGATAGTCAGTGTTGTTTAAAAGAAGCACATACCAGCAAGAAATGACGGAGACAGCTTCAGCAACAGTAGCGGCATCAAGTGGTTCTCGTGGGATCCTAAGAACACCGGGAGGCCGTCCAAATTTGATGGCAGGATGATCTGCAATAGGGCGGCCCTGGAACTCAGCGATTGGAATAGACTCCGCCAGCAGCGTAGAATTTCCAAATCGCTTGGGCAATAGATTCACATCAAGATCAGGATCAAAGTCACCGGTCGTTAATGGTTGTGTTTCGCTCTCTTTCACCTGAGTCATTTTCTCCGGATTTGGAGGATCGAACCCATATAATGCAAACCGCCTGAACATGCAGCCAGTTCCCACATAAACAGGGCCCTGCAGAGGTCATGTTTAATTCTTAGGCAATTTCGGAGTTTAAGATTCCTTGAAATAGTGCTTATAGCTTATCCTGAATGAAAGAGAAGAATACCTGCACACCATCAAGGGCACGCATGTTACCGTCAAAAAACACGGTGTTGTGATTAGCATAACGATCAGAAGGATCAATGCCTTCAAATCTCTGAGGGAACTGAATGTAGCAGATATCTTCGCCACCTCGATCCATCATAAAGCACATTCCTTCACGAATAGCTTTGCAGTTGTATATATAGTGATCGCAATCAAGGTTAAGAATGAATGGGCCGTTGGATAATACGGCTGATGCTCGCACCAAAGCATTCATTGCACCGGCTTTCTTGTTATGATCATAACCTGGACGCTTCTCCCGTGATACATAAACAAACATTGGGAGCCGTATGTCTATATCAGTGAAGTCTAAGAGCTTATCTTCACTATTTCCCATAAGTGGATCATGACTAGGCGGCTTTAACATCACCTATTCATTTTTGGCCATCGCAAAAAAGAGTTCATGCTTCATCTAATTAGTAATTAGGCAGGAAACTGAAACGAAGGACTGAAATAAAAGCATTTTGTATGTATAAAAACGTTTTGGCATGGTGCAGATGCGTACCTGGAGAATTCCAGCATGGTCCCCCTTGGAATGTTCACTGGAAGGAACAGACCAAGTTCCAGGCCAGTGGGTGCCATCAGCCATCCATGTGGCCTTTAGGACCTTTGGTTTCTCCAAAGGGTCAGCCCCGGTCTCCCTAAGGTGTTTCAGCATCTTCATTTCCTCCCTCGCATTGAATGCCTCCGATCTCCTTCTGATTGAGTCAGGAAGCCCGTTGATCCTCACCTTGAACTCATCATACTCCCTCTTCATCCTCCGCCTATCCTTCACAAAGTCAGACCTGCTCTTGTTCTTAGTTGGGTCAACTTTTAAGCTGAAGTAGGTTTCAGGATTCCTAGGCTCGATATCATGTTTTCGACAAAATGGAACCCATAAATCAGCAAAACTCGCAGCCTCTGCCATTGCCTCAAAGGTGAGGAGGGCGCCTCCATCATCAGAGATGTAACAAGAAACCTTTTCTACAGGATAATCAGCTGCTAAAATAGAAAGGATTGTATTTGCAGTGACGAGAGGTGGCTCCTTCTCCGGATCAGCAGTGGATACAAACAGGTCCACTCCAGGGAGGTCGGAGCGGCCTGTCGGATTGGATGGTGATGGCATGTCAAACTTTTCACGGAGGACCTCAAGATCCGTGGAACGGTTGATTGGACAGAGTTTAGGAATCTGATCAAGGATCCAGGAGAAAGCAAACCATATTTCACACACAATTGACATGAGCCACAACCATATTGCATCGTCATTTGGATGCACCACTCTCCAGTGTAAGAAGAAGCACACCACCACCAATCGAGTTGCAATCAACAACCTATGTAAAAATGATCAATAAGCGGTTAATACCACCTCAAATTGTATTTCCCTGAATTCATTTTCGTTCTCTATTGAGATTAATTCTACTGCCACTAGCCCACACCAACACTAGCCGATAGTTATTTTCATCTTTAGTATACTAATCTAACACCTTCCCCACTCCTTTTTGCTCCTTCTCAATTTCTTTCTTTAAATGCCACGGTATTTCTGAATATATTTTTCTTTTATTTATTTATTTATTTCTTACTGATGAGTTACTTTCTTTATTTCTTCGTCCCAAATAAGTTTCTTTTTGAAAATAAGTACAATAAGCCACCAAAAAGTTAAAAGATCAGGATATACAAGATAAGAACCAACCCACACCAAGCATCAACCTTATGAAACTCACCTAGATCCCCCAACCACAGCCAAATAACAAGTAAAAGAGCAGCCCAGAAGAAACTAAGACTGACATGATACACTGGCATTGGCGTAACGCCATGGAAAATAAACTTGAACAAGGACAGAACAGGGAGAACACGTCCAGAAAACTGAGAATATAAACTGAATTTACAGTGTACCTGTAAGGGCTAAGGACGCCTGCAGGGATTGGAATCCTCCGACTTAAGGGTTTCCAAGGCTTATCATTGTTCTCCATCAACTCCCCATGGAGCCTATCATCTTCATCATCTCCATATATGTCATCGTGAGGCCGGAAAGCATTACCATAGCCGTAAGTACCACTTGTCTCAAACAACCACCTGTTGTGATCGAAGTCTCCTCCTTGATTCCTTTTCATCATAGACATATTATTAGGATCCCTTTTACCATCCGGAGCAGGCAATTTTAATGTTCCATTGGAATATTCTGGGCCGTCATCGTCATAGTCTCCGACTCTGTATGGTTCCTTGCAACCTGGACATAGGCCTGTTTCTTTCTGAGCATCCATGTAGCAATCTCTGCAGATTTTGAACCTGGAAGGTACAGTAGAGTTATTTACACGTGACCGACATGATATATATTCCATGCTCTCATTGCGTCCTTAAACACACTGAAATATGCATAGACAATTAGAAATTTTGTGAAAAGCAACTGCCTCTCTCTTCTTCTTCCTTCTTCATTTTAATACTCCCGCCAAGGATAGAGGATAGAATAGTCAGTATAAACTCGCGTTGATTGAATAAGCATGCAGGAGTTCGAGCCAATTCCACCTGCTTAGGCGGTTTTGGTTTTGGTTTATAACAGATAAAAATAAAGTGACTTTGTTGCAGAGCATACCTGCATTCGCAAGGCGTTACATCATTTCCTCTCTCATCCTTCATGACCTTGCCATCACAAGCAGGCATTGAGCATGAGGCCCCCTTAGCTCCAGCCATCTGAGGATGACTCACCTCCGAATCAATCACCTTGTCCATCAGATGGGCTCGTGTTACACTATTGAAACCCCCAGTGAAAAGAGAATTCGAAACGTATTGCTCCTCAGCCTTTGCAGCTACAGAATTATCCATCGGCTGATTGTCTGGCGTGGGAGGAATGTGCACAGTGTAGTTCATGTAATCTCCCGATAGTTCCCCTGATATGTCAATGTCTTCTCTTGATAGACTAACATACCGGCCACTTGAAGTTCGTCTTGCAAATTTTACAGTCTGTCCACTGGAATTACGTGAACCAGCCTGAGAGTCGCCAGAACCACCAGGGCTACGCATTCCTTTCTTAGATGGTTGGGAAGATAGGGATGCCATTGTTGTTTAAATAAAAAATTCCTTTCCCTATCAATTCTTCATGCCTTGGCCTAATTGATTGCGGAGTTTATGACATTTGCATTAAAACTGATTTCTGCACCTATGCATTTCCAGAATGGTGGAAACACTTCACTTGTTCTAGCCTTGAAAGTAAGGCAAGTTCAATTGGGTGCCTGAAAAATTTTTTGTTCGAAGATGTCAGGAAAAAGGTAAGGGTATAAGGGCGAAATGTGCCTATTCCAAAATGGTTCAGCATGAAAAGATAGAGGGAGGACGAAGCAATTGTGACCTTTGATAATTTCCTATTTTTTCCACTAATTTTGGACCAAATTGGAAGCACATTGGAGTTTGGTTTGAGAGAAAGAGGTGAGAAATGAAATGTGAAAGAAAGATGATTGATGGTGGAAGACCAAGTCCAAGGTAAGGGGTGTTCCTGATGGTCCGTTTTACGGGTTTCAAGGAGAGTTTTTTGGTGGAGGAAGCGCTCTGTGTTGTGAAGATTTTGTTCCATGTTTCATGTTCGTGTTGGGCTATTAGTTACCCATCATGACTCTGACTAATTTGGTCAGTTAGGGTCAAGTCAGTTGGATTCCTCGAGTCTACATTCAGGGCATTTAGAAAACACTGGCTCCTAGCCTCCTATATTTTCTAACTCCTATAAGTAAGTGGTCTATACGCCTCCAACATTTTCTAAAAGAATTGTGTTCTAACTGGTGTTGTGTCCCGTTTCTAGCCCAAAAACAAAAAGCACAAAAACCATTACACACATATATGTCGATTGCCCTTTCACTTTTATTTGTAAATTAATATATAGGATATTTTCGAGCATTTATTCAATAATTATTTATCAAAATGAAGCAATCGTTTGTAAAGTCCTGAATATAGCATCCCTCGACCAATCAAATTAAAGAAGTAAAATACGTAGTTTATGCATTTCGAATATTAATTATAAAAAGAAAGCAAATTTTAAAAATATGTCTCTTAAAATATTATTATATAAATCATTCATATAACGACAATCCTATAACTACTAAATGAAAAGTTCTACATCAATTGACCATGGCATGTCACATTTTCTCCAACTTAGATTACCCTAATCCAGATCAACTTTGAGAAAAAGGTTAGGGTTCAGTGCAACTTCTCTCTTGCTTTTTTCCCTTTTCTTCCCACATTTGACGTATGACCTTAGGCAGGGATGGATTTAAAATTTTTTTTGATATTATAATTAAAATAATAATAATAATTAAAAAAATTAATAGATTCATTAGCATCATTAATTATATAAAACTTTAAAATAAGTAGTACAGTTAATAGAAATTTTTGACATTTCAGTGATATCATGTACGCCACTTGGATCAAAATGGGTCCACCTTTGCTTAGGGGTAGGGTTCAATTATTCTTCTTTTCTTGCTTTTTCCACTCTCTCTAAAGAGTTATGCAAGTATTTAATTATTCTTCTTTTACCTCACTTGATCAGGAGATGAAAACATTTGAATTTAACTCTTTGAACAGAAAAAGACATGCATTAATCATTGACTCAAATTATTTGGACGTAAAATATACTCCATTATTCATTTAAAATAAAAACAGGAATCAATATGCCAACTATTTTTTTTATGTTATTTTCCAGATTTTTAATTGATTTGAAAGAAAGAAAAAAAACCAACCATTTTGCACATTTCCAGGATCTTACCATATAGAACAAGTAATTAAGTTTGCAGCCTGGAATTTTCAATCCATTTTTTTGTTTTTCACATTCTATATTTAATTACAAGTTTCTCTATATGTAGGTTAATTGTTTAATCTATAGTCAAATGAAGCTGAGTCACTAATGTAACAATAAATTAAATTTGTTATTCCATTTTTATATATGGCTCTACCTACTTGTGTGTCTTTTTCTCATTTATTTAAAACATAAATTCCACGAACTCAAGAAACCCATCATTCATCTCAACAAAAGTTGACAAGCTAATCAACGACGACAGCATTATATATAAATGCCATATCATAGCATATGACGATGATTAAATATACTAAAAAAACATTATTAATGTTTCTGTCCAATATATATTGAAATAAAAACATTAGACCTAGTCAAAAATCTAGTCGACAAGGTCTTTGTATTCGTTCATAAAGAATAAAAGAAAAGAAAATGGACAACCTTGTACGTTGATTTGGTTGTTAAATCTTGCCACTTCTGTTTGTTCAACAATTATTGGAGTATTACTTTATTCTAAAAGAAATGAATAAATCAACCAGCTAAATATTGCTAATAGTATATGAATTATGAACCAAAGCCAATATATAAAACCAATAGATATTATTGTATCAAAAGAAAACAAAAGGAGCTAAAGTTCCAAAGAACACTACCATGCACCCATATCTACTTCTCCATTTTCAATGGTGTAAAGTCCCAAAACACTAGCTAGATGCGCATTTTTCCCACTTTTGGCAATTAGGGTTTTTCTTCTTTTTTCCTGCCCACATGCCATAGCCGGGGCTTTATATATATACATCTATCTACTTGTCTATATGTAACCGGGGGTGAAAGACATGTTAATTCAAGTTTGCTTTTGAGAAGGATATGGAAAACCTTTTCCGTTCCCTTCTCATTCAAGAGACTACATTTATAGTAACTGACAAAAGAGCCTTCCTAGCTATGCTTAAAGCAAAATCAGAAAGGAGGGGGTGAAGGGAGCTTTGCATGTTTACCAATTGTAAGGACAGAAGCTACTGTCTGTGCTTTTTAGAAGGCGGTGGATCATCCAAAAAAAACACAAAAGAGAGAAAGAAATTAAAAGAATCTCTTTTAAATATTCAACACGAAAATGCAGACATGCACGCAAAGAATGATGAATGGAAATTCAGATATGCAGAAGTAATGGTTTCTTCCCCATTTTCTAGGCAGTTTTAACATTACTCCCGGTTCATGTAGCTTCAATTTGGATGGAATTAATTTGGATTTTGAAGAGAACCCTAGAAATACATATCCATTAGCATTAATTTCTTTCATAAAATTTCTACTGTTCATATATAAACCAAGTTAGAAAAGCGAAAAGAAAGACAAAAGGAAATGCTGTCAGAATGTTTTTTACGCGAATCTAGACTTACTGAACAATCATTCTTCTTCAAGCTTCAAGCGAGATTCATCGTTTTGCAGCAATTTTTCCCATCGATTTCGCTTCTTGATGATCTTTCCTGATGGAATACAATTCCCGTTCATAATGAAACTAATTACAGAAGTCATTCTTGAATAGCAATACCATGGATACCACGCATAGTTTCTTTTTCTTCTTCTTCTTCTTCCTCAACTTGAAAAGAGGGCCCAAATTGAGATAGCCCGCATGACTTGTCTTCATCACATCAATAACCCAATGATGAAAAACTAATCCAAAACTTATAAACATTGCAGAATATTCTTGATTCTAGAAATTATAAGATGTACTACATAATGATTGACTAGAAGGAAGGCCTAGTTGCACTACCACTCCAACCGAATACATCACCTGGAAAAGGATAACTTCCCATGTTGGCTCCCAAATTATAGAAAGGAACACCTCCACCACCAGTTCCACTAGCGCCACCATTGTTTCCGCCACTGCCTCCATCACCCAACTGCCCTCCACCACTCCCAGTCACTCCAGACGACTGTGAAGCTGCTGGTTGCACCTGCACTGGTGGTTCTTCCTCCTCAACAGGTAACCTATCATAGACAGCATTAGCAAATGATGCAGCCATTAGTACAACTGGACCTGAAGCCATCAATGGACCCGCCACGCTCCCTCCGACTACTTGACCCTGACCACCGGCTAGATAAATAGTCAAGCCCCCAGCTCCAGGAGGCGCTGGTGGCGGAAGAGAAGTCCCAGTTAAAGATAGAATTTCAAACCGCCCATGTAGTGTTACTACGCTTCCAGCTGGAGCAGCTGGTTGCCGCAATGTAACATTTGTAACGGCCCCAGTCCCACTGAGTACACAAACACCACGCCCACGGCGCCTTGCATAGTTTGATACTGAATCAACTATGTCCGAACCAGAAGTAATTTCAAGTACATGGGATCTCAGCGCATTTGGACTATCGCGAGTAATGATTATTGGTGGCTTGGGCTTGTTCTTTGAGCCTGCTGGACGTCCTCGAGGCCTGCGCCCTGGAGTGGTTCCGCCTGAGCTGGTGGTGGCTGCATCGGCGTCAGTTCCTTCTTCTGTCTCTGGTGACTGTTTGGAATCCGTGAGTTGAGATACGTTGAGATGGGGTTGGGATGATCTCTGGAGCTGCAGTTCTGGTCCGAGTAGTTGATGGACATAGCGAGAACCTGAACCTGATTCCAAGCCAGACATAGCCAAATCCACCTGCCAGCTCTAATATCTAACTTCGATCTGATCTCTTTTTAAAGTGGGAATTAAAGAGAAGAAATGGTACAGAGAAGTGGAAAAAAGGGAAAGGTAAGCAAAAAAATGAAAAAGTTTCCAAATTACGCAGCTACAATTTCTTCCGACGTGTAGAAGGCTAGGTTTTCTTCCATGATAAGGTGAAATAGTTTCCTTCACAATTAACTAACTGGTATGGAACTATATGTAGTAGTAGTAGTACTAGTACTAGTAGCAGTACTATTTGCTTCTGACAGTACTGATTAAATATTCTCCTTCTTCGTGCTAGCTGCTAACCCAGGCTTTAGGTTTCTGCAGGAATTCAACCAAAAACCAAGTGATCAAATTAACAACGATGAAATTAAACTCTATCAAGATCAAACTTATTGGAAGCTAATACGCGTTAGAAATTGCGTCAAAAGCTTAAAATAGATGTATTCAGGCTGCCTTCCTACCCAGATCCAGATCTTTGCAAGGAAGAAAAGGATATGCGTATAAGAAAAACTAATTAAGGGAAAGAGATAACTCGAATGACAATGTAAATATATGATATAAAACTAAATCCATGAAATTTTTTATTGAAAGACTGTGTGTTATTTTATACTGCTACAATTATTTTATATTCATTACCTCAAAATCTACGGCTTTGAATGTCTGAAAACCAAGCTTTGAATAGAATGGGATTCAAGGAGACTTGAGTTTTTTAGGAGAAAAGTAGAAAGCACAGAGAGAGAGAGAGAGAGAGGGAGGGCAATTTCATTAATGGTAAAGCTAAAGATAAGAAGGATGCTTTTTTGACAAGCAAGGCATGAAACTTCTATGCATTTTGGGGAGCCACCTTCTCAAATATATATTAATTTAGGCAAGTTTAATCCATAGCCGACCACAATATATTATAATATGATATAAAACTTCAAAATTCCCATATATATATATATATATAATATCTACAAAGAATATTCTTTCTTCTAATTTTTAGTATAGTAAATTTTTTAGTTAGGAATAAAGGATCCAAAATTAACTAAAAGCTCTTTTTTGGTTACTTCTTTAATAATAACAAAAATAGTTAAATAATTATAACTTTATTATCATATTAGATTAAATTGATACAGGACTAAATATAATTTTTTTGACATAATACTTAAAAAAATTTTCTAAACTATGTTGAAAAATTTAAATAAGATTTTATTCTTTTATTATATCCAATCAAGTTCTTATATTTTTATTTTTAATTAAATATATCTTTGTAATTTATGTTTTAACTAGTTGTGTTAGGTAAAACGTAGTCATTTTATATCATATGATATTGACGTAATATGTTAACATGTCATATTGAATAATGACATGATATATTGATGTGATATAATCATATGATTACATAATTTTTTTCACCTTCTACATTAATGTCATGTGAACTTATTTGAGTATAAAAATAATAAGTGATATTTTAAAAATTAACAATTAATCAACCATTAGTGATAATAACTTATTTAATCAAAAATAAAAATATAAAAAATTAATTGAATATAATAAAAAAATAAAATTTATTTTTTAAAAATATTTCAAAAAATTATATTTAAAAAAAAATCAAGCTTCACTTCCTTTTTGTTTCTATCATCTTACACTTGATTATTGACATACAGGATAATAATGCATAAAAAACATAATGAGTTAGACAATTACTTACGTGTAGAAGTACACCTCCATTGACAAGTATAAATCCATTTTATGGCAAAATAAACAAGAAACAAAAGACTTAAAAATGAAATTGTTTAATTAAACACACCTACCTTAAAATTATCTAACCAATTAAAAGTATTCATTCGATTTGCTAGCCTTTAACCAAACGAACGGTGGCAGGAGAGACTGAGGCTGAGTGGAATGGTTTTCTGGTTCATGACACCCAAGAGTCAAATGCAGCATGGACGAGACGTCTGGCCAAACGTGTCAGACACGTGACAAGTGTCGGGAACATTGGAACTTGCCTACCTAGCTATTTTTATCCTTTTCTGTGTGTTTTTTTTATATATTATATACTAATAATAATAATTAAAGTGAAGTATTAAAATATTTTTAATTTTTAATTATAATTACATACCGATTCATTTATTTTTAAAACGAAGATTTTGCTTCAAATGTTTAAATGGTGTTAATGTTTAAACATGAAATGTCTAAAATTTTTTTTTCTTTCTTTTTTCTCAAATCGCTGATGAACACCAACTGACGATTCTGCAATCGAAGATCTAACCGAACTCTGAAAAGAGCACCAGATCATGCTCCCCTAGTGCTCCCTCCTTACGCTTGGGAGAACCAGATCAGCTCCTCTGCCTTAGTGCTCCCTTGGCTTGGGGAGCACTCGGCTCCCCTGGGTCGAGGAGTACCAGATCCTTGGGAGCACTCGGCTCCCCTAGCTTGAAGAGCACCATCGAGTGCTCCCTTGGCTTGGAGAGCACCACCAAGTGTGCCCCAGGCCAAAGATATAGCCGGTTAGCGATGGGAGTATTGCCGGTCGACCATTTAAGATAAAAAAATACAAGTGAAATTTTTAAAATAAAATTTATAATTTATACATATGTAGTTTTCAAAATTAATAAAAAGTAAAATTATTCAAAAAAATATTACCATATCAACAAATTAACGAAATTATTAACAAAACCCTAACAGCTGAATTTGTGTCTAGCGAAAAATAAATTTAAGAACAAATTGGTTATTTTTCATTTTAATAGATCCATTTGAAATTTTGATTAAAACTTAAATAAATGAGAATATTTTACCCAAATAATTATGAATGGAAATGACTTAGGTATACTCACCGTGATATCATTCATAATTCCATAATTCTTAAAGATATTCTTTTGGTGTTTTCAGCTTCTCCGAATTGTGTTTTCTTCACCCATTGAGTAAATTAAAAGACAATTTGTTGAAAATTAAATCAAGATTTAGCCTCAATGTTCATTTTAAGATACAACTTTATCAATTTTTCATTTTTGAATTTAATCTATTAGTTTTTTAACTAAGTAGAATGCAATATTTACGATTTTATCCATTTAAAGAAAAACAATGATAAAATCATTAGCAAATTTTCATTAATAGAATTAAAATATTTAAATATATACCTGTTAAGAATTACCTTTACGTAATAACTATATTTATTAATTTCTGTTATCAATTTCCTTCAATGAACAAAATCCAAAAGATGGTTTTAATATTGAGGTAAAAAAATTTGATGACAAACATTAGATCCTAAAATGAGCATAAGTTGTCCTTATCGATGGGTCTCTTAGGGTTATGGAGGTTTTTTAGGATTTGAGTGAGACTTTGTATAGCTTTGTCTTTGGCTATAAGTGTGGCTCAACAGAATGCATTTAGAGCCCACTTTGGGTGAATAAAAAATTGTGATTGATTGGTAGCATCTGTTAAAGTTATGGACTGAATTTATCAGTTGAATTAATAAAATTATTTTATGTGGTGTTTTTGATTGGTTAAATATTCTTGCTTTCACTACATGATCAGAAAGAATCACTTTTTAATTTTGACATTAATTGCAGCACAACATAATTAATAGAATAATAGTTATAGTACATGCAGATTTAATTAATTGTTCTACCAGATCATAAGGGAATGGCGGATGGCCCCATAATTATAGTCTCCACCATGTCCAAGAGGCAGAAGCCAGAAGGTCAGGCTTTTTGCGATAAAAAGGCATCCCTTTTTCCTAACACCTCACCATCTTCCATCGTCCATTTTTGGTCACACATGGATGTATCAAGCCTTGTTTTCTTAGTTAGATCGAAAAGTGGTGGGAGAATTGAATCATGAATTTGCAATTCTTTCACCGCTCTAGAGGTGAATATACACTTGAACTATCTTTGACATCAAAGTTTACATTAATTTATAAAATATTATCTCATTTTTTATATATAATCGATATGAGATTCACGATTTTTTTATGAAATCGTAACGCTTGACTTATGACATGCGACAATACAAATTCTAGTATACATCATCAACTTATGACAACTTGCCCTATCAATTTTTGAAGAGTTCAATGTGAAGAGGTTTTCTGTATAATGAATCTTGTGGGATTGAATCGCTTAATTCCAATGTTCCTAATTAAAAGCTGTGGGTTATTAATTTGATTAGGAAAGCAATTCAAGAGTTAAAGGGTGATTAAATGCCGCATTTGGGAATAGAAAGGGTTAAGCAACTTGAGATAATTTTAGTAAATAGACCGGTCCAACAAGGTAGTGGAATTGTGTGACCAAGCCCACAAGCTTTAAGGCTGGCTCAGACGTGAAAGGCTGCTTTGGTAGTTACCAACCCAGGCACAATTTTAAACAGACAAGACACGGTTTTACGAAACAGGTAGCTAATATCAATCAAACGAGACTTGAGTTTTTTTTTAAAGCTATGATTTCATTTCATGCGGAAGAAGGTCTCCCTTTAGCAGATGAGATTATATGTTTATAAGTTTTTAAGTGAAATGATTTCATTTCTTGCCAACGCAGGAAACCATGGACCATCACAAGATCGTCCCCATGCCCTGAACAAAAACTGGCAGACCTCCTTTGCAAACGAGACTTGATTATACTAAAGAATCCATCTGTACAATGTTTTCCTTTAATTATCTAATACTATAAAGTCCAATGTTGCTTCCATATTGGACTACAAAGCTACAAATGCAATGCCCCGAGAGTTTCATTTTTCTTACTTTGGCCATTAATTTTCATGTTGATAGAAACATTACCCATTCATATATGGTAATGTTTGGCCAAAAACCATTTTACCATCATAGTATTTGATATGCTTCTTCTTCTACACAATTACCATATTTCCAAATTTAGTTATAATTGCTAACTGGTCTTATCCCGTATACAAACCATCATCATGAATGTGCTTCTCAAAACTAATAATCTGATAACCTAACCTTTTGAGAAGTGATGTTTGGTAAAATAAAAAACCCTATTCCGGTTTGGTGGGATTCTAAAGAAGAAAATCACATGGTCTGCAATATGGATAGGTTGCCTCGGATAGATTTAACAATTAAATTATTGTATAGAATTACCTTTCTTGAGCCAACAAAAAGTTGTATAGCATGACTTAAGTACTATTAGTTTAATTTCAAGCTTTAATTAGTCCTTTGTTAATTAGTGGAGACATTTTTTCACATGCTTTTGGGCCACAGTTATCACCAAGGCATCCATTATCTATCAGTATGATCTAAACTTTCAAAGTAGGCTAAAATACAAAATAAGGTCTCTAAAACTATTTCAAATTTTTCAGATTTATATTTTCATGATAGCCAAATAAGGCTTCATTTTAATGATTTTACCAAATAAACCCATATGTTAATAGAAAAATGTCACGTGACATGTGTGACATCAACGGTTCTTAAACTCATGACCAATTGACATGGCTTTTGTTAATGTGGGTTACCTGTAACGTTCACTTTTGGAGAAGATACAACGGGTTTATCGACCGTTACCTGTAAAGTCATGTGATATATAAGACATATTTTTGTCAAACTAAGAATCTATCTAAGTATAAATCATAAGATATGAGTTTGTCTGGAAATAATTAAAAAATAAAAAATTATTTAAAAATATATAAAAAGTAAAAGACATATTTAATATTTTAACCTTAGAAATATAATCATAACTTCTATTTATGCACTCCAACATTTATTTAAGTAGTTGATACATAATCCTTTTGTTCAAAAAATAAAATTGGAACCCTCCTTTCCCAAAATAAAAAGAAAATTTGCATTTTTATGTTAATTTTATTCACCCACTTTTCTTTTCTTCTTTTCACCATTTTTTGTCCTTCCAAAATAAAGTATTGGCAAGCCATGAGTTAAAAAGCAAAAAAATAAAAAATATTGATGAAGGTTTTGAATTCTTGATATAGAAATATATCCATCACTTTAGTCATGTTAGAACATCAAATCGGATAGATAATTTGTTTCATGTAATTAATTAGCTTATTTATTCATTGCTTGGCGAATTGGGGATTCATATTTTTGTTTTTATAATGTCCATAATTAAAATTCACATTAATTATTATAAAGTGGAGCCTTGAAGGGGATATCCTCGTTAGTCATGTCCTACAAAATCCTAGGTTACAAACTTGAAACCATTTTTCTTTTTTCCCTTGCTCCCTTTCTTACTTTATAATAATAATCATGAAAACTTCGAGCTAGAGAATCTTCAAAATCGCATCATAATTTCGGGCCCAGACAGCAACTTTAAAGAGAGCAACTTGCTTGAATTAAATAATGTAAAGTTGACAACCATCTTCATTAACATTACTAATCTATTTTAAAAGCAGGATTCAATTGCATAACTTTTTGCAAACTTTTAATAATATATAAAAATAATAATTTAATTTGTGGGTACACTATCACCATAAACAAATTAAGTCCATGTGATAACATCCATTGTCTTTTTCCCAACTCTTCTCTTCTTTTCTTTTCTTTTTTTTTTGTTTGTCCTCTTTTTCATATATATTATCTCTGTTTGCCAGACCATGCCCAAAACTATATGAAACTAATTAATTTGTTACTCTTAGTTCAAGCCCCAAATTTGATTATGGTCGGTGCTTGAAGTTTAAGTAGGTAGAAGCTGACAAAGCTGTGAATGCTATTAATTGATTTAGGTTTTTCTTAAATAGCCCTCTACATTTTAATTGCCACCATATGATCGATTCTGGCCCTGTTTGGGATTCGAAACCGATAACATTAAATTTTTTTAATTAATTAATGATATAAAATACTTAATTTATAAATTAACGTGCAATTTCATGCATTGACTAAAAAATCTACTTAATGACATATCTTAATTAAGAATTTATATTTGATATATTATCGGTGTATAGTATAGATACTATTCACTGATAGTATATCAATTATAAATCTCTTAATTAATTGATGTTGTACCTTAACTTATAAAATTAACGAATTCTTTTTTGATTTGTTCTAATAATTCTTTATCTCAATTTTTTCTTATTATTTTTTTTAAAAAAAAATTGGAATATATGATGATCTTTCACCTTAAGTATATAGCCTAAGTTCATGTGCAATTTAATTCTGTGAACTACAATTATAAGGTACATAGCATAACCCCCACAATTCTCCTAAATCCCCTTTCCCCCCTCACGACACATGCTTTTAAAGTTAAGAGCCTTATTGGGCCTTATTGGGCTGTTGTAAGTCTAACAAATGGAAGCATTAGCTTTGAGTTTTTGAATGGGAAAAACATGGTTTAGTTGTAGCGTTAATCATGAAAAAAGTAACATAATTATCATAAAGTTAGTGCCCATTTAGTCACAAGCTTTTCATAAAAAATCATTAGGTGGTCACATTGAAAGACCAAACCCATGGAAAACTCGCTGGGATTAATTGCATCAGTTTCACAAAGAAAAGGCACTAACAAAAATGATGACAAGCCAGACTATGAACAACACAGCACCACACCCTTTGGATAGAACTTGAAAGCTGATCTGAGACGTTGGGCCAGTTAGTGTGAAGCCGAAAAAATCACATATGAGAAAAAGGGTTACATTTAGAAGACAAAAAGCAGGAGACTTTTGCCAGGATGCATTGGTTTCACGTAGAAAAGATCACACTAGTAAAGTAGACGACTAGCCAGACTATTAACAGTCGAAATTGCCAAAGTAGTTCCACATTTTCTACATAGACAAGTGCTAGTATAATAATTCTTGTTATTGGTGCTGATCCACTCATTGATATGGTCGACTAGTCAAGCTGCAAAATTCCTTGGCAGCATTTTCAACAGAACAAAAGTTGCTTTCAGATTCTTTGCGCCCATTGTAGTTTACCAAAATCTGTTGAAATTTTCCTGTAGCTTTTCTGGCAGCGCAACTCAAAGGTGTATATAATTGACTTAGTTCTCTGAATTATCGACAGAAAAATACAGAGAACAATAGAAAACTCAGTTGGAATTAGCCCTTCTTCTGCTTTAATAACCTCATGAAAACAGACGCTTTCGGAGACTTGAGCTTAAGGGGAATTTTTCAACTGCTAATAATCTGGAAATAGCAGGGAATGTTCATAATGTAAATGCTGTTGCTGTCACTAACAACAACAACGACGACAAAATGATGTTGCTGTCAAATCACTGTTCATTTGGGGGGGTAACTAGTATAGACATTCATGAAAATACAATGCGAAACTGTAATCAGATTATGCTAATATCAGATGGAGGGAAATGGTCAATGGTCTTTTGATGATACAAGCCAAGGGAAGATTTTTTATATATGGTGGTTTCGGATCAGCAACCCCTCTTTTGATCTAGTCCACTTCTTTGCCAGCAGCCAACATTGATATTTGCCCAGCAAAAATTGCAATGCATGATTGATTTTACCCTCTTTATTTTATTAATTTTTCTATGGCTCCATTTTACTTTCTTTGATCCTGCCCATTATTTTCCAGCTTCGCACGGGAAAAATTCATGCCAGGTTCCAAAACTTTCACTAGTGGTGTTTTGATACATTGCATTATTCTCCATTTGTTCTTTCTACATTTCTGCAACGACTGACCAGGATCTATCTGACCAGGTAATGATGATAAGAATTAACAACGTTTTACACATATCAGATTATAAGTTAATTAATGGTCAAAAGTATAAACCTCACCAGTGCTTTCTTCGAAGCTTTAGACCGCATATGGTGCTAAGAATTTATAGGACAATCTGAATTCAATTGAAAAACTCGGTTCAAATGTGGACTCGGCAAGCAACTTGAAGATAGTGTTCATTTTGGTAAATTCATATGTTCCACAAGAACTTGTATCCAAAATACAACTCCGGAATATCTCAACAGTTTTTGCCTGCTGCAGCCCGCCAGCCACCCCAAGTGTCTGATTTCAAAAATAATAAGATAGACATTCAATATAAGACAGAGAAAAAAGTATAAATCTTCATGGATTACGTCTTTTAATGAAATAGAAGTAGGAATTGGATGAGTTATGTTGGATTTGTATTCGCGTCATTTTTTTTATTAGATCACTTTTAATTTGATTGTTTGAGTTATTTCGAGTTGTCTTCGAGTTTAATCATAAAATAATTGGATTCATATTCGAACCATTTTCCAATCAGATATTTGAAATTGATTGTTTGGGATTTGAGTGGGTTCAAGTTTAATTCATTTTATGGTTGAATTCATATATATTTGAGTCAATTTCAGATCACATATTTTAGATTTCATATTGAATTTAATCATAAAATAATCAGATTCATACTCAAGCCATTTTCTGATATGGTATTTTGGATTTGGTTGTTTGGATTTTGAGTGGTCTCAAGTTTAATTCATTTTATGGTTAAATTGATATTCAAGTCATTTTCTAATCACATATTTTGAATATGATTATTTAGATGCTCTTGAATTGAGATCATTTCAAATTGGAAGGAAGTTTAATTCAATTTGTATTCCATCAGAACTTCAAATGACAGCTATTTGTCACGTCTAATAGTAATGTTTTTGTAATTTTGAGCTAAAATCTAATAGTACTGTGTTTTTTCTAATTTTGAGGTAAAAATCATGTAATGTTAATTTTACGTACAAGACTAATCTATTTATTATCCATGGTAATGTTGGACGAACGCGTTGAGGATATTTCTTTCGTTTGATTGTCACTTGATTACGGTAATCCGCTGGTTTCTACTTCCTCTTTTAGGACACGACTATTTCCACGCCAATGTCTTCTCCATCAACCAGTTATACATTGCTCTGCGGTCTGAAGATATGAGCATGTGTAGACGAAATCAGCTGCTGCAAAATCTATTAAGAGATATGTATATCCGACATATTAAGGAGCAGCAAAGTGCAAGCTATGTGAATTTTAATTAATTGAACATATAGAAAACAGACACTTTGATGGGAAGTCAGACACAGACTGGAAGTTGATGGCTTCCTTTAAAAAGAGGCTGCTGAAAATTGAAGAAGCAGCCATGAGAGGAGGATGAGACGCCCCAACAGGCCAACCTTAGCTTAATCCTTGACTCCCCTAGAAATGCTGCGTGCAAGCTTCACTACTTTCAACAAATGAGATTGATTGTGTGGAGGTGTCATTCTCATCTATCACTGCTAAAATTTAAAGCATCTCTTGGAATTTTGTTTGAAAAAGTCATAATTCATTCCCAAATATATGAGCAATCTCTATGGAAGAGGAGACCATAATATATAGAATCTTTGAGGAGAAAAAAATATATATATATGTGACTTAACATTTCTGGCATTTTACACAATTCTCAGAGTACATGGCTTGGTTGGTTTGTATTTTTTTTAATATAAAAAAATAAGAAAGAAAAGAACAAAACGCAAAAATAAATAAAAGAAAATTACAAAGAGACCTTAGCTTATTACAAAGAGATGATGTCTCCTTGGCTTGGCTACATTTATACCACGAGATTTGCATCTTTACACCAAATTCAGGCTTGACAAAGCCTCATCATTATGCATTCTCTCAGGAAGACGCCTTGGAGACATCCTTGCTCGACCTATTATATTTCATATGACTCCTAACAAGTTGTCCAGCTGCAAGGGCTGACATGAGTGATAATTCCCCGGCCAGGACAGCACCAGCTACAATGGATGCAAGCACCCTAGAGTTTGCTCCAGGTGACTCTTTGCTTGCACCCTTGACCCCAAGCAGGTTCAAGCAGGCTGACTGAGATGCAAGCTGAGTTCCACCACCAACAGTGCCAACCTAAAAGATAATTAAGACGGTAACAGAGATAATTAGGCACCTACATAAATACTCAGGAATTATGTTTACTCTGCCAGATAATTTTGACAGTGAAAATCCTTGTGTTTGAATAATCAGAAAGCAAAACAATCAATTACCTCAATGGAAGGCATTGTGACAGAGACGTGAAGGTCCTTGCCATCATTAATAGCTTCCATCATCGTGATGCAATGAGAGCTCTCGACATTTTGAGCTGGATCTTGGCCAGTGGCTATGTAAACTGCAGTAACAATGTTACTCGCATGAGCATTAAATCCACCCAGAGCTCCAGCCATAGCAGAACCAGTAAGGTTCTTAAGCATGTTAAGCTCCACGAGAGATTCTACACTAGTCTTCAAGACCTTCCTCACCAAATCACCCTTGATGATAGCCTCGCAGACAACAGACTTGCCTCGTCCTTCAATCCAATTTACCGCAGCTGGCTTTTTGTCGGAACAGTAGTTTCCTATCCATCATAAATCCATAAAGTTTAGTGATCCAGCTCAAGCAATAAAAAGGAGAGAGAGAATATAGTTATAAATCTATGCAAACGAAACTCACCAGAGATGCCAATGACATCCATGTCCGGAAAATCAGTTTGAAGGAAATCCAAAACGTTTTGAACTCCCTTGGAAACCATGTTCATCCCCATAGCATCACCTGTGCTGCAGGAGAATCTCAAATACAAATTCTTCCCAGCAATTGCACATTTGATACCTTGAAGCCTGGCAAATCGACTTGATCTGCAACCATCCCAAAAAACCAAAACATTCCATAAACCAGAACCAATATTGGCTTGAATTAAAATCATTCAATCCAGGATTTGAAAAATATCCAAACAAACCTGTTAAAAACAACGGCCAAGGTCTCGGAATTGTCAGGATCCTCCAAATACAACTTCAAATCAGCTGCCCTTTTCGCGGTACCAAACCTTACTACAGGAGCTCTAGTCATCCCATCTTTCAACAAAACACTCGTGGCACCACCAGACAAATGAATAGCCTTACAACCCCTATTAGCGCTAGCCACCAAGCACCCCTCCGTTGTTGCCATGGGAACAGAGTACTCTTTTCCATTAAGCAACAAGGGCCCAGCAATTCCCACTGGAATCTGCACGTACCCAACCGGCATCTCGCAACACTGCCCTAAAATCGACTCGTAATCAAATCCATCCAAAGGCAATCCTGACAACGACTTTCCCGTTAATCTCTGCAGCGCCTCACGCCTGATCGCAGCCGCTCTCTTGCAATCACCCAATTTCGATTCCAAAGAATATGAAGGAGTTGTTCCAGCCACTACGGATTTAATTATTTCTTCATCTTCCTCGGTTGTAACGGTCACATGCTTTTCATCGAACACTTTCTGGGCATTTACAATTGGTGCCGAAGGAGGCAGGGGGGGAAGGGAGCAGTCAAGAGCTTGGCCGCAAGGTACTTTACGTGCATCTTCTTTACGAAGCAAAACTTCATTTTCCTCTTCATCATCCTCGGAATTCCAAACGTCAGCTGATGGTCGGAGAATCAAGGATTGAACAAAGTCAATCCCGAAGAATCCCAAGAGATAAATAAACGAGGCAACTAAAGCGAAAATCGCGGCGATCTCAGAAAAGTTGACGACATGGAGAGGCGTCGAGGTTCGGATCTTTTCACGCCAACGGGAAAGAAGAAAGTAAACCACCGAGAAGAAGAGCGTGAAGAACACCGCATTCGTTATGTACAAAGGAAGAGGTAATGCGTCGGAGGCTTTGGCGTGATCTTCTAAAGGAATTGTTTTTGTTGGCTTGAGAGATTGAATGGGTTTAGTCGACGATCGCCGGCGGGCCTCCATTTCAGATGATGGTGGTGGTGGTGGAGATGGTGGCGGCGGCGGAAGCCGGCGGCGACTCGAGCGCTGAGAGAAATGAAACGAGAGAGAGAGGGAGACGATCCGGGTTAGTTTTGAGAGGACAAAACGGTTTTGGGTGGGGTTGAGTGGAGAAGCGGGAGTTTAGGGACGGTTCTATTTATAGGGTTGTGGGGAGGACACTTGGTGCAATTGAGTGGGAGCGCGTTAGATTGAAAGAGAGAGAAAGGGAGCGTGAATGAGGAGACAGGGTCAGGCACGTGTTACAGCTTCACAACTGAAACACGAGATGAGTCAAAAGGTTAGGTTGTTTTGGAACTTTGCCAGTGCATGGTTGAGGGGTTTTGGTTGTGGAAGGCAATGGGCAATTGGGCAGTGCAGGTTCCAACGTTGTCTGTTTCCTTGCTCTTTCCTTTTCTGATTTAGTCTTGCTCCTCCTCAATCCTCGTGTCCTGCTGTTTTCTGTCCTTTTTTTCTCTTTTTTCTCTCACTTTCATGTTCCTCCGGCAATTACCAGCTTTTCCCTATATTTTATTTGAGCTTAATATTCCACTATTTTTTCTTTTTTGAATTTGAATCGTTATTCTCAAAATTCAAAATTAAAAATTAGGGTTGAATTATAATCTCTTTGAATTTTGAACTTGCCTAAAGTTTCAAGTTACGGAATTGGGGTTTGGGTTGTTTAATGACTATTTATTAAAATAATTTAACATCAAATGTAGTCGTAGCAATAGTTAATAGATAATGTAATAATTTTCAGTACATTGAACAAGAATATAAATGAGTATAATATTTAAAAAATTTTTTGAACTATTTAAAAAATTCAATATAAACTTTTATTTTTTTATTACCTTCAATCAAACATTTATATTTTTTTAAATCAAATAGACTTTTATAGTTAACGATTGATTAATTATAGTTAATCAAAATATCACATGTTATTTTATATCACGTGTGGCATGTTGATATGTCATAGAGGATGATAACGTGAAATATTAATATAGCATGATTACATGGTCACGTGACATTTTTTACCTTCCATCTCATGTCATGTTAGCATAAAAATGGCAAATGATATTTTAAACAATTAGTCAACTGTTAACAATAATAATTATTCTATCAAATATATATATTTTTTAAAAAAATCGAATCTAACTCTTTTCATTAAACAAAAATACAATAAAATCTTGATAAATTAATAACTTTGAATTAATAATATTTTTAACTAGTCCCGACTTAAGACCAACGTAGTAAATTAATAATTTACTAAATTTATAAGATAATATATTAAAAAAACCACATAAGTTCCACTTAATATATAAATTAATAATCTCCTTTTACATCAAAATTATATATATACATGACTCAATTACGAGGCTTTTGTAAAACATGATTCCAATGTTACTTATTTCTTCTTGAAATTGATGTTCCTTTAAACCTTATCTCTAACTTTTCTTAGTGTATTAAGAAACTTTGGTCTAATGTTCTTGTATTATAAAAAAAATTATATAATGTAATTGTTGTTTTTAGGTGTAATTTGAATTTTTTTTGTTGTATTAAATGCTTTACGTATTTCATTCGTATGGTTAATTTATTTATACCTTTTAGATGAAAAGCCATTATATGTAATTTTATCATTTGTGATATTGTATATTCTTTATATGGATATTTTTGCTTGACTTAATATTCATGAACTATATTAATTAAGCATACATAGAATGTAATTTTAGTTTGTTGCAAAAATGGATAGATTCATTATTTCTATTTAATAAGATTAATTACATTAATAAACTTGTTTTGGTTAAACAAATGCATAGAATAATGATAATTCGTAATTCACTAATTGGATAATATTCGTAGAGCCACAATACACAATACATGTATTACATTCAATGATGTTTTGAAAAAAAAATATATATGTTCTTTAACTAGATGCTTAAAGACACTAATGATGGTGACCTCAATCAATGCCAAGCACAACCCTTGTAATTTTTCAAGAAAAAATCTTCTGTTTTGATTATCAATTGAATTTGTCCCACCGTTTTATCTCTCTTATTTGTTTTTTTTTTTGTTCTTCCTTTCGTCAACAACCTAAATAAAGTATCCTATTTTTCATTGTCATGGAAATTTTTACATTACTTATTTACGACTAAAAGATAATGATCTAAATACATCCAACATATGATTGGAAGAAGACTACGTAATGTAAAGATCAAAATAACCATTCACTAGGATAAGACAAGTAAAGAAAGTAGCACTAGGACGTTGGTTCAATAATTAATGGAAGGATTAGATAAAGAGGTTTGGGTAAAGACTTTTAATTATTTCTTTGATATGTACTTTTCTCCCCACATTAAAACAACCAAAGAGAAAAGGTTAATTAACGCAAAAGCTAACTAATTTCCAATTCTGAAATCATTTTAGCATAGGAAATCAGAATCAAACTGAGGAGTATATATGACTCTCTCTCTCTCTCTCTCTCTCAAGCGATTACAAGTAAAATTATCCATAGAATGTTTAATTTAAGTGGGAATTAAGAAAAGTAAACCCAAAAATCTTGACCCTTGATGAAAAAAAATGTAAAGCTTTTATCATGAACAGAAAAGGTTACTATCATCTATCAAATAATACAATACGGTATAACAAGACGAAAGTTTAAAAAACAAAAATTAGGTAGCTCATCAATCTCATTTTTGTTCGTATTTTGTGATTCATTTTTCACACGTTTATAGCAAATATCATGCTGCTTGGCAAACGAAACGTGGAAGGAAGCATATATAGGACCAATCAATTTCATCCTTGTTTCTGTGGTTCAAAACAATTTAACTTCTTTGGTCCTAAGGCGACCACCATATATCTTAATTTCTCCATCACAGCATGATATATATTACGTAGTATTTGTTGTTACGTGCTTTGTATCTCAAATTTACGTTTTTAATTCAAAAGATATATCTATTAGGTAAAAGAAAATTTTTATTTATAAACCCAGTACTCACCATATCTCTTACTAATGATGTGAGATCAGTAATATTCTACTCCACTCAATTGTGTAACATTGGCTCTTTACTCATAGAGGAGAGAAACCATATACATTACACTAGTTCTAAATAATTACACTGGCTCTTTACCAATAGAAGAGAGGTTTCTTTATATTAGTCTAGGTCTACCTCAACCCCGATATCTCACATAGGGATTCTATATTAGTAAAGATTTAGGTTTGTTATGATATCACTTGTCACGAGTCTACGTTTTCAATCTAAAATACTTGTCTATTAAATGGATGAAAGCTCTTATTTATAAACTCAAACTTATCCCATCTCTCACCGATATGAAATCCATGATACTCTACATATAAATACTTTTTTCATTTATTTTTTAAACAATATTTGTATAAAACATAAATATTTCTAAGATAACAAATGAATTCTCTATAATAATTAAAAAATATTTAAAACAACAATTTAGAAATGTAGTAAACCCATATGACCATTTTAGTCAGTAAAAAATTTTTCTAATATCCCTACTTTGATATACAATATATATATATATATATATATATATATATGTACATATATAGACTNAAAAAAAAGGAACATGAAACTCAAATATAGGGAAGAACTCAGTTGCAAATGTTTAGAGAGTCTTACAATTTTATTAAGGATATTAAATGGATTAAGAGTTAAATTCTGCATGCATAAATCATGCAGGTTGAACAAATTTAAGTCAACTGAAATTTCTCCTGCTATATAAATTAATAATACTTGACAATCATTTCAATAGTGAAAATGATATGTATGTAGGTTCAAAGGATGGTTTCATCTTTTTCAAATTAAAGAATATTGACTTATTTGATAGGATGGGTTATCAATTTGCTATCCCTTTGAACATATTTTCATATTTAATAAAAAGATTGGATTTCAATTTAAGAGGAAAAAAAAAAGTCAATTAGTTTTACATAATTGATTAACACAAATGGTGCATTCTTAACAAACAAGAAAAAGATAATACGTCCATCCTATTTTGTTTAATTAGCCAATATTCACTAAATATCTTATCTCAATTTAGACCAATTGTTTTGATTGAGAAATCCTCCATCTTCAAACTCCAACAAAGCGCATGGACAGAGACACACAAAATTAAGTGTTCACTATCTAAAAACAGTTGGGAGAGAAAGGTCATTTCCAAGACAGGTAGAAATGCAATAAATTATATATATATATATATATATATGCATGGGATCATAAGGGGAGACGTCAATTCAGTTTAGGTTTTATAGCATGAAAGAATTAATTAATACTCGAAATTCCTTTTTATACTAAGAGTTTGTTTGATTTAGTTTTTTTTTTAGTTTAAAAGTTATTATGAAGCTATTATGAAAAGTAATAAATTTTAAAATTACGTTAAAGCTGTTTGGTAACTTGTTTTGCAAAATAAATTATACAAATTTTAATTTTGATTAAAATTATCATAAAAAGTATTATGCCATCTTCAATCACCTAATAAATTAAAACGAGATAAGTCTCCTTTGAACTTATATACGATATCAAGCCTTCTTTGAGCATATATACGATTTCAGATATTAAAATTTAAAAAATTCATTCAAAATCAGAACAGCCTTCAAACTTTGTACAGTAATAATAATATTATATTTTTATTGATCTAGTAAGCAATCAAACCATGATTCTTCAATTTTCAAGAAAAAAAAAAGAAAGAGAAAACGATATATTTGATATTAAAATCCTTTTTGATGAAGAAGAGAGAAAATGTTCAAATAATACCTTAATATAATTTTGAATTTTAGGTTTTTTTTTCTCTTAATCTTTGTAAGAAGAATAAAATCTCAAATTTTACTGTTCTATTGCTATGTCTTTTGTTTTTTTTTTAATAGTTTTTGTAGAGATAGAGGTAGAGGATAACGAGATCGATTGAGAGAGAAGGCTATTTTCAAAAAAAGTTAGCATTTTTTTAAAAGAAGAAAAAAGAAAGCTCTTATCTGGAGCTTTTTTCTAAAAAAAATTAATTTTTAAAAGTGTTTCAAAATTTTGTTTGGTTTGATTTTTATTTTTAAGGGTTGGATAAGCTGAAAAAAAAAAACCAGACTAAATAGACACTAAACTAAATAAGTATTATAGAAACCAAGAGAGAAGTAAAGATGCTTATGGATCGGAAAAGATGTCTAACCAAATTCAGCTATTTCGATCTTCTTTGCTGACTACATATTTAGATGGTAAATTGTAGGTACAACAGTACTTGCAAGCTCTTATTCAAGTTGTTTTCAAGTAAACGAGCTCTTAAAAGATTGCTTTCTCTCGCTCATTAATTAACTTCAAGTCCTCTTAGCAGCCCATATATAGAAAATAAGATCAAACCATTCACCAGCGGACTATATCCCTTAATTAGCCTCTCTATCAGGGGACCTCTTCACCCTCGTGTACCGAGCAATTTAATTACAAGGTAATTAGAAACGACTTTGTTGTTAATTCTTTAATGAACAAAATAACTGTCTCTCATGACCCCAATATACATAATCAACAAATTTATGTTTTTCTTTTTTTTTTTTGCAAGGCTGTTAAAATTTACATGTGAATGAATGGTGACGTGTTGTATTTTTTATTTCTCAAAAATTAAGTATATTTTCGTATCTTTTATTTCTGTAAACATGTCAAATAAAAAATCAACTTATAGATCGTGATTTTCATTCATTTATAAAAAAAAGTTTAAATTATAAACCCATGTCTAATATAAAAAAATTTCAAACCGCCGTAAATATTGACGTATGATAAGTTAATCTTTATGATATTTTGAATCTTGATTTGTCAAGTTTACAATTGATACGGTGGAAATTAAGATTTATTCAACCACTTTTTTTATGTTTTATCTCAAAGTTTTTCATATTTTTCTTTGACTTCTCCATTTTAAAAAAAAATATATATATTTCAAGTACAAAAACGCATGGGCTAACGAATTAAGAGAGTGATAGTCTACGTTAGGGTAGTTACTCCTTAACTCCATTCGGAAATTTAAGCCGATACTAGCTGTGAGTACAACTTTGGTAAATGCCCCTTACATTAGGCATGCTGCATGTCAAACAAATTAAACTCTCTCTCAATATATATAAGAATATATATATAATATTGATTATGTATTCGTCTAGCAAATTCCATGTGCTCTAAAATTTCAACGTAAGCAATCTGTACGAGATCATTACTGAAAGATTAGGAAGTTGACAAAATGACTAGTGGGACAAATTGATACCCAGAGGAAGGAAGAAAGCAGTGGATTAACAACTAATAACGCCATCTGCTTGCTTGTTCCTAAACTTTAGTCTCAGCTGGCTGCCGCTAGCCATATTTTCTTTTAGTTAGACTTGGAAAATTATTACTACTCGCTCGCTGCTCGCTACTGGTACATCTCTTAGTCTAACATTTATTGTACTTCGATGCATATAAGACAGAGAAAGGTGACAAAGATGGACGGGAGACTTTGCTCATAGTCAACTGCTTACTCGGGGGAACTAAGTAACCACTGCAAGGCACTCTGCTTCCTTTCTTTTTCTTTTTGTTTGGGTTTGGACCTGACTTTGATTTTCAGAGCAGCGTTGGGACATGGCTTGAGCTTGTCAAATTAAGCATGCCAGCTGAATGTTAGACTTTGGGATTGGAGGATCAGGACCGTTGTTGTTTCATGAGTTACAATCTTTGTGATTGTGGGGGCCAGTTTTTGGTGGTGAAAAATCTGTTCAATTCGTTTTTGGTACAAATGATTCAACGTTTCCACGGAAAGGAATATGGTGAAAAATCTTTGCATTCATATTCGCACACAGAAGTTAACGTATAGAAAATATATTTGTATTAATTAATTAAAAACATATAATATGTATATAATAGACAGATCGATAGATAGATATATAATATGTACTTTTCTGTATGAAAAAAAAGATTTGTTTTAATGCCGACGTTGTTGATGTTGAAGAAAATTTGCTAACCGTCGACGAAATCTAAACCATAAATCTCCCCTTATCTTCTTTGTATTACATGCTTAGTTCTCTGATATTTTCTCCCAAATCTATGGCTTATATATATATATATGAGAAAATCTAGTCATGGCTTCCAATATAATTAATAATCCTCTACTTGCTTTGATGTCACGTTCTAATTGCTTTCTCTATATTTCGTGATAACATTGCAATTCTTTGCATGGATGCCATATCCAACAATAATATCTCTATAATATATTCTTTTCTCTTCTGGTTTCTTCGGCTTGGAGCAATTCCTAGGTTGCTAATTAAAATTTATATATAAACTAAACTTTTAGGTAGAGTTCAACCAAGCAATGAGATCAGATATTTAATAAGTCAGAACAGGATTAGCATCACCCCAACTTAATTAATTGAAGAGTTGTATATGTTTTTTTATTTTCTGAATCAAATTAAATCCTAATTACCTACTACTGCATGAACTCAAAAAGTTGAATAGATAACTTTTGAATTATTACTTTGACCGTTTCACTTGTAGACTTCTTCAATGGAAACGATTATTTTATGCATTAGTCTTTGGAAACCTTACACATGAATTTGGTTAAACCCTAAAATATATATATAATAAATATAATTTGGATCGGCATGCAGAGCTTAAGTGGATGCAAACCCTACAAAGTTGAACCAGAAAAAATCCATTCATAAAAGTACAGGTGTTGGTGAAGAAACAGTCATTGGATGAGTCAAATCTGAATCCCAATTTCTTAATGTTAGTGAAGCTGACTGTATCTTCTCCTTATATGAAAAACAAATATGTTAAGATTTTTGACCAATACTATACGGTTCCTTAATTCACAGACCAAATGTTTGATCCAACGCATCGTTCCCTTCTATCTCATATTGTTCAACTTTTCGGGGTTATAGCTATACATATATACACGTATCTTCTCCTTAATGTTAGTAAGGCTGACTGTATCTTCTCCTTTTATATATACGTATCTCAAATATTAGGTAAAGAGGACACATAGGATAAAACAAGAGGGAGAACATCAATGGGTGAGTTTTGGATGAAAGCCACGTGTCATCCAAAACTTTACACATAGTGCCTAACACCTTTTGCTTCTTGGATTAATGGAATTAAGTGGAAACTAATAGTTTTTGGTTTGGTTTGGTTTGTGAAGTAAAATTATAATTTTAAATTTTTTATTTCTTGGTTTATAATTTACATTGAATAACAAATGAAATAAGCAGTAACTAAAAATAACTTTACATGACACCCAAATGCTTGGTTCATTAATTAATACAATGAATATGAGTTTGAATCCTCTTCTTTCAAATAAAAAGAAAAAACTTTAAATGAATTATCGGAAATTGCAAACCTAATCACTGCTAATGACTCATAAATGGACTATTGGGTGTGGGGGCCATATTCAACATCAAATATTAAAAGAAGTCTATGTAGACTTGAGCGGTATCGGTGTATGCAAAGGACACGAGTTAGGCTTCACCAAAACTATAATTAAAGGCGACAAGAACATGTAGCACCGTAGGTGACTCAATTTGGAAAATAATGCCGATGACAAAAACCATATCTTGTTTGCAGACAAATGAGAAATCAAGGTTGAAAATTAGAGAGCAAAATTGTCAAACAAAAACTTTTGGAATTATTGCTTGCCCAATTTGGAGGAAAAAAAAAAAGATTCTGGTGGTAGAACGTTTCCCATCTCATGTACATACGCTTTGATGAGAGAGAATTGCAACCAAATATTTGTTCCAGGAGAAAAAAGCCAACAAAATGGCCTGCTAATGACTCTTCAAATAAAGGCAGATTCCTTTGAAATTGCACTTTTTGACTTGGATACCGTAGAGGGGGCTCAAAGACTCAAAAATCTGGTTGAGCTTTTGAGTTCACATTTTGTACTTCACCTTTTAATCAAGATTCGTTTGCAGGTCAAAAGCCAACAATTGGCTGAGTAGTAATAAAGGAAGTGGGCTTTTTCAGGAATCTGTTACTAGTAATTTGTTTGGTATAGGAAAGGTAAAAGACGAAATAGAAAAGATGAGAAAAAGAATTGTGGGGCAGCAACTGGGCAAGTCCACATGCTCTCCCCTCACCTACTAAAGCTTTGTTTTTAACTCAATGCGTTTGCTGCTAGTGCTGGACTGCCCCCATCAAAGATGAGAATACTCAAATAGTAGTTCATCCAGTAACAGGAATTAAATATGACCATACAAGATCATGCACTAACAACCAAAAACAGGACCTTACAAATAAAGATAAGAGGATCATGTTAATTCCAGAGAGGCATTACTTCAAATTAGAAGAATTCTTCAATTTATACCATCACGAATGTTCACATTTACACTCTCGTTTGGAGGTGGAGAAAAATGCAGAGACAAGAAAAGAGAAGAAAAAACTCGGAATATGCTACAAAAAAATCATAATATCGATGATGTCTTTGGCTCCTCATCGTGCCAACTATAAAGATCAAAACTGTGATATGCTAATGACATATAAGTATGCAATATTGTATAAAATAATAACTTACTGCATTATTATTGGACCTATACATGAGGAGAATATGTTGCTTAGAACAAGTTGAACTTCTCCCGAGCTATGCTCACTCCTTACAAGATCTACCAACAGATGAAAAAAACTTGACGTGTACTTTCTAAAAGAATCCCCCTCCAAACCACTTAATACCTTCAATGCTGACACAAGTAAAGGAGTTCTAGCTGCCAGTTCTTCCCTTTTGGCTGAACCCAATGGAAGAATCCAATGGGTCACTGGCATGTCAGCAGATTTCTGCTGCACATAGTGGTAATCAGTACAGTTGAGGTATATCTGCAATATTTTTTCACACACTGCCACAAGTAGTGATTCTAGATTCATCCCCTCAGAGACAGATGGATTATTTTTCACCAAATCTTGGAGGAAGTTGAGGAAATTTTGATAAGCCTCATTTTCAAAGTGAACCATAGGAGGATCAGAGAGCTCCAAGATTGAGCACGCTTTCTGTATTTTCTTTTGCAGGATGGTCTCAGAGTTCAATTGCTGAGCATGTGATGCAACGGAAGAAAATATCTCAACAATAATATTGATGTTGGCAGCTGACAAGAATTGTACATGCGTTTTGTACATATCACTTATAACCTGAAATGATGAAATCACAACAAATATGATTATTACATCAAGTGTTTCTATGATAAAAGTAAAGAGTCATTACTAGCATGCAAAAAAAATCTCGTGCAAAGGAAGAACCTGTATAATGAGCAGCTGGACTGCAATATGACTCTTCATTCTTGAAACCACATAAGCCACAGTTTGCAGATTATCATCCTCAAGATCTTCATTGGTCAATCCATGATCAGAACAGGTTTCAGTATTAGTGTAGGATTCAGAATTGTCAGGCACCTTGATGTCATCCATGGTTCTCAAAAGCTTCATAAACCCTGGCAATGTTGATGTGGCTGCTTCTTTTAAAGCCAGAAAGATTTCTCGCCATTCATCTTCTGAAAGTCTGCTTCCCAACTCTCCCGTCAAACGAAACATTGCCGCAACCCCAGTGCTTGCAGGACCCTGTACAGAACTTCTCAAGTATCCTGTCAGTATAGATACCACATTTGATAGCTGGGGCCTTAATACATTGTAAAAACTGATAAATAGATCTACTAGACACTGTGCTGCCACGGCGGAAGTTTCAGTGTCCCACATACTTCCATCAGGATGTGGAGATTTCGAAGTTGGTGAAACCTGCTCATCTTTTATATGCATGTCTCTCTTTTCACATACACCATTGAATATGGGGAGAACAACAGAGCTAAAAACACCAATCCAGAATGTTCGGGAGAAAAGATGACCATGATCCTTGAGGATGTTGAAAAGCACTTCCAATGAACTTTTTCGAATAGCTAATCTTGAGTCGGATGTTAGTTTTGATAAACCTGAAACAAAATATCAAAATTCTAAAACTGAGAAACAGAAAAGGCACTTAATTTTTGCAACATTGAAAACTACGAGTGATAACAATCATGTTGCCTTTCAGAGAGACACAGTTTTCACAAAGCAAGTTGGGATTATTTTTGACATTCAACATAGACAATAGTAGTCTAACCTAAATTGGGTCTAGGTTGATGGATTGATAAACATACTTCAATTGTGAGGAGTAACATTTAAGGCCTTAATATATAATGAATTGCTTATAGAGACCCCCAACAGTGGGGTGTAAGCAAGGGCAATCATGAAAGCAGATCCTGTGCAATGATTTAAACAACTAATTGGAATCTCTACCATTGGACTTAAGCAGAGAGACCTGATGGGGCAAAAAAGCAAAGCACAACAAGTGAAAATGTGACATCTACATTTTGAACTAAGGGTACATTTGGTTTGCAGAATGGAATAGAAGAGAAATAGAATCGTTATTCCGGAAGGAATAACTATTATATAGTTTAGTTCATGAGAATGGAATAGGATAAGAATTATTATTATGATTTATTCCAATGATTGGTTGACAAGTATAGTTTTAGGAATAATTAAGGAATAAATGGAAAATGATAACAAAATCTTTTATTAAAATTAAAGAATTTACTTTGTTAAAAGATAAATATATTCTAAGTAATAAAATCAAAATACCTTTTACTATAATTAAATAATATTTTCACCAAAATACATACATATTTTTATTATAATTTAATAATATTTTGTATTAGAAGATAATGAAACCTTTTATTATAATTAAATAATATTTAATATTAAAAGATGAAATATATTCTTCATTAAATTTAAATAATACTGAATAATATTCTTTATTACATTTATTATATTCAAATAATAATATTAAATAATTTTTTATAATATTTATTATTCTTAAATAATATTATTAAATAATTTTTTATAATATTTATTATTCTTAAATAATAATAATATATTAAATAATATTTAAATAATTTTATTTCTTTTTTTTTGAAAATGAAGTAAAAAATTTCGTGTCTTCTCTGCTTTAGAGAGAGGAGTGAGGAAGAGAGAAAAAATAGATTTAGTATTATTTTATACAGAAATTTTTTAAATTATAAAAGGGTATTTTTGTCTAATCAACTTCTTTTCTTATTCACAATAATTTGGAATAGCCATTACCAAGGTCCTTTGGTATGGCTATTCAGGCTCCTCTAGGAATGGCTATTTCGAGGAATAGCCATTCCATTGAACCAAATGCAACTTTATCTCATGAATGAAAATAAGGGAAGAATGGCTATTCCATTCCCCACAACCAAGCACGCCCTATAATATGGTATCCATCAATCAAACATGCTAAGTGAACCATATAATCAGCTTAGTTCAATTGCTAAGGAGCCGGTCACACAAATAGCCTATGATGCCATCCATATTGCATAACAGTGTCAACAAGGTTTTAGGATTTGTAAGCAACTAAACCAGCAGATTACCTGTTAGCAAAGGAACCCAATAGGATCCATGATCATCAATATCAGTGAAACTTTGTACATCTGAATCATCCTTATTTGCAATTGAAATGGACGAACTATCATCCCAGCTCTTATCAGTGCAAACAAGTCCTCCTTCAGCAAGTTTGACAGCACAGAACCGGAGAAATGCAATAGCATTGAGGCTAACATCACTGTTAAACCGGCTATTTGTGAACGTGATGAGGCATCTTACACAATCAGTAAAGGTGGTAGTCTCTGTCTCAGTTATATGAGGAAAGTATTCTCGCACTATTTTTTCCATTGTCTCAAAAGCCAACAAGACAATATTCTTCCGCTCATCTGCAGCAGCCGCCGTGAACACCTGAGAAAAGGACAGAATTGTGTAAAAAGAAAGGCTATCGGAGCTGCATGGCAATAGAAACCTTTATATGAGCCTTTAGCATACCATAAAAACACTTTTCCATCCAGATTTCACATTACTAACACGACTGAGTACCATCTGAGAAATGCATCGAACTATTAATTCCCTTATTTCTGCAGAGTTGCTTTTCTCCATAACAATCACAAATGGTCTCAAAAATTCATTCTGGAAATTGTAATTTGCAAGCTCCTCACGCTCTAAGAATTTCATAGCAAGCTGCCGCAATGAATCCATCACGAAAATTGCTACAGATAAATTCTCTGACAATCCAACTGAAACAAAGAAATCAGAGAGAACATTCCACATGCGGGACCAAACTAATCTGATGCGGTTCATATTGTAATGCCTGCAATAGAACATTGTTGAATAAGAAACTCCATAGGCACACAAAGGTGAGGGGAGATTGAGATAAAATTGGAGAGAGGTAGGGGACAAGGCATTATAGGAACATTTCTAAAAGAAAAATATAAGAATCTTACGCAATTTCAACTAGTTTTGTAAGGCTAAAAACTCGAGGATCTGTTGGAGACTGCAATTCTGATATAGCAACTTTGCAAAGGGCTTTCACAAATGCCACTATTGCTTCACTGTTTAACCTTTGGCTATGAGCAAAAACATGGTTCAACTCAAAATTTCCTATCTGATCCAGTAAATTCAAGTTTGCAATGAAGTTATTAATCTGATCTGGAGTTACAAGTCCTGAATTATTGACTCCAACAGTGGTGCTATCATATGAACCCCCTCGAACAACTGCCATTACAGCTGGATTCTGGAGGGTTCCTTTTTTCTTCAGAGATTGAAGACCAGCAGATTTTGGTGTCTTTTCATCTGTTTCAGTGTTAGATACAGATAAAAAGGATGCATCAGTTGGTGCACCTTCTCCCAACAGTTGCAGATGCTCAATTCTGGACAGACATGTCAATATATGCTCCCAGGCTTCCTGAAGATGGTTACCATCTTCAATGGCAATAGATATTATTGCCTGTATAAAGTAAACGTTTCAACAAGAGAGATATATAAAGAACATATCACAGAAAGAAACTTTTACTATACACATGCTACATGCATTAGTAACAAAATTTGAAACATTTTCACACCTACTTTACTTACAAGTAATAGGAAAACTTTTACTTATTCAACCATCACAGTTTAGGCTAATTGGTTCTGCTTCTACCTACTATATTATCAATGTTTCATAACCAAGCAATGCCAAGAAATAGGAACAAAAAAGAATAAAAGTACAATGCATAAGAAACAAATTTTATGGTATCTGCGCTGGGAGGCTGTACGGGCTAATGTTCAAATGCAAGCAATTCTAACTCTTCCTTTGATGTAACAAATGATAAAACCAGTGGGAAGATTCATTCTTTCTTCTTATGTGCAAACAAATACTTACCTTTACAGCATCAACATTCTTTTGTTTCATGTCAGCAGCACAATGGAGAAAAGTGAACTTTGCCACAGAAGTGACAAAGGCATCTCTCTGGGTCTGCATGCCCATTACTGCAGTGACATGCACAGCATGTCGAAAGCCCTGTAAGCATTGAGTAGTAGCAAGCCTATCATCACTCTGGTCAAGAGTGACACTAAATGCTGCCAGCATAGGTCCCCAGCAGACCTCCACCATAAACCTCAAGATTGCTACATCAGTAACAGCATGATAAACAGACCTGCAACAGCAAAAGAAAAAAAGGCTACTGTTAACAAACATTATGTAGGTATTCTATGAAAAAATTGGGATGATAAAAGAGCAAAGATCAATTTAAAACAGAAGCAGGATGGAGAGAATATATAGAGGAAAGTACAAGAATTGAATCCCCTTTGTTTAATGATGCATGTTGTTCTTTTATCAGACATTTATAACAATTCTAATCATATATAAAAATGAGAAGAATCATCTGAAGCATCGTCACAGATAAATGGTAAGAAGGAAGAATACAATGTCAAACTATCAAATTGAAACTACAGTTCAAGACATAACCAACATATGACCTAAACTAGAGCCAACCTTCTATTCCTTGCCCTGCCAATCATCTTGGAAGGAGCAAACCTTGAAAATGTATCAAATTAAAAACTTACTCTGATTTTCCTGACTTCGCCTTAAACTGCTCTTGGATATGTCTTATATGAAGCCCATTTGCACCCAATGGCTTTTCTTCTGTTTGCTTCCAACTGACCAGATTGAGTATACCATCCAAACCCAGTAACTTATTTAAGCTGTTTGCCTGCTTGCTTTGAGGAACAGAAGAATCAGCATTCATTTTAATTTCATTTTTCACAATCTGATCATAAAGAGCACCAAGATACTCCTCAGGTAAATCCTTGCCATCATCTATACCTCGGTTGTTTCGGATGAAATCAGACTTGGTCATCTGAATACAGAAGGCACATATAGCAGAAATTAGAACAGAATCAAACGTATTGTAAGTTTAGCTATGTACAATTAAAAACATAATTCGCAGGAGTACAAAGAAAATTCCATAACATTGACAGGAAGAATTTAAAGCACTAGAATTACTTACAAGCCCCAAAATAGATCAAAAAGATTCTACATAAGCACAAGTGCATACGTAAGCAAGCAAGCAAGAATGCGTGTACATCTATATGTTCTTTCGAATTTATCAAAATCAGCTTCTGAGCTTAGCTCAAATACTATGAAATAAATAAAAACTCCCACAAGTAAAGCAAAAGCTCACAATTTAGTGATGTGCTGAAGACAAAAACAGGTTCAACAAACAAACCTTATCTTTGACCATGCTATTATGGGCATCAGTGTTGAGCAATATGACAGAGTATGCCAGCACATAGGCAGTATCTGCACTAGTAAATGAGTTTGGATTGCATTTACAATAGCGTTCAGCAAACTTTTCCATGATGCGGTCAATTTTCTGCGCCTCTCCTGGTAACCTGAAGCCACGTAGGAAGAACCTTATCGCTGCTCCAAAATCCATAGATTTGAAATTAAAGGAATCCACATAAGCATGCATGACTCTCAAAGAGAATTCCTCCCTTTCACCCAAATAATCACCAATCATGGTTTCATTTAGTCCAGTAGTGTTATTCTTCAGAAAAGAAGCCACTTCCTCTGGAGCGTCACCAACTTTTTTGGTGTTTATAAGAAACTCGATGCCCTTGGAAGGCTTCCTGTTAAACAATGAGACACCTTTCTGCATGTAACCCAGTAAAGCTGTCAGTAAAACTAAGCTTTTGAAGAAAAGTAGAAAACTAAATATATCCTTAAGCAACAAAAATATACATGACATGATAGAAGCTGATGGTAATATGGAAAATTATCGTGATACATCAAGGCAGCCCTCCATGACAATTTGCGTACTAAATAAGTATGTGCTAAATGAAGATTCAGTCACGCTCTATCCCCACTTAAAGCAATAACTAACCTGGAGTTCAATCTTGTAAGCCCGGCGTTGCTCAAGCGTAGCAGCATCTGACAATTCAGGATTCATTTCTGGATGCAACTCACAATCAGGGACAGTTCCATCTTCTGCAGTTGGGGTTGAATGGCTCTCTGCTGAAGTGTCACTCTCGAAGCTCTTTGGCAAGTCAGAATCACCTATCTTCAGTTGTTGGTCCATCCAAGCTCCCATTGACTTAATGATGCCAACCAAGCACTTCACTGATTCATGCCGGAAAGTAATATCCTGGACTGCAGATAAAGTCGTGGTCGAACCAGGTGGAGGCCCTAGAGCAGTTTTCAGAAGGCCATTGACAATCCTGCAAATATCTGATGGAATTATAAGAGTTTTAATACATTTTACTAAAGTACGACACTTTAAGAAATTAAAAAAAAGAATGAGAAATTAAAAAATTACAATAGAAAAGAAGCTAAAGCAAACTCTTAAAACATCACCCTATAACCGGTGCTTGAGCTAATTCCTGTGTTGACCTACATTCTTTTTGCAAAATTGGAGAAAAAGGTTTCAAATTCATATATGATTTCACATACAATTTCATTATAAGAGTTTTAAAAAATGTTACTAAAGTGCGACACATTAAAAAAATATGAAAAAAAAAGAGAAAAGAAATTAAAATAATTGCATTCGAAAATAAGCTAAAGCAAGCTCTGAGAACATCACCCAATTACTGGTGCTTGAGTTAATTCCTATGTTGACCTACCTTCTTCTTGCAAAATATGAGAACAGGTTTCAAATTCATATACAATTTCACATATGATCTGTTTGATACTTCTATTGAAAATTTGACATGGTGAACATTTGAGGACATGAAAGCAGCACTCATTTCAAACAATTGTACAAAAGCAATTATAAGGGAAAAAAATACCTTTCAAATATGTTTGGCGAATCCACATCGCAGTCATAGTTCACAAATATGTCAATGATAACCTGTGAATCCCCAGCAATCTTTTCCAACAAATTAAGGACAGTCATTTTCTGTAGAAAACTTGGCTGGAGAACATTCTCTAGAACTCGGAGGATAAGCATGGGAAAGAATATTCCAATTTCAGCTTTCAACCCTGATCTAAATTTTGTTAACAAGCTCGTAAAAATAGAACACTGGAGCTGGAAAATTGACATCACCGACAATGCACTGTTTTTTAACAATGATAAGCAGAGATACTGCTTAATTGCATTAAGAAACCTGCACCATGTATCACAGAATATAAGAAAACTAGAATAAATTTTAACTGAAGAAGGCACAAAAACACGTAAGTTATTCATCAACAATTCTACAAGAGTTGCAAGATAAACTATAAATTTTTTTCAAAAAGGAAAGAACTGATAATGGTTTTGGAGCATTTTTCTTTTAATTTGATTCTTCTAACAACTAGCTATAGAGATGAATCTTCAGAAAATTCATGAAAATCCCACTACCCAGTACCATCTATATAAGCACTTGAAAAGAAGGGACTATTTCAGAGTTTTGTTGCCAGGTCTGAGTATAGGAAATTGCTGTGTCTGAGACAAGTGCATTCAGGTTTTTCTTGAGTTTCCCCTATAATTGGAGAATCAAACCCCATACTTGTGTCCACATAGAGGTGCTGGATATATTTCTGACATAGTTTGGGAATATGAAAACTAAATACTTTTTTTTTACTCGATTATATAATACCGACATCTTGATAACATAAGCAAACATCTAAAGTCTAAATATTCATTAACATTTTCTAGTTCTTAACACGACAATCATATTACTAGGAGCCCAACAACTACCTGAAAATATCAAATAACTATAGAATATAAAGCCCAAAGTAAATGGCAACATATCAACAACCACAACAACTAATTATATTAAATAATAAGTGCATACTTCAAGGAAATCAAAGATCAGAATCCTCCATGAACATAGTATAGAATGACTTGCCTCTCATTTGAGCGCCAAACTGAACCCCCATTATCCATAATAACCTTGAGGAGTTCCAAAGACACCGTCTTCCCTCTCAAAAGGATTTGATCATCCGGATTCTCCTGTGATGAAAACTTCATGGACAACTTACACAAATTCTTAAAAACAAGAAACCCATCCTCCCGAATTTTACTACTAATCCCACTGGAACCCGATTCCACTCCTTCCTTCGTCTCTTCCTCCCCAACTTCTTCCTTCTCTTCCCCTTTCGACACTCTAGACTCACCATTTTGTAACTCCTGAACCGGACCAGGCTGCGAAAGCTTTAAATCTGGAACCCCTTCACTAGCACTCATAATCTCGCTAACAAAATTCTGACAATAATAAATTGAACTTCCTTCATTTAAATTCTTATCAGTAAACTCTAAAAGCTCATTAACCGACACTGTTTTGAGGGAAACATCAATAGAATCTTCTTCCGCTCTGGTAAATACAATGAGCATAATCTGAGCTAGAACGGACTTAGCACAGATCTGATTGGTCCCGTTTAAACCGCCTAAATAGACGTTATAACAAGTTCTAACGACGTGAAGCAAGCAATCGCCACGGATCAAAACACAGGGGCATCGAACGGCAGAGAGTAAAACTCGGAGCACCGCAAGCTCGACCGATTCCTCGCCAATGCCGCCGACTTTGCAAACACTTTCGACAATTTTGTATAGGATGGAATTGGAGCTGTTGCTGTCGATCTCGCCGAGAATAAGGCCGAGAGAGAATAATTTGATGGTGCATTCGAGGGCGGGCTCGGCGACTTTGGCGTAATTGGAGTCGAGGGCTAGGAGGATAGGGTTGAGGATGAATTCGGCGTCCGAAGAGGAAAGGCCGAGTAGCGGAGAAGTCGGATCGGATAAGGCGGAGTCGGAGAGAGTCTCGAGCTTGTCGAGAGTGGATTTGCATGAGGAAACGAGGTGAGAGTGTTTTCGCCAAGCGGCGTTTTTGATGATCTTGTCGAGCGACGGGCCCAGCACGCGGCCGCACCGCGATGGGCCGCCGAGTGTTTGGGAAGCCGACATCACTTTTTTTCTTCTTCTTTTTTTTTTCTGTTCAGATCTGCGAAATCTGATCCGAGTGTTTGTTGAAATACAAATTCATTAGTTTGAAACTGAAATGAATGAGAGATAGAATCCAGATAGAAGAGGGAAGGAGCCTTTTAATTTGGAAACTGACTAATTCTACGGGGCGGAAATGGAATGGGAGGAGCCGAGCCGACAGATGCGTGCTTGATCGCTATATTACTACTACATGCCATGGGGCTTTACGGCTAATTAACGCACGCTCTCTCCCACTCGATCTTGCGTTTGGTTAGAATTACACTTCCTATTTTCTTTTGGTCTGTCGTTTGCTGTGTGATTGTCACGTGAACATTAAGAAACAGTCGCATCCAATCCAAGTCTCCAACGACTGAGTATTAATGGTTTTTTTTTTTTGGTTTTAGTTGTTTAGTCCCTTTCTCATTGTCCCTTACACTTTCATCCGTTTCATTGTCCCAAACTCGACCCCAAAATTTACAGAAAAAACTTGTTTTCCTTGTTTAACTCTTGAATTCCTTGCTAAAATTCTGACCACTGAATCAGTTCGACTGCTTGTCTTCTTGACTTGTAGCCTAATATGTTTCAAGCTCTCTGAATTTTCTTTGTAAACCTTTCAAACTTGAACGCTTGAGTCAAAAGCAGCGGCATTTAAGCTAAATTTGTGTTGCCCTGGTTAACTCTGATTGCGAACAGGCATTGCTTTGTGGTTGCAATGATTGAATTTCAGAGCCCGTCAACACTGCTTTTCAATTGTTAGGCTGAGAAGCCAAATCAATTACCGACACTATTCCACGGCGCATTCTTCCTATGGTTAGCGTCGCGTATAGACAATTACCGCAGTGTCCCAAAAGACTGTTAATCTGCTTCCGGATCTGCAGATAACCTTTTGTCCGCCAAGGTCGAAACATTTCACAGTGCAGTAGAAAACCTTCCACATGATTCAGAAATATCCTAGTTAACACTGCATACATGCTTATCACATTCGTAGACATCATAAGATTATAGTAATATCAAACTACATCATCTCATCAATGGCTTTGAAAGTGGAAAAAAGAATCTAAACCCAAAATTGCAAACAAGTGATTAGATTGCAAAAACTTGAACAAAACTTCAATTTCTAATTTGATACGGTGGCGGCAGACTCCAAAGCAGGCTGATCCTGGTTGAGTGCTTCCCAGTCAAGTTGCCTCAACATTTCGAACCTTTCTCTCAATGGCACGAACCCAGCTTTAGGAGCAACAACACCATAGTTTCCAGCTTTATGGATTAGGACTACACTGGATCCCATATCAGGTCCATGGAGTTTTCCTGTTAATAACACTCTCAGGGGCATGAAAAGTGATTTCCCCTGCCATGAGAGTTGTAGCAAGGCAATTCTAAGTTCAGCACCATGCATGGTATTATCATTTCAAGAAGGCCAAAATGGAAAAATCAGGAACAAATAACTGCAATCTATAAATCAAACCCCACCTTGCGCTTCAGAGTTTTGCCAAAGCCCTTTACCCATTTCTGCCAGCCAGCATGGCCTTCTTCCAACGCACCAAGGAGTTCACCACTATCATAGGCAGCTAGGAGGCTGGCAGAAACCTCAGAAAGTTTATCTTCTACAACAGGTTTACCTTCAGGACTGCAAAAGACACAAAGCCAAACAACATAACGATAGAATTTGTTGACATAACCAAACTCCTGCACATGCTTTTGGCATCTTGAAAGCTATTGTAACAACTCAAGAACAAATTTTGCACCAGTAAGTCTGATGATATTATGGTGCTTTTCAGACTCTAAACATCCAAAAATCCCCAAAATTTCTGATAAAATATTCATTTGTTAGCACAAACTCACTAAGACCAACAAACCCAAAAAATGGAGAATGCATAATGTTTCAAAGCTGTGTTCTCAGTTTCTGATGGTCTATGTAATATTTCAAACATTTTCAGTATTTGGATCCAAAAATTAGAACTTTAGTAATGCCTATACTAAAGGCTTTAACCCTGACATTATGAGACTGGGAAGACTGCACGACCACAACCAAAATTTCCATCAAGACAAGTACCAATCCAGAATATAATACCAAATAATGTTGTAAAGACCAAAAGTTTTAAGGGCAAGAATTTGATAATCACCTTGTCAAGGTAGCATGCACAGGATAAGACAGTAAGTTTGAGAGTGCTGTATCGGAATCCGTTACCAAGTCAATCCCATCCTTAAGTAGCAGAACTGCCTCCTGTTTTGGACATATTCACATGAAATTATTATCATAATCTTGTTGTACATGATGTTGCTCAAATACAGAATACTTTAAAAATATGTGTTAGAAAGAAAGTTACATCTATAAATGGCCCTTCCGACTCTGTAAGAAGACCAGTACTCTTCCAGTGCTCACCAATAAGCTTGGTCAACTCCTCAAATGGAAGTGCTCTTAAGTGCTGACCATTCATCCACCTTTAGTTTCATAGGAAGAAATAAATTAGTAAAGTATATTACCATAGCAATATTTAGCAGACAAGAAACAGATATATTTCAGTCTTAGTTCTTCTCTAGTGCTGCAAGACAAATTGCAAAATCCATGGTAGTTCTTGACAATTATCCCCTGTGAATCACTTGATCAAGCTTGGAACTTGCATATATCGTACAATTTAAGAAAACACAGATCATGATAATATGAGCAAATATAGGAACACGTAAGACAGCCATGCAACTAGAAGATCTTTGGTCTATATCCCACAGCATGTTATATAAATACCCTGGGAATAGTTGCCAAATGTAAGAAAGGATGGAACTTAAAAGCATTGAGAAGTTACCTTAACTTGGTAGAGTCAAAAACAGCACCACTTTTGTTAACACGACCAATTGTGAATTTTTCAACTGTGAATTGCATGAAAACAATATTCAAGTGAGAAATAGGTCAAATTAAATCATCCAGATAATATCTCCTAAGCTGATCATGATTTTCCTTTCCTCATTCTATTTCTCTCCCTCTCTCTTTTTCATAGAGAGGGGAGGAGAGAGGGCAGGCTGTTTAGGACTTAAGAGTAGAGAAGCATTTACATCAGAGCAAGTTGAAGGAAAAACTAACCAAGTTGCTCAATTGTGAAAAATTCATTTTCAGTTCCATCACCCCAACCTAAAAGTGCCAAGTAATTCACCATTGCCTGAGGCAGATATCCCATCTCTCTGAACTGGAACAGTGTAATTGTTACACATGGAGAATTTAATCCTCAATCTAAAACATACTCCAGTAAAACCCAAGAAAATCAGAGTAACATGCTTATTTCCCAACATTTGCCACAAAACAAAGTAGACTGAAGATAGCTACCTGACCAACTGAAGTTGCACCATGGCGTTTTGACAATTTACTTCTATCAGGTGCAAGAATCAAAGAAACATGGGCAAAGAAAGGCATTGGGAATCCAAGAGCCTGTGGCAAAATATTTTTTAAATTCCAAGATTTGCATCCTCATATTGTTGAAAGAAAACAGAAACTCCAAGAGCCACCAAACATCTCAAAAACAACTGATGCTTTTTAAGATTACCTTGTATATTAAGGCTTGCCTTAGAGTATTCGGTAAATGCTCTTCCGCTCTGGAATGCCAGCATACGGAGAGTGTGAGGACAAAGGACCAAAACAATCGCAAAGAAAACAGATATCGGATGTAGAAAAATGGTCAAATAATTAGACTTCTCTAATTACCTTATAACATGTGAAATAGCCATGGTAGCATCATCAACTGTAACACAAAAGTTGTAAACAGGTTGTCCATTGCTCCTCATTATAACAAAATCTCCAAGTGTGTCCAATTTCCAGCTAACCTTCATGACACTATCCAACAAAGTTAGTGCCTATATAACTAAATTACAGTTAAGTGTTATACATTCTGTTGTTAAGGGACTCCTGAAGCTTAAACATAATGATGCCACTGAGTTAAAAATCCTTAGATTACATACAAAAAATTGCGGTTTGCTGGTCACAAGGCTATTAAGGGAGAAATAGCTCAATCAATTGGACTTACTTCACCTCGAATAAGGTCATTAATTTTCAAGCTCCCTTCCTGCGGAACACGAAATCGATATGTATATGGGGTTCCCTTTGCTAGCTCATCCTGTACTTCTTCATCTGTTGCAGTGGCCCACTTACCCGTATACACTGGAGGAAGCTTCTTTAGCTCTGCAATTTCCTTCATTTTTTCAAGTTCCTATAAAAGATTAAAAAAGCACCTATGAGTTGAGTGCTAAAAAGTGATCATAATTCATAGATACAGAATCACGCTATTAATAGTTCAAGTGGATCATAGGCTATGTCTTTTGAGACAGGAGATTCACATTTAATATCCAAAGAAATAGTTTTCTTCCGATTTCTAGAGGCAATCAACTGAAAACGAAAGCAATTCAAATCTCTTCTCATTTGTAATGTTTTACTAACTTAGGGCCAAATGTTATGTAATGTGACCTTTATAGAGCAATTACCTCATTGGAACAAAAACAACGATAAACATGATCAGATTCTAAGAGCTTCTCAGCATATTGCTTGTACATAGCATTTCTTTCAGATTGTCGATAAGGACCGCAGTCCCCACCCACGCCAGGGCCTACATAGAAACAGAGAAATCTATTAATGCTAAAAGTGATGAACAGAATGCTAGTACATGTAGAATTGCAGTAACACATTTCAAACCAAATTAACTGAAACAAAAACACAATGATAAAAGCAGATAAACAGTACCTTCATCCCAGTCAAGACCAAGCCAAGCTAAATCTCGAAGCACGGCCTTCTCTGATTCCCGCGTCGACCTCTCCAAGTCAGTATCCTCGATTCTCAGCACAAATTTACCCCCTTTCGATCTAAAATTCCAGAAGAACAAATAAAAAATCATAATTGACTAAGTTCGACATGGAAAATAAGAATTAATGTACAAGAAGAATAGAAGTAGTAGCAAAAAACCTAGCAAACAAGTAATTGAAAAGAGCAGTTCGGGCACCGCCGACGTGGAGATTGCCGGTTGGCGAAGGAGCGAAACGCACTCTGACCGGAACATCACTATCAATTGATGCGCGCACGGAGAGATTTCTACGAAAACGGCGGCGAAAAAGAAACGGAGGGCCGAGTTCAGGGAACACTCTGATTCTCATCCATGGCGTCCCTGCAACGAGAGTCGCCATTTCTGAAACAAAACGGGAGATGAAGAGAAACTCGAAAAAGGATAGGAGACTGATACAGCAACGTTTCAGGGACTTGCAGCGGTGCGTTAAGTCTATTTGATGTGAAAGGAACGGCTGTGATGAAGCCAGGGGTGAATATTTAACACTGTCGAAATTTTCAATTTAAACAGCAACCTTAAGGAAATAAAAGGGGCCGTGAGGGTGACCATGCACCCATAGGCCATACTTACCGTCCACGCAACCCAGCCTAGGCTTCGACAGATCTTTGTTATTTATTTAAGTACAACGGCAAGTCCAATTGATACTCAAAGGAAAAAATAAATTTGGATTTAATATAATTTTGACATTATTAGTTTTGAGAAATAAATCATTTTATTCTTGAAAAGGAAATGTTCTTGAGCTCTAACATTTTTTTTAAGAATTCAAAATTTCGAAAGTGAAAAAAATATTTTCATTACTAAGCTAAAAGAAAATCCAAAGAATTTTACTTTGTAAATATTTATTTATTTTTGGATTCAAAATTAAGTGAAAAATATTTTTTTCAAAAGTTTCTTAATTTATGTCTTCGTTTTTTTTTTTTTACTTTAAATTGACTTTCAAATGATTAATTTTTAAATTTACAAAAAGGTGATTAAAGGAAAGGAAATAAGAAAGAGTGTGTAGGATTTGAAAACAAGGAAAAGGGGATTGATATCCTCATTCATTGGATCGATCCCATGAGTTTAGGATTTTGGATGAGAAATAATTAAAAAATAATTATATTATATTACATTAAATTTTATATTTATAATAATTATAATAAATTAAAATTTGAGGGATGGCAGGTGGCTCCGCCTCTATCTCTAGAGCAATTTTACTTCCAAGGATAGATCCCTTGTCTTAGTGTATCGATCATTTAAAGGGTTTTAGCCTTGCAATAGTCATTTTTCTCATAAAATAATGGTTAATTTTTATCCTAAAGCAACCCTAACGACTATAAGTTTAATCCAATTATAGAAAGGGCACTGCAACACATCTGAATAAAGAGGGAATAATCTTGAAGATCATTTATATAACCTCCTCAAGCATTTAAAAAATAATCATGTACTTTTAGTTTTAAAGTTTTATTCTTGTATTTAAATCTTGGTAAATCATTTCCCCCATACTTATCTAGCAAACATTCAACCTTTTAGAGATTATTCTAAAAACTTAGATCTTATTTGAGATCAAGGAGTGAGGTATCCTTAAGAAAACTTAGTGAATCCGATTTCTTGGCAGGGGAAGTAAAAGGAGAGGACATAGGTATCTCGAGAAAGGACCAAACCTCTCTAAATCATTATATTTAAATTCCCTACACTGCCCTCTCTATTTAATTTCAAGTTAACTTGTGATTAAATCTCTATATATGGCTCAAGTGAATATGTTTAGAGAAGGCTATTCCATCACCACACCTCCAATGCTTGACAATTTTAACTTTACTTAATGTAAGGCAAGAATGAAAGTCTTTTATCTTTCAATGAGATTTAAGGATGAGGTATTCTCTTAACTTTATTTATGAGCTTTTGTACAAATAAGTGTTTGAGTTTTTAGAAGTTTCTAAACTTTTGTTTATATATTTGGAAGAAAAATGATTCAAACTCTATTCTTTTTGAAAGAAATATCATACATCAACAAATGCGATAAACGCTCAAGTGCCTTTTTATCTTAATTTTGAAAAGGAGAAAATTATTAAAAGTCATTTCTTAGTCTTAAAAGATAATAACATAAAGGCTATTCTTTAAACTTTTAAAAGATGTGATTGATTTGAATTTCACGATTATAGCAAAGTTGCATGATTTATTTTGACCTATTTAAATTGATTCGAAAGTTAATGATCGAAACTTAAATCGAATGATTATAAAAATTTTCCTTTTCTATATTTGAGAAAATCTTAAAAAAGAAAAGACTTATAGCATGTTTGGTTGGGGGAATGACTTATTCCCAAGAAAATTTGGTTTCTTTGTTTGGGTGAAAAATGGTCAAAGGAATAGTAATTCCATAAGAATGGCTATTCTCCAAAATCCTTTAAAACCAAGGAATAGCTAATATCATCCTCCTTATGCTATTAGCTATTCCATGATTGAGGAATAAATTAAAAAATTAATAAAGATAAAAATACCCCTTACAAGTTTGAAAATTTACAACTTCATTTGTAATTTTTATTATTTTCTCTCTCTCCTCTTTTTGTCACTTGATTTCAACTTTTAATAAAATATTAATATTTTAAAATATTAATATTAAATTATAAATAAATATTAATATTTAAATTATCAATTATTAATAAAATAAATTATAAATTATTAATATCTAAAAATAAAATAAAATAAAAAAAAAAACATAATATCATTTAAATTAGATAAATAATATTAATAATTAAATCATCAATTATTTAATTATTTTTAAAATATAATTACAATTATTAATATTTAAAAAATAAAATAAAATAAAATAAAATTATCNTTTAAATTAAATAAAATATTAATATTTTAAAATATAAATAATTAAATTATAAATAAATATTAATATTGAAATGATCAATTATTAATATTTTAAATAAATTATCAATTATTAATTTTCAAAAATAAAATAAAATAAAAATTAATCATAATAATTTTCAAATTAAATAAAATATTAATGTTTAAATTATTAATTATTAATATTTTAATTAAATTCTATATTATTAATATTTAAAAAATCTAATAAAAATAAAATGTCATATAAATAATAAAAAGTGTTTTTGTCTTTTTATTTTCTATTCATTTTTTATTTCAAAATTATTGTTACCAACCAAATACTACAATAAGTCATAATAATTATTTTTATTTTATTCCCTTTGTCATATCAAACTAAGCAATAATTATTTTATTCTATTCCCACCTCATTCTATTCTAACATAATAACTATTTTATTTCATTCTTGTCTATTCCGTTAACCAAACATACTATTAAGTTTTTTTATCTTAATTAACTCATAAAGAGAGATAACAACAATTAAACCAAATCTCAATTGTTATCTTAAAAATAATATTATATATATAAATTTCAAATGATTAATTTAAACCCATCAACTTGTTATTTTTAAATTAGAGATATCTACAAAAAAAGGCTTAAGATAGTCCCAAAAAGATTCATCTATGGAAAATCAAATCCGATTAAACTCGACTCACCCATTTTCATAAATACTTGTTTTTATTTATTTTTAACTAGCAATTCTATGTAAAATAAAAATATTTTTAAAGTGAAAAGTTGTTATTTATAAATAAAAGACAATTACAATCGAAAAATAATTATATAAAAAGATAATTGACGTTTCAATTATACATTATTAAAATTTTATTATTTTAATTTATAAATTATTCAATATTAAACATTTTAAGGAAAATCATTCCATTTGGATAAATTTTTCTTTACAAATTGGATAAATTTTATTAATGTTTATACTAAAAAATATTTTAATGAAAATCATTAGATACAATTAGAATTATTATATTTAATAGATAAATCTTGTTAACATTAATAAAAAATTTTAAAAAATAACAATTGAAGATTATAATGAATAAATATGACCATAAAAATAATTTAAAATAATAATATAAAAATATAATAAAAAAATATGATAGTTTTGTCAATCAAAAATTTTTTTAACACCCGTATTTATATATATATATGTTATAGATAATGTTTAAATATTTGAGCAAGAAAAATATTAGAATAAAATTTTTAAAAAATTAAATAAAAATACGTTGTTTGTTTATATATCACGTGGACGTGGGCTCAAGTTTAATCATAAAACCCGAACTCGACCCGGGGTGGATTGGATCTACGGGCTTGACCCTTGGACACTTTTGTTTGAAAGAAAATCTAGGGGGTGTCAATGTTGCAGTGTATGGTGGGGTTTGTCTGGAAGCCGTTATTTTATCGCGTTTGGTCCTGAAGGCTGAAGCCCACCACAAGAAGCTCCTGCAGTAGCCGAAAATATAGAATGAAGGAATGAATCAAACGATTGCAGCGCCAACTCCTTCAGCTTGCTTCTTTACTGATAGAGGCAGTACCTCTCTGCAATTCAGATTGAACCATAAAGCCGTGGTGATTACCATGAAAGACAGAAGCAAGAACCGCAAGCCGCTGCAGAGAGGCAGGAATCTCAGCATCGAAGCAATTCAAGCCGTGCAGGCCTTGAAGCGAGCCAACCGCAACACTTATAATAATCCCTTGCCGGAACTGGAGCGCGTCTTTGACTTCAAGTTCCGGCGCTTATTGAAGTTCGATATGATGGCTGTTCTCCGGGAACTCCTCCGGCAAAACGAATGCCTTTTGGCTCTCAAGGTTCGTTTTCTTTCTTCGTCCTCTTTTTTTTTTTTTCATTTTATTTTATTTTCATTATAATTCGCAATCCAATTTCTTGAAAAATATGAAATGGAAGTGAAAATATTGCATTAATTAATCTTAGTTTGGAGAATAATGTCTTAACTGGTTAATCCTTTTTTGTTTGTTATGATTAATTTCTGGAATTCATGTTTACGTTTCCTCTTTGAAGCGCCAATTTTGATTTTATTTAATCCGAAAGAGTAATGGATTTAATCAATTATTATACTCCATTACCACTAGACTTACTTATTTGTTTTTCGTTTGTGCTAATCAGAAACTGAACAACTGATATCAGTATAAATTTTGGTTATTTGATCTAGGTTTTCGACGAAATTCGAAAGGAGGTCTGGTACAAGCCTCAGGTCTTGTTATATGCTGATTTGATTGCAGTGTTTGCCAGCAATGGGTTGTTTAAAGAGGCTGAGCTTCTTTACTCGTATTTGAAAACAGAAAGCAAATTAGATCAAAACATCGAGGGTTTCAATGCTCTATTCAATGCATTGATAAATTTTAAGCTCACTCAACTCGTGATGGATTGCTATGGGTTGATGAAAGCTATAGGGTGTGAACCAGATAGATCATCATTTAGAATACTCATAAACGGTCTAGAATCGAAAGGCGAAACAGGATCTTCAGCACTTTTAAGACAGGATGCTCAGAAATATTATGGTGAATCTTTGGAGTTCCTTAAGGAGGAAGAAGAGGTTACAGCTAGCTATTAACTTATTTGGTAGGACAACTGATTAATCACTGTTTGTAAGTGGTCTGGAGCCAGCTTTCAGAGAACCTTTTATAAAACTAGAGATCGCTTTCTGGTATTACCTATAGTATTTTGGCAGAGCCAACTTATTTCTAGTGGTAATAAGATGCCAATTCCTAGTATTTTACTTTCTCTGATGTAATACTACCAGTCGTGCAGGTCCTGTATTTTGGCTGTTTATCAGTTTATTCTTTAGATTGTTATCTCAGCTGCCCAGACTTAAGGATCAACGACTTTTGCTTTGTGCCATTAGAGCCTTTAGGGGGTGGGTGCCCTTTTGTGGGCATTCTGCCGAGCTGATTTCCATATTTCGCAGCTATTAGCTTTACTCTTCATGTGGAAGCAAAATATTTTGCGGGCGCAGCATCTGGAAATACACTCAAAAGCAAAACCAGAGAATGCAAGGTGAGATTTATATATAACGTTGCTTTTAAATAATCATACATTGCATAGAAAATTATGCTCTCTAGCAACAATATTAAAAAAGTGACAAAACTGGGACCTTCTATTCCTGTTTCTTCAACCTTTTTCTACACTTTTTCTTCTCTTTTGACTATTATGCCGCTTCAATGGCAAATCTGGAGATGTTCTCACTTTCACACTATCTCGTTAGTGCGAACTTGTACACCTCTTCAGTATAGATCTTAAAGTTTCCAGCAATGGCTGAGAGGTGAAATTATCTATGCCATCTTTCCCTATATAAAAATCTCAGAGATCGTTTCGTTACTTGAATTGTTTTCCTTCATACGTCTGACCAAACTGCCAATTTGCTGGAGCAACACTGTAAGATGCAAGTGTCCGGCCGCTACTGGCAGTTACCTCAAAAGAAAGTGGCTGTCCTATAAGGTTGATATTGCACTGCCAGTTTTGTCCCCAGTTTCTCGCCATAGGTATCCACCCTGTTTTGGGGCCCTTCACTTTCACTCCTACTACTTCACCATCCAATCCCACATTGGTAATCAGGACCTGACAGAAGTGAGAGCTCCCACTCATTGTGAATCTTATCCCACCCCTTCTTTCACACTTTACCCTACACAATGTTTGCACAAACTATGATTCCTTTGATACAAATATATGAAAATTTTATTAAAACTTGCCAAACGTATATAGTTTGATATGTCATACCTCTTATACTGAACCGGCACAATGTCTGCTTTTCTCTCTGCAATTTCAGCAAACGCTGCCTCAGACATCTCAAAGTGTTCCTTGGGAAAATTGCACCAGCCACCGTAATCTGCTGAAAGCCCATAATTCGGTGGACAGAAATCTGTGGCAGTGAGGATGACAGAGGGGCTCCCTTGGAGACACCACAAGATATGGTCAACACATCTGAGCTCAAAGCAACCTCCACAGGTACTCCCTTTGTTGAATAACTTGGTACTAAGTCCAGCACTGTACTTCCCATAGGTCGCCTTGTGAATATCCCCATAACCACAAGCTCCTCCTGCCAGATTAGGCCAGTACTGTTAGCTTAAATTAATTTTAGTTTTCTGTACCAATTTGAAATACTTGTTAATATAAAAGAGCATTCTGTGGTTGAAACTCTAAATCGAAAGTTGCAATAGAAAGTACCTCTGATGATTGATCCGTCTGTCTCTTTGGTATATGTTGCAGTAGCTGACTTCCATTCTTCTTCCTTGGAAATGACCTTGGTTGTTAGCAGTAGAATCAAATAGAGAACTGTAACTTCAAGGGCACCCATTTGAGGCCTCTGAGAACTTTGAGTAGTGATTAATGATTATATGTGATTCTTTTTCTTCTTTCCTCTTTATGGGGATTGTTGTGAGAGGAAGGGTTAAAAAAGCCCCTTTCCCTGGGGAAAGGACCTCAAACTCCTTGTTGAGGTGAAACTAAGCTAGGTCTGTCCTTAACTTGTAATCTAGGTGGAAACCGCATTCAGAGTACAAAGTTTGAACTTAGGCCAAAAGACAAATAGGGCTCCTTGGCTCATATTTGTGGGGTCACTCGACGAGAGCCTGATGAAGGGTATCTTTGTCTATAACGGAAAAGAAGGAATGCTTTCTTTTTTTTCATTTCTTCTTTCTAGTTGGTAATGAGACTGAAAAAGAGTGTGCTGCCTGCATTTGGCTACATAATTACGAGAGCAAGGCCAGAAGGGTCTAAGGCTTTGTAATGGTGGCAGACAGGAAAAGCGAAAGTCTGAGAAAAAGATAAACTAGGACTATTAAGAATCCTAAAACAATTATGAAGGGTTTTAGATTTGTTTATAGCAACTAGCAAAGTACTTAAAGAAGTCAAGATACATCCATTGGCTCTTCTTTTTAGGAGAGAAAGATAATGATGGGAGGGACTTCACAGGGAAAAAGGCTTTGACTGTTGGGAGGCGCTCACTAGCAGACATTATACTCAACACAATCCTAAACCAAACAAGGGAGAAAAATTATAGATGGGAATAGAGCGAAATAGCTTAGTTATTTCTTATACCAAACGCGCTGTGCTAGTGTTTTGCATGAGATGTCACCAGGTGAGAGAGAGAAAGGGCGCAAAATTTTGGCGGGATAAATCGAAGGAGAAATTAGCTCAAGTGGGCCACCATGAGGCGTGAGCCCACTGACGCTGTTGCCGGAATTGGCTGCGACATGCTATAAATGTAGTTTAACTTCAATCCATGATCTGGACAGCAAGTTATTAACAGCATTGCGGGTAATTTGGTAATTTTGGACATGATATAAAAATAAATGGTTTAGGTTTTTTATAACTGTACTCATTCGTCTATTATTTTATATTTTATGCGAATTGACACATTTAATCTGTATATAACATATTTATTTACCTGTACTTATATTATATTAACAAATTGACTCATATTATTTAATATATCTAACACGTTTAAACTCATTTATTGAATTGTTAATATTTAAAATACATAAATGAACTTATTATTCATGTTTAAATGAATTAATCATTTTTAAATAAGTTAACCGTAGCCTTTAAATGAGTTAATTGTTTTATGCCTTGTAACCTGTATAATAAACATATTGTGTTTTATGACAAAATAACTTTATCAATTATTCTCTTACATTTACACAACACAATTACAATCCGTCATCTCAAATTACCAATCTTATTAGCCTTAATTTTGGGATTCTTTTGTTGAAAAAACTGATAAAGACCAAAAAAAGAGATAATGAAAAGAGGGTCTAAAGTCTAGAGGGACTTCTAAAGCAGATATGTTCCTTCAATTTTGGGACGTTTGGCACCATAGCAGACAATAGCAAGTTGTTGCTTGTATCTTTTATGCTCTGCTGCAACGAACCTGGCCCAACCCAGAGAAAGGTACAAACAAGGGTCCAGCAGAACCCTGAGGCGTGTGAGCAACAGAGCCACACACAGATGTCGCCATGTGAGCAGCAGAGCCGACCTTGTCAGTTCCATGCAAAATCCTGGGGGTCCAATCGAACTCGGCTACACCGAATATAAAGCTACCGCCCACGGGTTATCAAGGAAGCACTCTACTTCTTTCCACTTTCCAGTTCTTAAAATCTCTCTTGTTTTCCTTCTTTCTTAATGATGATCAAAGCCATCTATGTCGTTCTAACACGATATTATTCTTTGTGATTAACCATACAATCATTGTTTCAAAATCTTGAAGAAAACAGCTGTGGATAATATCAATACTATGACAAAAATGTGAGCCTTACCGGCAAGAGAGAATCCCAAATATTCTGTAAAAAGTTTTAAGACAAAGTGAAGATTTATGTATATAGGTGTTTATGCTTAAGTTCCCTTCCCTAGCATCTTTCTAGCCACACTATAATATCCTTCAATGGGACAATGCAGCTAACCGGGATGGTGTTCCCTTTGTCACGAATGACTATGGAACTGTGGCCGTTGCAACTGGAGTTTGGCTTGTTGAAGTGATACAAGTTATATGTTGTTTGTTCCAGTGTTCCTTCCCTGTAGACAAAGACACTATCATCTTCTTCCATGCATCGCCACTTCCTGTTTCGGTCATGAATCCGATGAAGAGGCATCCCCCTGAAGGAAAAAACAAGTGGAACCAGTATAGACTATTAGTAAAAGAAATCAAGTCATCGAGCTTGGAAAAAAAACATTACTTAATTAATTTAATATCCATGATTCTGCACGTATTTGTCAGTGAAGATGCTTCAATAAGGCCTGCTAAACTTATTTTTATATCTGCAAAGATTAAAGATATTTACCAGGGGCACACATGCACTCCCTCTATCAGAATAAATTATACAACACAGATCAACTTTGCATTTATTTAACATACTTGAACAAAATATTTGAATAAGGTTGAATCCTTCTCAAATTTCTCATGATGAAACATATTAGCAAAAGGTAAGAAGAAAAGGGGGAAAATGTTCTAACAAGCATTTTATAGGGAGATATGGTGGGATAGTTAAGCATTCCTGCTAGATCAACAATCATAGCTATAATTTGGACCATTCAAAACTCACCAATCCAATCTAAACAAGGCTAGCACCTGGACGGGAATGAGCTACAAAGTATATAATGTTACAGATAGTTGTTACCAAACAAAACTCAAGTACTCATTAGAAAAAACAATAGTAATAAAAGCAAAAAAGGCAAATAATTTAACCCAGTTTCTTGAATTGTCCAAAGGTCTGAACGTCAGTTAGTATGAAAGTGGTTCTCTCAATGGGCAGGTAGCAAGCAGTATCACACAAATCAAATGGCATATGAAACTACGATTGTCTTGTTTTCGGGGTTAACTCATCAAAGAATTGTACAGTAAAGTGGAATAACAATGAATGAATGAATGATAAGAGAGAGTAGTTGGGCACAATAAATTACCGGTTTCAATACAAGCAATAAATGTGGAACAAGTAATTTACTTTTGCAACGAACAGACTTTAAGACAGTAACTCCAATAAAACTAAAAGGTTAGAGTAAAAGAAAACGAGAAAAGAAATTGCTTGGGGGGAAGAGAATAAAGAAAAACGATCCGTACCTAATGTGGAAGAGTTCAGAGATATCGCACATCTCGAGATAGAAGTTAACGGCGTCAATGAAGGCGCGGTAGGTGTAAATGTGGAGCCCATCGATCCTGGGGTATGGCAGCCTCGGTCTGGGCGGCGGCGTCGTCGTAGGTGATTCACCTGCCGTGGAGCCCAAGCAATACGAAGACTTGGAGCGCCAGGAAAGCCCCGGGGACGCCGTGTGGACGTACTCCTTCCAGGCGACCGCGGAAGTTCCCTGGACGGGCGGGAGGCCGACGAAGCCCATGGTAGCCATGATGGGCTCGAGCTCGTCGTGCGTCATGAGGGGTTTGAACGTTTTGGTGAACCAAAGCGCTAGCTTTCTCATGCAGACCCTCATGCAATCCTCCATTTGTCGTCTTATTATTTTTTGTAAAGGATTGGGATTTAGGATTCCCCCTGGAAAAAGGAGAGGTTTATTTGTTTGGTTTTTGAGGGGAGCTTGATTGTAGGGATCCTAGAGCGTGGATTTTTGGAGGGTGGAGTTTGAAAGGTTTTCTCTTTTTGACACCCAAGTTGCTACCTATTTACTCCCATTACCAATCATTTCAGTATCAACCATGGAAGCTTCAAAATTTCCATAAATCAATGCTCAAAACCGATCTTAAAGTTTTCCCCTGTTCTTTGCCCTACAGATGTAAAGCTATCCAATTTGCCCTTTTCCCCTGCGTTTATCTACATTATTATGTACTAATTTCTCTCAATTAGATGGCTTGGTGCCCAAGAAAGTTTTTTTTTCTTTTAAAAAAATAATAATATATCTATATTAGCAATTAATCAAGTAAAGCTCTAAAATAATATGCAAGTTTAAGATAAATATATAAATTTATATTTTGTTTCAAATTAAAGTTAAGCATAAAATTACTCCTATCACTTTCGTAACTAATTATTTAAAAAAAACACTTATTGTTTGTTTTTAAATTTAAAATAATTATTTTTTTTGTATATTTAAAAAGCTTACTTTTTGCTTGAATAATTTTTTTTAACTCATAAAATGAGTACCACAAGATCTAGTCATAATCTATATCAATTATTAATATCAATTCTTAAATTTTAGATCGTGAGTAGGGAAATTACTTAAAATTCAAAAAAGATTATAATTACAAATATAAAATTACGGAAGAACATATCTTTTCATTTTTTTATGAAAATTAATTTTTTTTTCACATGTAAAAAAAGGGAAAAAGTTATCATTTTTTCTTTTTTACGTAAATTTATTTTCCCTCAAAATACAAAAAATTTAAAATATAATTAATATTGTTTTTTTAATTAAAATGGAAGGAGAAGGAATAAAAAAGAAAGACAAAGACCACACTGCAGCTCTTCCCTGTAAATAGACAACTACTAATCAGAATCACTGCGCCTACAGCTGAGAGCCAGACTGAAGAAGCGAGTGAATCAATGGAAAAACCTTGTAACTTCAATCTTCATTTTCTCCTTCTTCATCTACTATTCCTTTCTTTACTTCTAGGCCTCACGAATTCAACGACAGCGCCGAACCAAGATGAGCAATCCAGGATCATATCAAGATTCCAAGAATACCTCCAAATCAACACAGCCCAACCATCCCCAGACTATCAAAAATCAACCCACTTCATCCTATCCCAAGCTAATTCCATCTCCTTAGAGTCCCAAGTCATAGAATTCGTCAAAGGCAAACCAGTTGTTCTCCTCAAGTGGCCCGGCTCCGACCCTTCACTTCCCTCTGTACTTCTTAACTCTCACACCGATGTCGTCCCCTCTGAATATTCAAAGTGGGTCCATCCTCCTCTTGGGGCCCACATCGATGGAGAAGGCAATATCTTTGCCAGAGGCACCCAGGATATGAAGTGCGTTGGCATGCAGTATCTGGAGGCTATTCGCAGGTTGAAGTCTTCTGGGTTTCACCCAAAACGGTCTCTTTATTTGTCGTTTGTTCCTGATGAGGAGATTGGTGGCCATGATGGTGCTGAGAAGCTAGCTTACTCTGATATCTTCAAGGATTTGAATGTTGATGTAGTGCTTGATGAAGGTAACGGGATTTAAGTAATTTTTGAAATTTATGTGTCTTAAAAACATGCAGTACCATGTTGAAAAAGGCTGATAATGAGGCCTGATTGAAGTCAGATATGAAAATGTCATACTTAATAACTCTTCGAATTCTCGAAACCTCTCCCTCGCTAATTAGTATTGCATGGAATGCTTCTTGTTCCTTCTTTAGCTTACACGTGAGGGCCTATTATACTTTATATATAATAGTTGGCTATTTTGAGCTTTAGACTTTTGGATAATTGGTCTTCCAGCTCTCTCTTTTGTGATGATAATATCTGTTTTGAGAAACAGGGTTGGCTTCGCCCGATGAGAATTATAGATTATTCTATGGGGAGAGGACTCCATGGTGGCTGGTGATAAAGGCTACTGGAGCTCCTGGACATGGAGCGAAGCTTTACGACAATAGTGCAATGGAGAACCTTTTCAAGAGCATTGAGAGTATCAGGAGGTTCCGGGCTTCGCAGTTTGATTTGGTCAAGGCAGGTTTGAAGGCTGAAGGAGAAGTCATTTCGGTTAACATGGCCTTTCTGAAGGCTGGCATACCTTCTCCCACTGTAAGTCTTTAGAAATTTAGATGCATTATTCTGAAGGCTGAAACCTTTTGCTTGTTTTGTTCACTGTAGTTAATTTACATGCATTATTCTTTCAGTTAGATATTGCTGAACTGTTCCCAAGCTAAATTTGTTTTCTGTTAACAGTTTAGCTCCAGATTTTTATCATAAAAGCACAGAACACTTAGCCCATGTTGCATCTGTCAAGGATTGTCTAGTATTGCATATGTGTTATGCGGTATCTATACAGATAGATTTACTGACTTTTGCTTGGCCAGTTTCGCTTTACTGACTTGAGCTGGTTTTGGTGCATCAAAACCTTATTCCAATTGCCAAAAGTCGTAATGAGTTTCTTCTAATTTAGTTCAACAATTTCTTTCCTCAAACACTTGGGAAATATTACACAAATGGATAATCTAAATGTTTTTTAAAAAATTATTAGCGTATGAATCTTTAAAAGAAGACATAATATGCAGACTCTGTGGAACCTAATATAAGGCATCCTGGTAGGCTTGGCTGGACCGAGGATGTATGTCGTGAGCGTTGTTTGAACATAAATAAATTCTGAGCAATTGAAAAATTGATTTTCATGTATCAATTTGAAGTCTTTAGGGTTGATAAGTAGTTGTTAGATATGTTACCTGTCAATTTGCAAAGCTGTAGCATGCTTGCATTGTTTCATTGAAGACGGCAAACAATGTGCATTAATCTTATAGCATAGTCAACTTAAGCACTGGAGTTGCCTAAGAGATTAAACCTCCTATATTAAAAATGCTCAATCATTTAATGCATGGTCAGTTAGGCCTTTCAGCCCATCTTTCTCCTTCCCATTATGATCATTCCGTTCACATCTATGTCGAATCCACACATATATTGTTTATATTAATAAAAAAAAAATTAGTGATATCTTGATTTTAGTCTCTAACTCATCCATGTTGAATCCATACATATACTGTTTATATTAATAGAAAAAATTAGTGATATCTTGATTTTAGTCTCTGACTTGCACGTGTTCTTTGTTGTTTGTTTGCCAGGGTTTTGTCATGAATTTGCAGCCATCAGAAGCAGAAGCTGGTTTTGATATTCGAATACCACCAACTGCTAATGCAGAATCATTGGAGAAACGGATAGTTGAGGAATGGGCTCCTGCTTCACGAAACATGACATTTGAGGTAGACACATTGACTCATTTCTCTCTCAGAAAAATGTTGGTCTTTGGTAATATGATAAAAGAGTGGTGTAGTATGTTTTGGAAACTTTTACCATCACATTTCGTGAAGTCCTGCAATGCTGAAATTAATATGATTACATCTTACAGTTAATTCAGTTTTCCCCCCTGCTTGTTCCATTGAAATATGACATTAAACAACTCCCCCCTGGCCCCCCCTTCCCCCACCCTTTTTTTTTTTTTATTAAGAGAGAGAGGGGGGCATGTATATCAGCTTGAGATCATATGAGTTAAAAAGGTAATTAAATGAGGAAAAGAAATGGATTGTAACAGCTACCCACTTGTAGGAGTTTCGCATGGTACTTGGCCATTTGCATGCCACAAATTCTATTCATAAATCTAAGTAGTTTTCCATTGCCTTGTGGACTGATTATTTTTTTGGCAGTTTAAGCAAAAGGGAACTCTACATGATAACCTGGGAAGACCACTACAAACTGCAATTGACAAGTCTAATCCATGGTGGACTCTGTTGGAAGAAGCTATCAAGAAAGCTAATGGAAAGATTGGGAAGCCTGAGATATTTCCTGCCTCAACAGATGCTCGCTATTTTCGGCAACTGGGCCTGCCAGCTATTGGTTTTTCACCTATGGCTAACACTCCTCTTCTGCTTCATGATCATAATGAGGTACATCTTGTATCATTATTGTCCTATGTTGACCATTGTTCTTCCTACCCAAGAATCTGATGCATGTTTTTTTCTTTAATATATTTTGGGGGGATTAGAGGGGTTTATGATGGATAATTTGCAGGATGATACTTTTTTATATGATGCACGTAGTACGGTTGCAAATAGCTTGAACCAAAGTACTGTTAACCACAAGGGATTTTTCATTGAGTATTTGTAAGACAATATCTACTCATGTTCATTTTTGAATTCTGCTGCAAGCAGTACCTAATGGGAAGTGAACTGCAAGCGTATAATTTTAACCTTTTCCTAATATGAATAGTATAAAAAGAATTCCAATTTCTGAATGAGTTAGACCAAGGTGATCTCCTATGTTATGCATGTGGATGATGAAGAACCTTGGGCCCCCTTCAGTTGTCATTCACTGCTGAGGTTTTTTGACCATGGCAGCAGTTCATGAATCAACTGGATTTGTATCATTGGAATCTTAAAGACCAGGTTTCATTCTTTTCTTCTGTTTTTTTTTATTGGTGTGCGGCTCTGCGCAGAGCCAATCAATAGAGATGGTTGCCCTCTTAAATCATTTTCCTTAGTACCCTAAGTGTAAATGACAATAGATAGCCTATCATTGCTGCCATTTGTTATTCTGATCGGTGGAGGATTGTCCTTGATATAAAGCCTTGTCATTGTGTTGCTTTTTCTTGTTCTGGTTCCATTTGAAAATTTCAAGCAGTTACTGACCAATTACTGCCAGGCAAACCTCCCTTGTTCTTTGCTAGATTATTGTCTTTTAACTTTGTTGTTCTGTCTTGCCTTAACAATATTTATAACCATGCAATGCCAAGTAGCTTTAAAATCTGACACTAAAACAACTAATGAACTTGATGAATACGTTTTGGGCTGTACGCATAGCATATTAGGGTGCTAGGAACTATCAGCATGTGATCTGACTGTTGTGTTTTCTATCTTATTGCAGTTTCTAAACCAAGCCGAGTACTTGAGAGGAATTGATGTGTATGAGTCTATAATTAAAGCTTATACATCATATATCCCACCTGGAAGAGATGCAGTTTCAAGGGACGAGTTGTAAGGGACCAGCAAAGCACATCTTCATGCTCAAGGGATAGTTTCTCTCTCTGCCTCGTTGTACCATAAGAGGAGTGAACGTTTGGGTATCTCCTAATAATGTATCAAACTCCTATTTATGCTGAAGATAGCTGGTTCATCATGTAACTTCCTGGATGATGTTAACAATAAGTCTACGATGGAATGACCCATTTAATGGATAGTTCAACGATTATCCTAGTAGAGCATCTGATGTTTGACCACAATCACCTCCTTACAGTTTTCCGTCTTTGAGCTCAATGGCTATTCAAGATCGACAGTATTATCAGCAATGATCGTTACTATCAATTTATTAACCTGTTAATAAACGTCAGATCACAAATAATAAAGAATGCTACTACTTTTTGAGAGTGCCAAGCTATATATTTCACTCTTCTGGATTCTCTTCGCCTCCCTCCTTTTTCTTTTTTCAGTTTTTATTTTCGAGAGCCTCTATACATGCACGAAAGCTATCTTGCAGTTGGACCAAGAGTCTTGCTTCAAAGGAACTTGTTGCGTCATTTGTAATTTGAATGAAAGTCAAACTCGTTACTCTATAAAATTGACTAGCAAGGGTCAGTGAACCACATCATCATTTGCTACCAATAGTCACCACAGGAGCATACTCCATTCTGAAAATGGTGGTAACGAATAGGATCTCTGATGACGATAAGTCGACACTCCATCTTTGCTACAAACTTTGCGAAGTTATGACAGTCTCCACAGATCCTAAGGTTTTTCCTGATCCTAATAGCAGTTCCGGCTGACAAACTCATCAAACCAAATACAATTGCCACCTTCTCACTGTGATAGCGAAGTGAGTCGTCTCTCTGTTCCCCCTCAAGATCTTGCAGGACAAAATCTGTGTCTGGAACATAGCCCATTCCCATTAATTTGTGAATTAACTGATTTAGCCGCCTGTTGATTTCATTGATTTTTGGATGTGCCGTATCCCCTAAAATAAAAGCATGAATTTGCTTGTTCACTTCAATCCAGCTGCAGCCTGGCTCCTTTGTGATGCCCCTGTGTCTCATTGCCCTCCTGATTTCAGAGACATCCTCCCATCTCTGAGAATTTGCATAAATATTGGACAACAGTACATATGTCCCTGAATCTTCAGGATCTAGTTTTAGAACTTGTTTAGCAGCATATATAGCTAGATCCACATTACGGTGAACCCTGCATGCACCAAGCAAAGTTCTCCATGTCACCGCATCTGGTTCACATTTCATTTCGTGAATCAACTTGACTGCCTCATCAAGCTTGCCAGCCCTTCCAAGAAGATCAATAATGCAACCATAGTGTTCCCTTCCTGGATCAATACCATAAAGTCTCTTCATTGATTGAAAATAATACCGCCCATCATCCACAAGTCCGGCATGGCTGCAAGCAAACAGAACCCCAAGGATAGTAATATAATTTGGTTTCACACCTGAAGCTTTCATTAAATCGAAGAACTTTAATGCCTCTCGGCTGTAACCATTTTGAGCTAACCCTGCAATCATAGTACTCCATGAAATCACATCTCTATCTACCATCCGCTCGAAAACAGACTTTGCATCCTCCAAACTGCCACACTTACAATACATATCCAAAAGTGCATTGTTAAGTATCAAATCTACATTAAACTTTAACACATGTACATGGACTTGCCTCCCTACCTCTAGCAGAGCTAACCCGGTACAAGCTCTTAAAACACTTGTTAAGGTCGATTGATCAGCTGAAAAGCCAGCTCTTTTCATCCTCTTAAACTGATTTAAAGCTTCATCACCATCACTATTCTGTGCCAACCCTCCAATAATTGAATTCCAAACAACATAGTCCCTAGTTTGCATTTCATTAAAAACGCAAACTGCATCTTTCAACTTATCCAATTTTGAATAAACATCAATAAGAGCACTCCTAACAAAAACATCAGATTCTAACCCCACCTTAATTATACCGCAATGAAGCTGCCTAAGATTGACTAGCCCATCACACGCTCTCAAAACCGAAGAAAAAGTATACATATTAGGCAACACGCCTTCTCTAAGCATTAAAACAAGAAACTCCAAGGCCTTGACACTTAACTTGGCATTAGCATAGGCAGATATCATGGTCGTCCAAGTAACAACATTCCTCTCAGGCATTTGGTCGAACAAAGCCCGCGCTTGTTCTAATAAGTTAAACTTAACATACATATTGATGAGAATGTTAACAAGAAACGTTTTTGGTTGATGCCCATTTGAGAAAACGTGCTTGTGAACGAGTTTGCCTTGTTCAACAGCGTTGCGGGCTAAGCAGCTCTTGATCAACTCAGAGTAGGTGACAGAATCGGCATAAATTCCGTGCCTTTCCATGACAGCCATGGCTTTCATAGCCCTGGAAAGGTCCCTTTGGTAACAGAAGTTTACGAATTCATCTAGCAGAGTTGATGATGACGAGTTTTTGGGTTTAGCATGGGAGGCAAGAGGAGTAAGAGAATAAGACCGCGATACTGAAGAAGGTGAAGTTCTTAGGTATTTTAGCTTTCCTGAAACGGCTTTCATGTCTTTCGTTTTACCAGATTTTAATTTCCTTTTTCAAGAATTTCAACAGTGAATAGTATTCGAAGTTGAAATTCTTCGGTGCTCGCCATGTTGCTTCTTGCAAAATGCGAAGAATGAAAGCAATAGAAAGAGAACGCAGCGTTTTAAAGGAATCAACGGTGGGTTAGGATGAGACGAGAAGCCAACGTGGGCCTGGTCCATAAATGAAACAAAAGGTTGGGAATCAGTTGCTATCCCTGTTCACGCATATTAGAGTATTTTTAATTGAAAAAAATTCTTTCTTTATTTGATTGAAAAAGAAAAAAGAAAAATTCTTTTTCTGCGATTTATCGATAGTTTTCCTTGATGCGGTGAAATACCTTCCGTTCTTCCTTTCTCTTGTTTCCTTTAGTGGTGGCTCTCTCGATTCATTCTTTACAACAAAAATGGAATGTTTCCGCTGAAAAAACGGGGCCAAACGGCTCTTCTCCGATGTTCGATCCACTCCACTGAAGGAGATTGGCAGTAAGTAATAGTTCTGGTTCGTTAGAGAGAAAAGAGAAGAGAATAGAAAAAGGGTTGAGTGGGAGTTGAGGAAGGAGGAAGAGTAGAAAGAGATGTCGCTGAGAATAAAGGCGGTGGTGGATAAGTTCGTGGAAGAGCTGAAAGAGGCGTTGGAAGCCGACATACAAGACAGAATAATGAAGGAGAGAGAGATGCAAAGTTACATCGAGGAACGCGAGCGAGAAGTCGCCGAGCGTGAAGCCGCCTGGAAGGCCGAGCTCTCTCGCCGCGAGGTCCGCTTTTTTGCACTTTTCTTTTCTTTGCTGATTAAAAGTGTGAAGTTTTAACTTTTTAGTTGATTATGGATTTGAGAATTTCATCGTTAATTGGCACCAAAGTTAGCTGCTTCCTGCTTACGCTGCTGCCTTTCAAGTTGTTTGTATTGATATTGAAGACAGTCTTTGATGGTTGAACGTTGTTGAGATAAATCTTGAATTGGTTGCTTTCCTTTCTTTTTGGGTTGGAGCTGCAATTTCTCATATATAGACAAATGATAAATCTTTATGATTATTATGCGTTAGTTCTTTATGAGTGGCTAACTTGCTTAAATTCTTGCCTTATGTTAGTAAATTTCTGGTATCTTTGGGTGATGATGTTCTTTTTTGAGTGTAGGAATCTCCATATATGCTTTTGAAGTAATGGGCTTTAGAAATAGGTTCATTCATTCATCTGTTGGTATTGGTCCTCACTAATGATGATAAGAAATGCATGAGTGCCTCCTGGCTTACGGCTGTTAGCTTGCTTGCCTCACTTCTTGAACCATTTCCTCCTTTACCAGGGCCTGCTTCTGATTGCTAAATTCCTCACTGAAATTATTGTTGTTAGTCTTGTTGTACTTCGTTATCTGCTACATTTGTTGAATGTCTTGGAACCTCTTGTCCTTTGCTTAGGTTTTGACATGCATTTATTTTATTACAACTCAAATCGAAGTGATTGTTCTTATATGAATTGAATTTGATTAGTTCGTGTTTTTGGCACAGTAAAGGGATTTCTAAATCCTAACTCGTCATGGTCTAACCATCTGTACATGTATTGATTGGTGTTAGTTTCTCTTATATATGTTAAGTATGCACATAAATGACTTAGAGCATTGTGATTGAGTTAGCATAATAGCAGGATATATCTGAAGCACATCATATTGCTTGCATAAGTGTGTACTTGTGCTGTTACTTGACTATGTTGTGGTATTCTGGAATGTTCTTTTAATCTTCCAGGCAGAGATTGCACGACAAGAGGCAAGGCTGAAGATGGAAAAAGAAAACCTTGAAAAAGAGAAAAGTGTCCTAATGGGAACAGCGTCGAATCAAGATAACCAAGATGGAGCACTGGAAATCACTGTAAGTGGTGAAAAATATAGATGCCTCAGGTTCGCAAAGGCAAAGAAATGAGGTTCTATGTAAAGAAGGTGAAGAAAACAAATGCAGGGATTATTTGAGTGATGTCTTTTCTCAAATTTGCTATAGCCAGTTTGCTATTTTAGAATTTTTGTTCATTCTAGATGCATTGATTATGTACATGTAGGTTTGCTTTCAGTACAACCTATTGATGGTGTCCTGTGTATGATTACATTTCAATGAAGAAAAGAAGAAAAAGGTGTTGGGGATTAACCAGACAAATTAAACAGGTTACCATCCTTTTTAACATTTATTCATTGATGATACTTATGATTGAGCAATTTAGCATGGTTGAGACTTTACATGGGTTCTTGCTTTCAAAGGCAATATGTCAAATCCTTGCTTTGCCCAAGGGAAAGCTCTTGGTTTGTTAAATGAAGCCATGGATACAATAATTGGAACCAAAATGCCGTTTTCTATTTTTGGGCTTTTCCAGTGAGATGAGTTGCTTTCACTTGAGAGTTGAAACTGGAAAGGATGCTATTGTCTATCCTTTATTTAATTGATTGGGACTCTAAAGAAACTAATAAAACCTACTTGCATTCACTTCATTGTCCTTCCACTCGCCGGGGCCAGCTGAAAAAGCTTTTGCTCTTGTCGTGATTTATAGCCATCACGTTTCCATGATTCATTTCTAGAAAATATTTGATGTATTGGCATTGTATTGTTTTTATATATTATCATACTATCCAATTCTAACATCTCATTAATGAGATATTATTTTGAAGAAAATAATATTAAAATTTGATGTCGAACCGTATAAAAATATTATTTCTTTCAAAACAATACTTCATTAATTAGATGTAAAGATTCAGTAACTTAATGGTATATAAAAATTATATACTGTCAGTGCATTAAATATCATTGACCATTAGCATTCATCGAAAATCGGTGCATGCCCATCATTTTAATCATTTTAATACAATTAGCTATGAGGTAAATACTACCAATTAAAATCCCAACAAACAAAATCACTAAAACAAGTTCATAGCATGCAAAGGAATGCATTTGAACGAAATGGAAGGTAGCAAGTGTCAATTTTTCTTAAGCTTATTTGTTTTTACCAAATATGGTATATAACAAGTTTAATGGAATGATCTTAAGATATATTGAAACTGCACTTTGTATTAGTCCCAAAATGTATTTGCTAAAGATTTTTAATGGTTTTTTTTTTTTGTCCAGTATAGTAAACTACCAGAGATTTGCTAAAGGATGAGAAGAGCTAGAATATTGATGGAAAGAAAACAAGTCATCTCTTTTGACTACTATAACCTCTCTTTGAACGAGGCGGTTAATAACCAAGTTAAGGAGTAGTGGGAGGGAGTTAACGGCAGTTATGGTAACTCCAGAAGCCCGCCCTTTGTTGAAAATTCAAACCATTCCCAGTTGGGCGGGTACGGGTGTGGGTGTGGCACTGTTTTCTTTTGCTGATCGCAGTACTCTATCTCAAGTCTACGAGAGAGAGAATACTGTCATAATAAGTGCGAGGTTGAACAGCAAGGAGATATAACACATTGTAGGAACATGAGCCTTGATACTCACACCAAGTTGCTATTGGTGCTTTCATTGTTTTGTTTCAATGTTGTTTTTGCTGGGGAAAGTGGAGCAAGAAGTGCAGATTTAGGAATGGAAGGCTTTGAACAACATGGAAGGGGGCTTGGGTTATCACATTACAAGGGAAGGAGCTCTCATTTATTCAATGTCAAGAGCTTTGGTGCTCGGGCCGATGGACTGACTGATGACAGCAAAGTTTGTTTCCTACTCTTTCTTTCTCCATTGAATTACTAGGCAAAAAGTAATAATAGCTGCATAGTTTGAATTTGTGGGAGTAACAAACAAGATAGAATCACGAGAGTTCCATCATATGTTTATGTTATTTCTTATTTTTGCCAAAATAAAGTTTTGTTAACTTGCTATTTCAAGTTGCCAGGCCTTCAGAGCAGCATGGAAGAAAGCATGTCAGGCTACAGGTGAGGTAGACCTTGTGATTCCAAGAGGGACATACTTGGTTGGCCCTGTCAAATTCGCAGGCCCCTGCACAAATGTGTCTAAAATAACAGTTCGTGTGAAGGTACCTTCTGCTTACTCTCCTGGCTTATTTTCTTCTATGCCATTTGCATTTCCCCACATAATTTTGACCATGATTGAGGAAGAAACTTTCAGGGTTATCTGAAGGCAACAACAAACTTGTCTCAATATGGATATAGTGCTGGTTGGGTTGAATTCAAATGGGTGGAGGGGCTAATTTTGACTGGAGGAGGGACTTTTGATGGGCAGGGTGCCAAAGCATGGCCTTACAATAGGTGCCCCACTGACTTTAACTGCAAACTTCTTCCAACTGTACGTTCCTTAACCTTGAACATTTTACTCTTTTAGCTCTGATCAACTGTATTTGTAAATTGTCCGTAGTTTTGCGTCTTGCATTGCTCCCAAACGCTTCTAGTTGGGCCCCGGGCTTAAACGTAGAATAGGGAGGTTTGCCTTTATGCACCCTGTATGAAGCGTTTTAAGTGCTTTTACATGTCATATTAGGTTGCAGCCAAGAATAAAGATCAGATCTAATGAGGAAAAACTGTCTTTTTTGTTGCAGAATGTCAAATTTGTGGGGACGAATAGGACGGTTGTAAGAAGCATAACTTCAGTAAATAGCAAGTTCTTTCATATGGCTCTTGTCGAATGCAAGAACTTCAAGGGCAGTAAAATCAAGATTTCAGCCCCAGCAGATAGCCCTAACACAGATGGGATCCATATCGAACGAAGCTCTAGCGTACACTTTTCACGATCACTTATAGGTACAGGTGATGACTGCATATCTATTGGACAAGGAAATTCTCAGGTCACCATCACAAGCATCAGCTGCGGGCCAGGTCATGGCATCAGGTACTCTTTTAACTTCCTCATTACCTGCTGCTGCACCCTATTCCTGTTATCTCTCACAATTGTATCCTTTATTCTCTAATTTGAGCTACTAAATTTAAAAAAAAAAAAAACTTATTACGGCCATTGCCTGTTATAGCGTTGGAAGTCTGGGAAGATATAGGAATGAAGGTGATGTAAGTGGATTAGTGGTTAGAGACTGCACAATTACAGGGACCACGAATGGGATTAGGATCAAGACATGGGCTAACTCTCCAGACAGAAGTGCTGCCACCAATATGACATTCGAAAACATCAACATGAACAATGTGACCAATCCGATTATAATCGATCAGGCATATTGTCCATTCACATCTTGCACCCCAATGGTAAGTCCAGATGACAATATCTATACGATTTCTGCTATAGTTATCCGGATAGATACTGACCAACAAATATGCCACAAATGTTTGAGTGCAGGGAACATCTCAAGTGAAACTAAGTGACATATATTTCAAGAAAATAAAGGGAACATCATCATCTGCAGTGGCGGTAACACTAGAATGTAGCAAAGGGATCCCATGCCAGGATATTTACCTTGAAGATGTTCACTTGGACCTGGCATCAGGGGAGAAACAAGCGACTTCCACTTGTAAAAATGTCAGGGCTAAATACATTGGCACCCAAATCCCACCACCATGTGCTTAGCATAAAGCAGAATTTTGATCTTTCAAGTAACCCTGCAATATTTATGCAGTTTGTATACTTGTGTGTTTGTGCTGGCTATCCCCGGATTATTTTGTTAGTCTAAAAGTTTTTGCGGTTCTCATAGCTGTAAACAGATTTCAATAACATGCATAGGCAGGAAATACTGCCATTAAAGAAAACAGAAGAAAACAGATAAGGAAGAAGAAGGAAGAAAAAACAGAGAGCTTGAACTGATAAACTTCTTACATTAAACGCTATCTGATACAAGTACTTCAACTTAAATTTGAAAATGCAAAGTTACAAAGCTTTCATCACCTAACCATAAACGTGTACAAAGCAAAATATCACATCCAAGCATGCATAGGTTACTTGTTTCATCAAGGACTGCTCAGCATGCAGTCAGTTCTTAAACAAAAACTAATATCTTAAGCTACCACACGTGACACAAGCTTCAAAAAGAACTTCATGCAAATTTTAAGTTCAATACTACTTCAAATTTGATTTGAAGACTCCAAGCTTAAATCTCAGGTCATCGAGCCTCTGCTTTCTCTGAAGCTTGAGCAGCCTTGTTTTAAGGATTGGGTTTTTTCTTGCAAACTATTTCTACATGGCCAAATTGGTTGCAGGATCTACACTTAACATTAGGCCTGAACCAGCAATTAGATTCTGCATGGTTTCTTTTCTTGCAATGGGGACATGACTGATACTTACTTTTCCTGTTTTGAGCTTTACCAAACTGACCTTGTTTCCTGTCCTTCCTCTTTTGCATGCAGGGCATTTTCAGTGATTTCATCAAGCCTTATGGCTCTTCTATACTCTGAGGCTTGGAGAGCATCAACCACCTCTGTGAGAGTGAGCTTAGAAAGGTCCTTAGACCACCCCAAGAAAGAAATAATGGACTCGAACCTCTCTGGAATACTGACGAGTACTTTTTCTATCAGTCTTTTTTCTGGCATATCTCCACCCAGTAGCCTCACCTGATTAACAATTAGAACGAGTTTGTCAATATATTCCTTGACAGGCTCATTATCCTTCATCTTTAAGACTTCGAACTCCCTCATTAGATTAAGGATTTGTCTTTGCCTTGTCCTTTCCGACCCCTGGAACTCCTCCTTCAGCTTGTCCCATGCTTCTTTAGGAGTCTCACAAGTCATTATTCTAGTAAATATAGCGTCTGTCACTGCTGAATGTATGTAGGACAGTGCTTTGTAGGGTTTAGCCACTTCCTCATTGTGCTGATTAATTTGCGCGATGGTGGGGTTGGCTGGCAAGGCAGGTGGCTCTCCACCAGTCTCCACCACATCCCAAAGACCAAAAGCCCCGAGGTATGCTTTCATTTTCACGAACCAAATGAGATAATTATCACCATCGAAGATTGGTGGTGCCTGAAGCATGAAGCTGCTAGATGCCATGTACTTGTGAGGTTTTCTGGGTAAATTCAGAGCTTGTTTTGAAGAATTGTTGGTGGTTTTAAAGGCTATTCAAGTCCCTCAAGAACAGGATGGGAGCTCTGATACCATTTCAACAGATTTCAATAACATGCATAGGCAGTAAATACTGCCATTAAAGAACACAGAAGAAAGCAGACAAGGAAAAAGGAGGAAGAAAAAACACAGAGAGCTATCTGATGCAAGCACTTGGAACTTAAATTTGAAACTGCAAAGTAACAAAGCTTTCGTCACCAAACCATAGACGTGTCTACAAAGAAAAACATCACATCCAAGCATGCATAGGTTACATGTTTCATCAAGGACTGCTCAACATGTAGTCAGTTGTTAAACAAAAACTAATTTCTTAAGCTGCCACACAAGCTTCCGAAATATTCCATGCAAAATCTAAATTCAACATAGCCTACCGTCTAAACCTATGTAACGTTTAGGAAACTTTAACTAAGGTAAAAAACTGAAATAAAGTAACTCAAATCTTTAATTTATAGTTTTTTTGAAAATCTTAAATTTATAGTATTTGCTTCACTTGACTAAACCGAATGAAATAAGTGAATAAGTCGTGTAACATGTTTCACTACTTTTGCCATGTTCCAATGCACAGAGAAAATAATACCACTGTATAAAAGAAAAAGACATTGGTTTGATTGCCATATTCCAATTCGAGGAAGAAACGATCGACTTTCAGAAACACCACAATCTAAATGAGCCTAAGAAGATAATAATAAGAAGAAGAGGAGGAGAAGGAGGTTTAAATTTCGTGTTTGTTTTTACTTTTACTTTGAAGAAGAGAAAAAACACAGAAAACACCCAAAACGTGCATAATAGTAAGAGTATATATCTTGCCGAGGGTGGGTTTTTCTTCTTTGTGTTTCCCTCCATTCTCTTTCCCATTCTGTGCCCACAAAAGAAAGAAAGAAAGGCGAAGGAAAGATGGAGAGCGATTCAGAGATGGTGGCATTTCCATTGCTGACGACGCCAATCGAATCCAACTACAGGGCATGTACGATCCCCTACAGATTCCCATCCGATAATCCTCGAAAGGCTACCCCTACCGAAATTGCCTGGATCGACCTCTTCCGCAATTCCATTCCCTCCTTCAAGTACCCCTTTTCTTTTTCTTTCTTGTTTCCTTCTTTTTTTTTTTCCTAAAAAAAGTTGGGTACTTCGAGTTTCTCTGATTAAGTTCATCTGCTCTACTGATTGCTTTCTTTAGTTGTATGCGATTATTTGATGGATTTTACGGTTTTTTTATTGTCAATTAGATTCCTTTGCTGTCATGATGAACTAAAGGCATGAAATTTTGCATTTTTTTATTAAAAGAATATGCTTTAGTACCCGTGTTTTCCGGAGAGTTTTGCTCATTACTTCAATCTGTTGCAGGAAACGAGCTGAGAGCGATACTACTGTGGCTGATGCTCCAACTAAAGCTGAGAAATTTGCTCAAAGGTATTGGCTTTTCTACCCCCTAAATTTCTTGTGCTTTCTCTATACTTTCTATTGCTTTACAAATGATCCCATCGTTGCAAAAGGAGATATGATTTTATCTATGAACATTTTTCTTTAGGAAAACTTAAATGATCGTTCCCTCTCTATAAAAACATGTCTAATTGGTTGCTGATAAGCATCTGCAATTGTCAGTGTTTCTTCTCATGTGTGTGTTTTTGCTTAATTTTGTGAAGGTATGGAGAGATACTTAACGACTTGAAGAAAGATCCTGAAAGCCATGGCGGGCCACCTGATTGTATAGTAAGTTAGATTTCTTGAAACTAGTCTATATTACTTTATGGATTTCGGACTGGTTTTTCTTGAAGATATGTGTGCAGTCCTCATGGTATTTTTGGGTCTTGTAGCTTCTCTGCAGACTTCGTGAACAAGTTCTTAGAGAGTTGGGATTTAGAGATATATTCAAGAAAGTCAAAGTAAGTATACAGCTTGTTTTATTGCTAAAAACTGTAGTTTTACATGCAAGCAGTCAGAAAGCCAATTTATAATTATCTAACTTGGATGATTGAATTTTATATCATCGTGCACAAACAATACCGGTAATTTAATTTCCTTTTCAGTAAGCTGGTATATTTTCAAGGAAAAACAACCAAAATCAACATTGTGGGTGGTTGGAGGATCATCTGCATGTACTTGTTATAAATCTGAGAATCATCTACTATTTCTATTGTTGAACTTGCAATATGAGAAAAGAAGGAAATGGAGGGGCAGCGGAGTCAGATGTTAATATAGTTGCCTGTGTTTTATGCTTTTCCCGTTTTATTAAAGGCATTCTTCTACTTGTTTGGAAAATTTGCAATAGGATGAAGAGAATGCAAAGGCTATCTCCCTATTTCCGGAAGTAGTTTGTCTTAATGATAATATTGAAGATGGAGGGAAGCGTCTGGAGAATCTGGTTAGAGGAATATTTGCTGGAAACATATTTGATCTTGGTTCTGCACAGGTAGTTCAATCATTATGTGACATTCAGCTCATCATTATTGTCAAAAAGTATTTACACTCACCATTAGTGGCATATCATATTAGTCAGTTTAGTCACAACTTACCATGTTTAGCAGTGATCTCCATAAGGCATTGAATTCCAACTATCTGAGATAGGCAACACGATTTTAATAATTTTTTAGCTCTCTATGTTATTTGTTAAAATAGAAATTGTCATGTATTTCTTGTGCTCCCAAAAGCAATTTGTCTTTGTAACATTTTCTACTTGGATCTTCAATCGGGGTCTTTCTTTATTGTTGCCATGATCATCTTGGCCCATGGATGAACTATCATTGATAAATGAAAATCTTCTCATGTGTCCAGCCTATGCTATAACATGTCTAATGCATTCTGGTTGGGAAGATTTTTTGGTATTGATACTCATTTTAATTTAGAAGTATATCATAATAGGGATAAATTTTGCAGTGGTACTTACGTTTTCCCTTCCTTTTTGAAGCTTGCTGAGGTTTTCTCAAGGGACGGAATGTCCTTTTTGGCTAGTTGTCAAAATCTTGTTCCTCGACCTTGGGTCATTGATGACTTGGACACTTTTAAAGCAAAATGGGGCAAGAAATCTTGGAAAAAGGCAAGTCCATACACAATGAATTTAACATGACATCTTTTCTCTTTTCACTACTCACTTTTTCAAAATAGTAAATTGAAAGAAGTTGATGCTGTTATACATGTGTCATCTCCTAACCAATTATCCTTTTTGTTTGCAATGGCAGGCTGTCATTTTTGTTGATAACTCTGGTGCAGATATAATCTTGGGTATTTTGTCATTTGCAAGAGAATTGCTCCGACGTGGGACCCAGGTTTGCATTCAAAACCCCAAAAATTTTTTGTGTATGTTTTCAATGACATATATGTTATATGTGCAGAAATAAGTGTGTTTTTTAAGTTTCTCGACTTTTGACTTTTGAATTCTGCAAAACAATAAAAAAGAAACAAAGTTTCTAAATTTGTCATATGTATTTTAATGGTTTCAACCATCTTATCGTCTGTCTCAGTGATATATTTGCAGAGTGTCATAGAGCTGCATGACTGTATTACTTTAATAGTGCTATGTATCTGCACAAAAGGACGCTTATACTAGATTAAACTATCAAGGCCAAATAATAGTATTCTGAGTTAGTCAGTATTCTTTTCTCGCAGTGTTTGGTTTCTTGTTAATGACAAGGTCAAATTACTTAATAGATTTTACTTTATTGTGTCATTTGGTAGTCCTTAAAAATTCATTTCCCTGTTTCCTATTGTATGACCAATCTTAAGTGTGTTTCAAGATCACAAAATATCATCTTCTCTAATGCTAGATATTCATTAGAAAAATCAGCTAGAATTATGTTTGTCTTTTTTTCCTCTTTGCACAGGTTGTGTTGGCAGCTAATGACTTGCCTTCCATCAATGATGTAACTTATCCTGAACTGGTTGAGATTATATCAAAGGTGATGGAGACAAAAACGTTTTAGAATTATGATCATTTTGTTTTTTCTTTTGAGATTGACTCTGATATATTAATTGCTAATTTACCAGTTGAAGGATAAAAATGGCAAGCTTGTTGGTGTTGATACCTCAAATCTTTTGATTGCCAATTCTGGTAATGATTTGCCGGTAAGATATAGTTGTGCTATTTGCCTAATGCATCCCAACTTAATAAACAATGTGTATGTTGGTTATTGAAGTAAGAGCCTCTTCTGTTTTTGCAGGTTATTGATCTTACAAGAGTATCACAAGAGCTTGCCTACCTGGCCAGTGATGCAGACTTAGTTATTTTGGAAGGCATGGTAGGTTTTCTATAGTCCACTACATTAGTGAAGTTATGACCAACAGATTTCTGGTTGGGAATTTTTCATCATTGGTTTCTGTTAAATGTTTATGACTTTAAGAACGTGATGAGCCAAACTTGAACCCTGGCTATTCAAATCGTATTATGTATAGTCTTAAGTCTAAATAGGTCAACTGTTGGTTGATTATACTTCATTCTTTAGAGATTGAGTCAGTGATTAACATGCTCAGTGATAAAAATCTTTTAATCTTGTATTGGTTGAATAGGTCAAAAAGGTTGCTGTTTATGGTTTAGGTTCGGTCATCATTATTCTATGCAAGTGCAGTTGTTTGTTCTATGCTTCGGTTGTATCCTTGTGGATAGGCCGTATGCAACTAAGGTATCGGTATCCATGTGTTGATTGCTTTGGCTTGTGCACATGCGCAGGGTCGTGGAATAGAGACTAATCTTTATGCTCAGTTTAAGTGCGATTCACTGAAGATTGGAATGGTAATAGTATCACCTCCCGATGCTCAGTTAGTGAGGACTTGGTGTTATTTTGCGGAGTTTCCATTAAAGTTTATCTTCTTCTGCCATTTCTCACAGGTGAAGCATCAAGAAGTTGCCCAGTTTCTCGGGGGACGGCTGTACGATTGTGTCTTCAAATACAATGAAGTTTTGGGTTGATAATCTGATTCTTTGCTTGCACTTCTAAATCCAATTTCTTAATTATTCAATGCATATAATAGAGTTAGGTCGTAGGGCCTACAAACTTAATAATGAAATCTGAAAACTATTTGCATGCGCTTGAATTTTTCTTGTACGCATGTAATCTTGAACTCTCAATATTTCTTAATATGAATTATTAGCAGAAAAATATCAATCCAGAGGCTTTAGGCCTGGCCGTCTCCTGACTCTGTTAAATTAAATTAGTATATTGTTAATTACATGTGAAAATGTTCTATTTGAGTAAATTTTTTTTTAAATTAAAGCCTACAATTAAATTGGTAAATAGAATGTACTATTATATTGATTTAATTCTTCAAGGTAAAAAAAAATACATAAATATATATCTACAAAATGTCAAGATTACCCTTAAAAGCTGAGCAAAGTCCTTCAATGTCCTTCTATGGACATTTAGTGACCACCACATTCCACTTATAGCTAACACAAAACCGAAGGATAGATATTGTGTGCCAACAGAGTCCGTTGTATGTGGATCAGCGCCTCCACACCGTTAGTCTGGTTGCGGAGTTAGGGGGTAAGGGCCTGGGCAGTTCTCAATACGGCCTCGAATGTAGGCTCCAGGCAATTCGTGTGAGAAGCAAATATTGTTATTTTGAAGTATAGTCTATAATTTACATATATATAATCCAATTGAGGAAAGAGGTTTTTCGTTTATTTTTTATTTTATTATCCTCTTCTTATGGTGAACCCAGACCCCAAGCCCATTGGGTGGGTTGGTCTCGTTCCCAGTGTGACAAAAGAAGAAAAGATTGTTCCGATTAATGTGTTCAATTTTCACAAGAGAATGGCATGAATGCCTGCAAATATTTCCATGTACTGTTGATTCCAAGGTTATTTCTCGAAATGGGTAGGAATCTGCCAATCTGGCATCCCCGAGTTTGCGTTCTTATTTAAGAGATCATGCCAAGTTTTTCAAACGAAATTCTTAGCCATTTTTATTAACGAAGGAACATGGCAAAAGTAGGCCAACAAATTGGGTCAACACAAGGAAGGAACTATGGAAATAGGCTTAAACGCAGAAAACGAAGTTTTTCTTGACAAGCGAAACCTACATCTTTCACGTCACTTCTTCACTTCTTGGTAGGGTATGAGGCCATCTTGTTGATACCACAGAGCCCTTCAGGTTTTCCTGTGTTTCTCTTCATCCTTATGTACCCTTTTTCTCCCCATTTCGGTCCCCAGGAGTTCTTCACGATGATGTAATCTGACTCTTTTGAGGTTCCATAGCCAACTGCTGCTACTCCGTGATCCAGTTCAGTTCCACATGGCCCGTTGAATACACCCTGTAACAACACCCCACAGCATTGCGTAAATCAAGATTGCGAGAAAACTTGTAAGCTGAATGAAATGATTACAGATTATGTAAAGCTAACAAGCTTACCCCACTGTAGAATTGGAAATCTCTTCCGGAAGCCTCAATGGCTACACTGAGAGGTTGGTGAGCCAGAGCTTTCAAGAGGCTTTGCTCGTCATTTTCTGGTACATCGTGGTAACCACTGATTGTCACGACCTCCGTTTCCTCCTGAAGAGAACAACAAACATGGTTAATCAAATAAGCCATTGCTTACATAACAGTGTAACTTTCGTGAAATGTTATGAATGTTGTATCTGCCTTCTTTTCTTCACAGGTGCCTTTCTCCATGAGGTAAGGGTAGTCTTCCTCTTTGTGAAGTCCACCATTGGCGACGATGAACTCAAATGCATAATCCATAAGACCTCCATTGCAGCCATTGTTGAAAGATGTATCGCAGTCAATCAGCTGTTGCTCAGACAAGGAAGTCAAGTTTCCTGTTACGATCTTGTTTATGCCCTCAACAGCTGCTACCGTTGAAAATGCCCAGCAGCTACCTGCATTCATGTTTACCAATGTTGTCATAAAAATTGCTCTGCATTGATCCGTAGAAGACCAGGAATGTATCCAGAGAGCGAGGATGCTTACCGCAAGAACCTTGATTCTTGACTGGGGCAACAGCTCCTTTCTTTCTCCAATCAACAGACTTTGGCAAGTTAGCCACATCTCTGTAAGTGAAGTCTTCAGGTGATTGGTTCTTCCTGAGAACCTCTGATTTGAGTCCTAAATACTTGTTCTTGAACTCTTCATGGCTCAAGTCAGCAAACTCATTCAACCCAAGCCAATAGCTGCTGATTTCCTTATTCCTCTTGTCAATGTGCTTCAAGTTATCCTTGAAAACCTCAAACCTCAGTAGCTTCTCTTCAATGGATTCATAAATTTTCCCATGCTTCGATATCCATGATTCAAAGAGCTCAATAAGTTTAGCCGTGGAAGTCAGATGCTCTGGTGAATAACCCAGTATGGAGAAATCATGAGCCAGAGCAGAAAATATGAAAAAGGATGCAATGAATGCTAGAATGGAGAATTTGGAAAGTACGGAGAGAGGCATTTTTCTTTTGTTTGTAACTCTGAGATGTTGAGAAGAATCGATGAGTGGATTGAGGAGGGAATTGGGGTGGCTATTTATTAGCTTTAGCTTTATATGTTGCTTTCAAGTAAAGTTGGAGAAAATGGTTCTAGAATACCGAGTCTTTACGATTGGTTCATTTGACAGGCTTTTGTCCCAAGCATGCTCATCAGGTTTAGGTTTCGTCAAAGATTGGATCCTACATGTTTTGATTAGAAATAATAGGTATAGTGCTTCCATGACAAGAGTCTTACAAAGAAGCATTATTGCGTGTACAGACTAACAAGACCCACTCTCCATGCCAATTCCAGCAGATATTTTAATTTCATTACAGAGACAAAACGATGCCCTGTATCACGTTTTCAAATTGATTACTTGACGGGAGCAAGCTTGATTTGCAGGGCTAGGAAATTCGCATAATTGCAGCCTTTAAGATGAGGATACAGCCCCAGGCTTCGCATGGTCACTCGGGTACATGTAGCATTTTCAGCTTAGCTTGGCCAGATATTAGATTGTGTGTTCGTTATATTATTTCCAGACATGTGTCAGAATCTTTACGATAACGATCTTTGCACCAGACAACCTACATTCACGTTTGGGCATTGAAGAGAGTAGGAATTAAACTACCTTTTAGTGTTTTGATTGCCTCCCAGGCTTATGTTAACGTGTCAAAGATGGCAATCATACCAGTTTCTGTATTTACAAGTTCATGATGATTGCCCTTGTTCTAAAATTTTTTATTTTTAAAAATAAAATTCGCAAAAAAGAAATATCATGTGCCCAACACCACTGACCCAAATATTTAGATGCTAATCACCCATGGTTTTTAATTAATGAGTTGTTGCAATTTCATGAATACTGCCCTCTTCTAATTGTTTCTTGACCAATGATAAACTGCCGAGGAACCTACTCCTGATTATAGACAGAAAACGTACAACTTAATTGTGTTTAAGAGCATATTCCTAATCGGTGTATTAACTTAAGAAAGTCCTTATATACAGATGGCAGGCTTCGGTTTTTTTTTTTTGCTTAATTTGATTCCCCTGCTCTATATATTCTGGGACACATGGCCAGGCACCATGCTTTTTGTGCTGAGACTGACCGGTATTGATTGCTTTATATCTTTGGCTTCCAAATTAAAGGTCTCACAAGCACCCATTCCTTTGAACACCACAATTATCAGCATTGGATTTCCACTGGGTAACTCAATAATACACATTTTGCAAAAGACAGGAAGCATAAAGAAATTTGTCAGCTCAAATTACTCAATATGTCAGTGATTTTACAAATACAAGTTTTAATCTCTTCTTAAACCCTTCAACTACGTATTTAACTACTGAAAAAAGTTAAACAAAGAATTGGAAACTGGTAACTTACCCAGCTTAACAATATTGAACTAAGTAAAACATAGTTATATCTTATGTACGACTAATTTCACCTTAACTTAATTCTTTGACATTGGAAAATATAAAATCAAAAGATTATATGATAATAGAGGAAAGGGGGAACAAATGTAAATTGAAAACAAAAACCTCAGTACACAAGACTTTACAATGTCAGGGCAACGCAGCACAGGAAAGTCACTATCTTTGCAGCTTCCCTGCAGAGTGTAGGTATACCGAGACTGACACAACACTGCAATAACAAGAGAATTAGAGGAAATAAATATAATTGCTATGCATTTTGATCTGAAAGAAATGATTCACTCCCTACATGCGTGAGAATCATGGTCTATGTGCAGGACCTTCTACCATGCGGTGACATTGTGGATTACGACACATGCCACAATTGAAGTTTGCAGAGCATAAGGGACTCTATTAACTGTATGGATATTAAAATGTGGCCAGAGATAACTTACGTAGCACCAAGGAAGAAAGCAAGGGTAAGCTGAAAGCCAAACAGAAACACAGAGACAACTGCTGTGAGAAGCATTGCCACCGAAGTAGAATACACCTGCACAACATAGGGAAGCTAAGTAAGCATTGAAACTAAAATTAAAAGACTCAAAATGGGTACCATGCATTATGCATCATAGACACATTCCTTGAACAGTTTGAGCCCTTTTATTACTTTCCCAAAATAGACTGATAATTTTGTTGCTAAAAAAATTCATTTTCATAAATATTTTTAATTTGCAGTGTGGATAAATAATTTATTGGATGCTTAGTGTATCTCATTATGAAGCCACAAACTCATCCTTTGCTTTGATTTCTCCCGAGCAGGCTTCAATATTCAGCTATTTAAGATTCTTAAATTTTTATTAAACCTCAAACCACTTTTTTGGGATCTGTAAATAGTATTATCAACAGAGACAGAAAAAGAAGCTCTCGCTCATTTTAGATAAGGCACCTTATTAACAGGTTCCAGCATAAAGAAAACTGGCAGTTACATATAATGTAATAAACAAGTAATCCAATCATCTTGAGAAAGATCCAGCAATTTCCTTCACTGTTGATCAAGTCCATGTAAATGCATGAACATTTCTATGTACAAACAACCATGACATGCTTAATCTGCAAGATCCTAACAAATCAGAGAGGTGCAAGTAAAACCAGACAATGAATGTTTTACTACATGTAAAAATGCATTTTCTGTCTTACCTTCACAATATTGTCAGCATATTTCATTACCATTGATACAGCAATGCCACTGCAAATAGAACAAATACATAAGCATATTTCATGAAAGCACAACAGGCAAATTAACAGGTCCATTCTTAAACAGTACTTCACCAGGAAAAGAAAAACGATCATCACAGATCTAGGCTCTAAATGCAAAAAGAAGATATATTTAGGCAGACATCAAAGATTCTTGTTAGTTCTGGCTGTAGTACAGCTACAGCAGTGCCAACTGAACTGCAGAATACGTTTGTCAAACTTCAGATCAAGGGTTATTCAATTTCTTAAACTATTGAAGGGAGCAGGTAAGGAAGCAAAGGCCAAGTGGCCCTTGAATAGTGGTTGTATAGCTCATTGCACTTTAAAAATGCTATTCTGACTGTTATAAAATGTCTGACATTTTTTTCAACATTTCATAATATTCTCCAATAACAAACAAACTTTAATTCCACATAACTATAAGAAAAAATTTCAAGATCTTCTTTAATACAATGCCTATTGCAAAACAATAAATGGAGTCAGCAAACTAGCTGCTGGCAAACTTGATCAAGCCAGAAAGGAGAGTGTAAATACCTGAGTGCATGGTTAAGGATCATGAGAGTGGTAATTACTGAGTATCCATGGAAGAAACCCCTGAACAAACAAAGCAAATTTCCAAATATAAATAATTGAACTATCTAGTTATGAAGTTATTAAAATAGAACTCTACTTAAACTGCTAAACAGAGCATTCTTCATTTTCTAAGACATAGATGCATCTACAAGTAATGAGTCACATACACACACACACACACATGATGCACAGAGTTGATAACACTATTTCTAAAATAGGTGCCAGCAACAGGTTAAAAAGCTCAATTTACTTGTCCACAACAGCATCAAAATCTTGGATTAGTATTGCTCCAGCATTGAAGGCCATTCCAAAGATATACAACCAGAAGTTCTGCACATTTATATTCCTTGATGGACGCTTCTTAATTATAGCCTGCCATCAGAAAAAGTAAATTACCAACATGAATTTCTTTGACACAGTCAAGAACTTTGCTAGTTGCACTCAGCAGAAGCTCTGTATGCTTTAAATTGAATCAAGACATTCTCATTGTTCGAGAAGAATCATAAACCAAATAAATTCAACCAGAATCAGATCAGGCAACATTCACTAAACATCTGAACACAAAATAATCTTCTAAATACAAGTTGCAGATAAAAAAGAAGTGCAAGAAGTATCTCAAAAAGTTCACCTCAGTGTACACTCCTGCAAATCCACTCAAAAGAGCCATTACCTGCAAAGGAAATAAAGATCCCAATGATAACAAATTTTGACTCTGAAGCAATAAATCAATTTCACTTTTCTCATTCATTGGACTAAAGGCCTCAAAAACCTATTGTCAACTTACAATGGCCATTATCCAACCTTGCAGAGGTGTTTGAAGTACATGATCAGAACTGCAAAAAATAATGCCATTTACTAAGGCATAGCCAAACAATAAATTTCACATAAATATTAAATATTTCAAACTGAAAATGGCATGCAAGGGTGGATCTACATTGGCGCAGTGGGAGGCAGCTGCCCCAACTGAGATCCTAGGTCCCCTTAGGTACACTATAAAAGTGTTACAAAATTTTAGTTCTTTTACATTTTTTCACAACTGAAGTTGAAAGAGACAAAATATATATGAGACCTTTTGAAATATCAAAGAAAAAGGTATAATTGCAATAAAAAGCAACTACTTTGCAAAATAATTAAGTATAATTAGTCAAAAACATAAAACAAGAACTATAAAATGGATTTTTCATTTATATGGGACCAACCACCTATTGAGCTTTGAATAAAAACAAAAAAGTTAAGTTATTTAAAAGGTAAAATTGTTTTTTTACCCCCACACGTCACGTTCCTTTCCCAATCTATTAAAATAAAACAAATGAAAGAACCAAAAAAGAGAAGAGAAGAACAAGTGATTTAGAAAATCAAACGAGATAAAGGAAATGGACCACTTCCTTCGTCCAAAGCTTCAACATATGTAAGTGAGTAATTACTCTTTTCATTTTACATTATGTTGATAATTTGTAATAGAGTATTTGTTTAGTATTATTTAGAATTTTTTTTATTGATAAAATAATTTAGTATATGTAAGGAGATAACTGAAAAATTTTTCATTTAGTGAAAACATTACCAATTTTGAAGTTGGAAAAAAGAAAAAGTAGAAACAATGAATATGTAATATTACATGAACACAAGAAAAGTACTTACATGATTTGTATATTATATTATGTGTGTGCATACAAAAAAGAATAAAAAAACCCTTAAATTGTTGTTTGAGGTCTCATGATGAGTTTAAAAGCTTGAAAAAGTATTAATGATCTCTCGATAAAACATGTTGAGATAAATAAACATACTGTGTACCTATTGGTTTCCTTGTATAATTAGTTTTGGTATTAGTGGTTGAAAAAACTTTTTCTACTACGAACATTGTGAAGAACCATTTGTACAATTGAATAAGGAATTTTAATATGAATGATTGTTTGGTTATATATATATATATATACAATGAAAAGATTTTACAATGCTACCAAGCTATAAAAAACAATAGAAAATAATTGTAAAATGTTATCTTTACATAGAAAACAAAACAATCTTTGTGATACTTGTCTTAATTAGTATTTATGCTTTTTATATATTCGATACTGTATATCTTTTAGTTTGCCCCCACTGAGCATAAACTCTTGAATCCATCCCTAGGAATGCCCCATCCTCGCTGACCATAAATGGCTAGTAATTGAGATATTGATTTCCATTTCAAATTCTCTACTTATAACCATATAAAACATACAAGTTGAAATTCTTCAATCCTTATCTGTCTTCAAACATCTATCACAGATTACAATAGACACATCCATCACTTAAAACATTGTATAACAGCACCAAGACAATCTCCAAGGTTAATAAGTTTCCATCAAAGTAACAAGCATAAGCTCAGAGATGAACAGTGGACCCATCCAATCAATGGAACAATTCAAATGGTTTAATCACTCTTACCGAGAGTTTAGTTGCGCTGTGGTACAGCCAGCACAGAGAAGAATGAAAGCTGCCCATTGAATCTCACTTAATCTGAAACCAGAATATCAATTAGAGCAAAACAGGTTAAATCAGAAAAGTTGAAAAGTCATGTTTATTTTGGTGTATCTTCCACTTGAATGTATATTAGATTTTTCTTTCATAAAACTTAGCATAACTGTGAATTTCCATTGCCATCCTATGCTATACTGAATGGTCAGCAGACGTCATCCATCAATTCTTTTCAATGGGTTTTTGCAAATTGTTCCAATAATTGGAAAACACCCAACATGCATGGATTAAGGAGCTTACTTTTTCTTAAGGATAATACGATACAAAACACCAGTACTGATAATATTCAGGTTCTTCAGTATCTGATAACCAGGAGCATCAACATAGGCAAAGATGTAATACTGCAACATAAAATTGAAAAGCACACACAATTACATTCTGAAAATAAGACAAAAATATTTACTCACAAAACAAAAAACAATCAGAATTCACCTGTAGCAAATTCTTTACAAGATAAAGTACAGCAGGAATGGGATAAACAATAACTTCATCAAGGGTTGTCCTCAACCTGGTTCAATGACAGATAGAAGTAGAAAACATGTTACTCATTTCCATTATTAACAAAAGGATGTAGTTCAGTGATCACAAGTAAAATTTACCTGTTATCTTCTGTAACACCTTCAGTTTTCCATATTCTTGCCAAGGCGGCAAGTGATAATGCACATTTCAAAGTCTCCACCTATTTCCCAAAAAATAGAAGGTCAATCCAGTGGGCATCATGTCAAGTCAAACACAGGACAACCATTCCACTCACCAAAAAGTTTGCCGTTGTAACACTATACTCGTACTTCCCAGCCCTCTTCGACCAGACAATAAGTATTGCTTGTGAACTCGTAAGAAAAGTCAATGCAAGTGTAACAACTGTCCTACTCAAGAGAAAAAAAAAAGAACAAAAAAAAAACATGAAAATGTATCTTTTCTGTTTATTTTTTTCTTATTTGAAACTAATTGTACTATAAAATCAGATTATAAAAGCTTCTTACTTGCGTTTCCACTTGGACTGTTCCCTTACAGGCACATTACTTACAGAAGCTGCATATCAACCGCAATTATAACAGAAATGAGAAAACAAAACCAGGATTATATTGTGCAATGGAAATTGCATGACATTCAAATATAATCTTTAACCAAAACCTACCACCCGAAAACCCTTTGCCTCGCAGATTCTCAATGTCATCGCTTACTGTTCCTCCATCATTATCCTACAAATCACAATTCATTCAAACACAGATGACAAGATCCGATCAAAAGCCTTAAAAAGACAATTTCAATCAATGTGAACAGCTTTACAGCTCCGTAAGTAGATAGTATTTCTTCAATTTACACAATAAAGAGTTAATCACATTCTTAAACTAAATTCACTTAATCTGAATACCTATAATTCACTGTCCTTTGCTCCAGTATATAATAAACAAATGACAATTACATCAAAATTTTAAGGAATTTAAGAAGAAACTAGCCATCAGATTCACAGGATCAAATAAATGAATAAATTAAAGAGTATAGAACGAGTTAAAGCCAAATAAGACGCTAATGCCGTTGCCTAAATCAGAAATCCTAACCAAAATCAACTTAAAAATATAAGTGACGATGGATTTCATTTAGCGTGCGAATCTGATAATGAAGAGAGTTGCGACGATTAGAGTGAAGAGAAACGATAAAGAAAGTTATACCTCATCTTTGATTTTGCGATACTCCATTTTCGAAGCAGCGGCTAGCAGATCTCAGTGCCCTGCTATACTACTATTGCCTCAACTTTTTCTTCGTAGAGAAAAAAAGAAAATTTGAAGCAAAAATTGGAGAGAGTAAAGAACATGGACCGATTCGAACCTTACTGTTGATTAGGCTTCTGAGATTGTAGGCCAGTGATTGATATTCACGAGATATATGAGGCCCCTCTTTTCCTAATAAAAACGAAATTGCCGTTTCCATTTTGGGTTACTCAATAGCTGGGCTTCTGTGGCCCAAAACACAAGTGGATTTCCATATCAGCTTATTTAAGGTTTTATATATCTCTATTTTGTTATTTATTTATTTTTATAAGATACCATTCAAGTATATTATATTTAAAGTACAAATAATAATATTATCAATATGACAATGTCTTTCAAAATCATGTCATAATTCATATTTTCCAAAATCATTCCAAATTTTAGGATATGCATCAAGTAATAATGTTAGCGATGTGAAATAAATGTATATTATCATCTCAACTAATCTATAATATATATATATATAAGTACAAATGTTGATGAGACTTTTTTATTGATGAAAATAGACACATATTTATTTATTAAAATTTTAATTATTATTTTAAATATTTTTATTATAAATTTAATAAAATTTACTAAATTTGTAAATAATAATTCTAATTATATTGAAGGACTTTTATTAATAATATGTTTTTTATATAATTTAGATTTTTTTTGAAACAAGGGTAAATGAAGCAAGCTCAAAGCACTCATAATTACAATGTCAAAAATTTTAAATTCTTAAAAGAGCCTTTTAAAAAAGGTCATTTAATATAATTAAATTTTTTTATTTACACATTGAATAAATTTTATTAATATTTACAATACAAATATTTAAAATGATCATTTAAAAATACAACAAATAAATTTGTGCCTATTTTCATCAATAAAAAAGTTTTATTAACATTTGTACTTTTTTTTAGAGTAAACTCTTTATTCTCTTATTAACCGAAGGAGACAAATCCCTAACATGTCATACATCATAAAATCACTTGATCTTGTAAAAGGAGAATGAAAAATAGAATAAATGCCTATAATCGAAAAACCTAAGTTCACCATAAAATCAGCCAAGCGATTGCCTTCTCTATAGATATGCTTTGTGACAACCTCTCATTCCTGTTCCATTAAGTTACGTATTGTATTGATCAGATCAAAATTTCGACATGGGTGTGATTAGAAGAAGTAATTACTCGAACTAATAACAAACTGTCTACTTGTATAATAATTCTTTTAAAACCCAACTCCCATGCAAGCAGTAAACCTTTATATACTACCCACAACTCAGCTCTGTATGATGTACAAGCCCCTAATTGCATTGAAAAACCACCAAGCCAGCGATTTGAGGCATTACGCAAGGCCCCACCAGCAGTGGCTTGTCCCAAAGATATTCTATAAGCTCCATCTGAATTTAACACAATCTAGTTATCACTTGGAAGGGACCCACTTATATGAATTTCCTGACGTTTGATAGCAGTAAAAGAAGTGCTTCCCCAATTAACCATGTTGGCATTATGAATAATAGAGGCAAAACTCATAATCAAATTCAATCGACTAGCCGCAGCAAGCATTTTACCTTTAAACACTAATGCATTCCTCCATTTCCACAAAAACCTACAGGTAGTTCCAAACACAATGTTCCATGGAATTTGATTAAAATTGCATTTTACTATTGCTAAAGTCTGTAAGTAACAGATAGAAATCAAGCAAATCAAGCTAGCTGTAGTCAACAGTCAATTAGTCTTCCTTGATATTTTCATCACCATTCATTACTGTACATTGACATTTTCTTTTCTTGATAATATCACCCTATATAAATATGTGTAATCATTCCTTTGAAATGTACAACCGATTCAACAATTCTTTACTCAATCTTTATATGGTATCAGAGCCTCTCTAGCTTCAACGAGTCTTGTTCAATCCTATCCCTTGACTTTTTTCTTTTTCAAAACAAAAAAAAAAAATCATGTTAGAAGCCAGCTCCAACCTCACAAACCATGTCCCAACACTAAACTCTTCACTCTTAGACGGCTTGATAACTATCAATGCCTCATTACTACCAAAAAAGCTTTCACATACCAACTACCCTTCTTGAAAATCCCAATTCGATGCCTTGCTTCTAGGATATAATCTTTTTGGTTTTGTAGATGGGACAAATACATGTCCTCCTAAGGAAAAGACTGTTAATGGTAAAATAGTCCCAAATCCTAACCACCTTCTTTGGCACCGTCAAGATCAACTCCTTAAAATAGGAATCATGACCTCTCTCACTGAGCATATCATTCCAATAATAAGTTCTGCTAAAACATCCAAAGACATTTGGGATCGTCTCTCTACTGCACTAGCAAGTGCATCAACCTCTCCCATCATGGGCTTCACGGATTATTTAGCCAACATCACCAAAAGAAACCATGACAGTTTTATAATATATTGAAAAAATTCACTCAATATCTGATGAGCTAGCCCTTGCTGGATCCGTTGTTCCCAACACTAACTTGATTCTTCATGTTTTAAATGGAATGGGATCTGAATACAAAGAAATAGCTGTTGCTGTTCGAGCTCACGACACACCAATTAGTCTTGAGGAACTTCATGATAAACTCATTGAATATGAGTCATTTCTTGCAAGAGAAGTGGCTAAACATACAAATGGTTTCACTGCAAATACTGCTCAGTTTAATCGCAACAAGTCCTCTCATTCTGATACAGCAATCGGTCCAATGATCAACACTCACACTTTCAATTCAACCAATATTCAGACCAACAATCAAATAGAAATCCTAAGCAAAGCGGTGGCTACACAAGTAACAACAACGGTTCCAAACGAAACTTCTTTTGCCAATACTGCGACAAAAAAGGCCATGTTGCCAAAGATTGCCATATCTTTAAGCGCTTACTAGGTATTCCTGTTCCTCATAAGGTCAATCTGACTACCATCAACCACAACACTAGCAAATCCTCAAAATGGCTTCTTAATATGGGGCCTCTCATCATGTTACTTCCTACGTGAACAATCTCTCTAATCATCAACCTTATGAAGGTCCTGATGACATCATCATTGGAGACTGTTCAGGTTTGCATATCACACATACTGGGCATACCACACTTCCATCTACATCTCATTCTTTCAATTTGTCAAATGTTTTGTGTGTGCCTACTATGAAACAAAACCTTATCTCTATTTGTCAATTTTGTAAGACAAATAATGCCTCTATTGAATTTGACCCTACCTTTTTTTGTGTGAAGGATTTAGTCACGAAGACGCCTTTCGTTAGAGGAGTGAGCAAGAATAATGTCTATGAGTGAACTACTATAAAAGACTATCAGCCTCAAACAAAGCAAGCATGCTATGGTGTTGCTACCACGGTTAGTCAATGGCATGATTGATGGGTCATCCATCTCTGAAAGTCCTCAATCACATTATATCATCTCAAAAATTACCTATTCAATCTAGGTCTTCCTTTTTTTCCTTTTGTGACTCGTGTCAATGCAATAAAAGTCATAAGCTCTCGTTTGGCACTTCTAGTTTGCAAAGTCAAAATCCCTTATATGTGCTCTACACCGATGTTTGGGGACCATCTCCAATCTGATCTATTGATGGTTTCTCTTATTATATACTTTTTTAGATCACTTCACCAAATACTCTTGGTTGTTCACCATGTCTCACAAATCCGATGTGCAAACTATCTTTCCTAAATTTAAAATCATGGTTGAAAAGTTTTTTAATACTTCTATCAATACCATATACATCGATGGAGGTACCGAGTATCAAGGGCTACGCACTATCTTTGCCAACCATGGTATCCAACATCTTGTCTCCCCTCCACACACTCCCCAACATATTGTGTTTGTTGAACGTCGTCATCGTCACATCATTGAAATTGGGCTCACTCTTATGCATCATGCATCTTTGCCTCTCTCCCTTTGGACATACGCCTTTCATACAGTTGTCTACCTCATTAATCAAATGCCAACACCTATTTTCGACAACAAATCACCTTTTGAATGCTTATTGCACAAAGTGCCAAATTATTCCAAACTTCACACCTTTGGGTGTTTGTGCTATCCCTGGCTTCGCCCATATAACAAACACAAATTGGAACCTCGATCTCAACCATGTTTATTTCTTGGTTATTCTAATATTCACAATGCCTATACATGTTATGAACCTACATCTCACAAATTCTTTTACTCTAGTCATGTCCAGTTTGTTAAAGACCAATTTCCATCCTTGCCCTCCCAAACCAAAGATACGTCTGTCACTTCCCACACTCTACCTATCTGGTCTATTCTTTCTCCATCTCTTCACTCTTTTGCCAACTCCAATGCTCCTGTCACAAATATATCAAGTTCCTTGCCATCGTCTGTTGCCACAAACTTTCTAGCCACTGACCAGTCAGATTCTACCTCATTACAAAATCACAGGACCATTAGCAGTGCACACTCTCCGCAAACTTCACCTCCATCATCGTCTTCTAAGACAACTTCTCACTCTTCCCCAAATTCCTTTGTGGTTTCCCCTAACCCAATACCCACTAACTGCATTTTTGAGGCTGATTAGACCTTAGATAGTATCCAATCAAGATATTGTAACTTCTTCTTCTCTTGCAGGTGAGCCTTCTTGTGCACCTTCCTTACCCTCTAATCTCATTTCTTCCATTCACAAGCCTCCCAACCAAGACAATACCCATCTTATGATCACTCGCTCCAAAAACCAAGTTTTCAAACTAACCTAAAAAATAAGCTTCGTCGCCACTACTGATCCTCTTCCACCATCTCTCGAACCCACCAACATATTTCATGCCCTCTAAAGTCGTGAATGGTATCACGCTATGTGTGAAGAGATCAATGTTCTATGTCAGAACAAAACCTGGGAGTTGGTTCCCCGAACGAGTAACCAGAATGTCGTCAGATGCAAATGGGTTTATAGAGTTAAACATCACCCTGATGGTAGCGTGGCTCGTTACAAGGCACGTCTTGTAGCTAAAGGCTTTCACCAGCGGCTTGGAATTGACTATTTTGAGACATTCAGTCCTGTCATCAAACCAAACACCATCCGGGTTATGCTTACACTAGCTCTATCGCAGGGTTGGCCTATTCATCAACTCGACGTCAACAATGCTTTTCTTCATGGCCATCTCTCTGAGGAAGTATTCATGTCTCAACCGCCTGGTTTTGTTGACACCACTTATCCTAAGCATGTGTGTCGACTTCATCGATCAATCTACGATCTCAAGCAAGCATCGCGCGCTTGGTTCGAGGAACTAAAACGCTTCGTTCTTTCTTTTGGATTCACTAATGCCATCAGTGACACCTCCTTATTTGTTTATACTCATGGTGACTCTATCATGTATTTTTTGGTTTATGTTGATGATCTTTTTATTACTGGCAGCTCCTCTGTTCTTGTTCGAAAATTCATTGACACTCTCTCTGGTCAGTTCTCAGTCAAAGATCTTGGTTACCTTCATCATTTCCTTGGTGTCAAGGTTCTTCCCACAACTCATGGCTTGTTTCTCTCTCAACATCATTACATTCGAGAATTGCTCACTCGATTTAATATGGTTGGGGTTAAAAGTCGGCTACACCTCTTAGCTCATCTTCGTCTCTTGTTCTTAAAGATGGAACCTCGACCACCGATGCTACTCAACACCGTAAGCTTATTGGAAGTATGCAGTACTTGTCCATCTCTCAGCCTGACATTGCATATGCTGTAAACAAACTCGCTCAATTCATGCACAAGCCTACCTAATCTCATTGGTCGGCTACTAAGAGGCTCTTGTTCTACTTAAAGCACTCCATCTCTCATGGCTTATTCTTGAATCATTCTTCTTCGAACCACTTCACTGCTTATTGTGATGTTGATTGGGCTGGCAATCGAGATGACTTCACATCCACCTCTGCTTTTATCATCTTTCTTGGCTCTAATCCCGTGTCCTGGTGCTCCAAGAAACAACGGACCGTTGCTCGTTCCTCCACCAAAGCTGAATATCGTTCGATTGCTTCAACGACGACAGAAATTATGTGGCTTCGTAACCTTCTGCACGAACTTCAAGTCTCTCTCTTTCGTCCTCCCCAATTACTGTGTGATAACTTGGGTGCCACATATCTTTGTGCCAATCCCGTGTTTCACTCTCGAATGAAACACATTGCTCTCAATTACCACTTTGTACGTGAGCAAGTCTCCACTGGTCAGCTTCAAGTTGCTCATGTCTCAACTATTCATCAACTTGCTGTTCTACTAACCAAACCACTCCACAAAACTCGCTTCCAGCTTCTTCGTAACAAGATTGGTGTCTCTGACGACACCACCATCTTGCAGGGGCATAATAGATAGAAATCAAGCAAATCAAGCTAACTGTAGTCAACAGTCAATTAGTCTTCCTTGATTTTTTCTATCAAGCAAATCAAGCTAGCAGTAGTCAACAGTCAATTAGTCTTTCTTGATTTTTTCATCACCATTCATTGCACCGTCAATTAGTCTTCCTTGATTTTTCATCACCATTCATTGTTGTACATTGACCTTTCCTTTTCTTGATAATATCACCCTATATAAATATGTGTAATCATTCTTTTGAAATGTATAACCGATTCAACAATTCTTTACTCAATCTTTATAGTAAGGTCTTCTGAGCATCACACCATTCTCCATTATTCAACCTTTATCTAAAGATTTTCATTTTATTCCTACAGTGTGTCATTCTAATGTGGAAATAACAAGTGTTACAATCCCCCAGTTTCAAGCATTTCGCCTTGGATTTCTGCAACTAGTAAATTTCCTCCTGTTGTAGGACAGTTTCATATTCCAACCGTAGATTACATTCCAATTCTCTAAGCCATGCCGATGAACAAACCTCGAGAGCTTTTTCAATACCGTTCAAACTAGCTAATAATATTTTCTTTCTGTAAAAAATATTACCAAGCACTGCCTTATTCCACTGATTCGCTAGAGTAGCAAAATTCGAAAGAGCTTTATCGATACCCAGGGACTCATCCCGGGCACAAGATTGCCAAAATCATTATGTGTAATCCATGCACCTTGGAAGCGAAACCCAACATTCCTATTCAATGATTTTCTCTCACAGGTCTTAATTAGTAATGGCCTATGATCTAATCGAACTCTTGGAAAGTGATGTACAACTGCTTCGGAATATTATAATCTTCAAGAGGTATTGCAAATCGCCTTATCTAATCTTTCCGATACCACGCCACGCTTCCGTGTGAACCGAGGGCCTAGAAATCCAAGATCAAGTAATTGGTAGTCATTAACAAATTCCTGAAAGAACGTACATGGCCTGCTACCCTTCAAAGATCCTCTTGCCTTCTCATGTGTGAAAAAAAAAAGCATTAAAATCCCCAGTTAGCAGCCACGCTCTATCTACTGAAGCTGAAAATTTAGATAATTCTGTCCATAGTCCACGTCTTAGCAAAGCGTTAGGATGTCCGTAAATAGTTGAAAAAAATCAAATAAATCCAGATGGCACCCCAACTGATACGTGTAGGCACTGATTATAATTACCACTCTCATTAACTTGAATATCATCCTTCCAAAGTATCCAGATGCCACCAGACAGTCCTCCTGTTTCAACCCCGATGAGATTTACTATATCTCAATTTATTGATCACACGCTTCGCCTGTATACCACTGATGCGGGTATCCACTAAAACTAGCACTGAAACATTATATTGTCTCCCAAGATCATTTAACGTTCGTACCAGATTGCCGCTGCTGGCCCCTTGACAATTCCAAACTAATATATGAAAATCCATTAAATGAAAATACTTAAATAAAGAGAGGCTTACTGGGAGATCCTCTTTTCATATACTGACATGAAGTTATCCTCCTCACCAACACTCTTAGGGAGATTCCCCATGTTTAAATCCACCTGACTTGAACTATGATTCACTTGTAGGTCTTCCTTAACTAACAAATGAGAAGTAGGTGGCATATGATCCATCAATGCTGATGGTTTCATTCTAACCTTGTCCTTTTAAGGAATTTCTATTAATTTTAACTACTCCTTTTTTATCTGGAGGTTTATCCTCTTCGCCATGTATCAATGCACCACCATGTCTATCCATCCCTGTTTTCACTGATCATGCCTTCATGGGAATTTTGAGTGAATTATTAACATCTTTTACCACCTGTACTGTTGAATGTTTGGAGCTGTCCAGTGTCACCGTTTGAGCAAGAATTCTCTCAATCTGTATATTTATCTTGGAAGAAACCTTGGTGTTAATTATCCCATCATCTGTTCCATCCATAGGGATATCACCCTTTTCTTCAATTGCAGCAACATTTTCACCTCTCAACAACACCTCCATACTCTGTTTCGGTGGCCTCCTCTAACTTCAAACCAACCACCTCATCCACATCCTTTGTTAGTAAACTAAACTTTTCATCACTTTTGTTAAATCTAACCAGTTTGTTGTCTGATCTCGACTTTCTATTTGGACTCAAAGATTGCCCATTACGACTTGAGTGAATGTCCACAGCCCTTGTATTCTTTCCATCCTTACCCGAACGCTCTCCAATAAAAGATTTTCGAAATTTACTCTCCTCCCTATCTGGCATATTATCCATCTTTGTATTAGAATCATTTAATTCAGCAAAATAGGAACCAGTATTAGTCAGTTATTCTTCGTATTGCGAACTCTATTTCTCCTATGGGAGAGGATCATCCAGGGACCAAATTGAGAACTTTCTGTTTGCAACTCATCCGCATTCTCACCACTCTCTTTACCATTTTCAAACAGTAGTGACATTTTTGCTACAAACGTCTTTAGTATGTCCATAAATTCCACAAGTGAAACACACCCGTGGGAGTCCCTCATACTCAACTGCCTGTATTCTACCATTGGTGAGTGTGTTTGGTATCAAAGGTTTAGAAAGGTTTACTTCAATAGAACAAACTTCCCCCTCTTCTCTGTATCCGTATTATAATCTATTTTAAGCAATCGACCCTACATTTGTACTTTCATACGTATTATCTCCATTCTCTTCGATCACAAATTTTACCAACATTAGTATTTTTATATATGCCAATGGTCATTATCACACGCCTTGCACGTGAATACTTATTTTTGTTTTTATTTTTATTTTTAAATAATAATAAATATACAAATATTTCTTAAATATAAAATTTGAGGTGCAAATAATTTAAATTTTATAATATTAATTTATTAATTATTGAGTACTATTAGAATTTTTAAAAAAATTAATAAAAATCATTCAATAGGATTAGAATTTCTATTTACAAAATAAATAAACCTTATTAATATTTATAAGAAAAAGGTTTAAACCAACAATTTAAAATATAAGAAACAAATACATTTATTTTCATCAATAAAAAATTTTATTAACATCCATCTATATNTATAATATATAACCATATATTATATATTATATATTATATATTGTATTTATATATAATATTATATATATATTCCGTTATATCGATTATAGATATATAGTTATTATTTAACATTAACTAAAAAAATTCAAAAGCAACATATATAACAACAAAAACAAATACCAATTAATTTTAAGGTATAAAGTTATTGACTCATTGGTTTTTTACGATTTCCCAATTCTCTGAATCTAATGCTAATCTTCTTTGCCTAATTCACTTCAAAACCAAGTCTCCATGCAATCGAGTTGAACAATTTGTATATACAAATCATTCATACGACGGCCATGCACAGTTGTGATTTCTCAGATATATTGCTTCATTCTTGTTCTACTGCTACTACTTTTTATTCACAGGCTTTCAAAATTACGTGAGTCGTAATTAAACGAAGACGAAGACCTTGCAACCGACACCCCAGCATGGTCCCTACCGTCACAAGCCACCTCATTTTTTGGCCGCTAAATGCCGTTTGTTTCTGGCCCCCATTTCATTTCCACCTGCTTTCTTACCTGTGTCCACTTTATCGCCGTACCCTATGTTGTGTTTATATACGCCTTGTGCCTCTCCTACTTTGCCCTTTAGACATTATTACTGGCATTTATTTTGGGCTAAGTTGTGAAGAATTTATACCATTATTGAAGTTGAAGAATGAACAAGATGGGAACACAGTAGCAGTACATAGTTTTTATATGCAACGTTACGTTGGCATTGTCCAATGTCCATACTTTATTGCCTTTGCTTTTTTATTTTAATGTATGATAGAAAATGAATAGACAATGGATCTACCTTGACTAATGATTAATCAACACCTAATTTGAGAACTCAAGTCACCACAACAAAATAGAAAGATTAAAAAAATATTTACTCTTCAATGTTGAATACCATCGTGGACCCCACTTTCATCATCCATCCTCCCTTCAAAAAGAGAATAAAACAGCCTGTGATAGAGCTGTGAACACTACATTTCACCCCCCTCTCTCTCTCTCTCTTTCCCATCTCCCTGTTTTTCTTCTCTGTCTCTACTCTTCTTCTCTTAGCAAGAACGCCACCCTATCAACCATTCTCACTCGTTTTGGCGTTTCTTGTTCTTGTTAGAGAGCCACCATGAGCTCCATTATTCAAAGCTTTCAAAAGAGCCATGCACTCCCCGTCTCTCAAACCGAATCAAAAGAGCAACTGCCAGGGCTACGTAGAAGGCTTTCCTCTCTGTCTCTCAATATAAAGCCTATCTCTTCGCCAGCGACATCATGGGCATTTCACAGATCAAAGTCTTTGTCGTCCATGGGAGAGTATGCTGGTAGTTCCATCAGGAAATGGTGGGACTGGGGCTGGTCTTGGGTTCTCTCCAGAAAACCCATGTTTGCTAAAGACCTTGAAATGAACGAAGAAGAAACTAGGATTCTAGGCTGCCACAACAAAGGCAGCTGGAGACATGTTTTTTACAAGGTTAGGTCTGAGGTCAAAAAACTGGTGGGATCTGACAAAGTTGGCCTCCCGCAAACTTACAGGTACAATTCTTTAGATTACTCCAAGAATTTTGATGATGGACAGAAAATCTATGGTTGAGACTGGAGAGAGAACACGTCATCGGTTGATTTTGGAATGCATGAATGGAAGAAGTACTGTTGAAAGAAAGCTCCGAAGGGAAATTAATAAGCTTCAAGATTCAGATCAGACAGACTGTAGAATTCTATCTTTTCGCATGGCTCTTGCTTTTTCTTTTCTGGGTTTCGGCTTTAATTTCTTTGTTACTATAATGCATGTTCATTCGTGAAAACAAACAAATGGCCTGTGATTATATTGTTAATGTTGTGTTAGTATATAATGTGATGTTGCTTGGAGAGGGGAAGAGGGAAAACTTCAACTACTTGTTGGTTGAGCTGAATCCACCTCACACTTTACTAATCGCGCTCTTCTCTGCCTCTCCAACCACATCTACAAAGTCTACATTGTTCATGAATTCAAGTTAATGGCCTTATGGCTATGGGGGTACCATGCATTGCACAAAAAGGAAGTTGCCGCAAAGGTGGATTCACTGTATTAGACACCATCTGTTAGCTAAAAAAACAAATTGTTATTGTTATTTTTTTTATTTCATTATTTATTTTTGCAGGTTCAATTTTTACAAGTTTTATATTTATTTATGTAATGTAATATTAAAGCTTTTTGTGCAAGAGATACTGTTGTATTCTTTTAAAAACTATATTAAAAATGCAATTAAAAAGAGTAAAGACCTCCCAATCTCCACTATAAATATTGCAACGCATTTGCAATTAAATATAGGGAAAATCATTTCCATTCACATTCATAGATCTAGTGGTTTTGCAAGAGACTGGATTTTCTAGTATTTTCGTGGCATCTTCATAGTTAAAGTTCTACTAATAATTAATTGAGGGGATGATAGCTTTAGAAATGAGGTAATTAGTATATACTAATTAAGAAGGGTAATTTTATATAGTTATACAAAAATATTGGGTTGCTTTCTCCACAAACGTCGGTGCCAAAGACTAAGGTGCAATTCCAATCATTGCCAGCAAAGATAGAATGATGACATGAGCTTGGGTAGTGAGCCATGTGATCTTATGCGATCCTCCAAGCCGGCAAGCTACCATGATTCACAAGACCAAACCAAACCAAGCCAAAGCTTCCCCGCCACTGCTACAGAGTAAAAGACTTTCTGCTGCCAGTTTGCCTACGAGTTACTTAGATTGAAGCGCCATTGAAAGTGTAAAGTGTCCCAAGTATCCTCCTAGAGAGGATTGCGAAGTGGGGTTAGCACTTAGCATCACCTCGATCATGCAGAAAAAACTGTCGGTGTATAAATTTGTTCTTATATAAGTATATATAAACTAGGAGTATATATAAAGATACATCGTAATTCTGATTTGACCAAAGCTTATATAGTCACATGGAGCCCTCGTATGAGCGATGTATGGACAAAATACTATTTTTTTAGTAGGGAGTGGAGAGATAATATCTGCCGTCGGTGATGTGGGGGTGGGGGGTTGAAATGTCAACTTTGTGTGGGAGTGTACCACCGCAAGAAGAAGCAAATTTGGGGTTAGGGAATAATATACTTGTTGGTTTGGTTGGCAGGACATGGGTTGGTCCCTTTGCTTCTCGAAAGTGTCAAGTGCTTGCTGTCCATAAATATTTTGGTGGTAATGAAGCTGTGCATGTGCTACATGTGTCTTCTAGTTCATCTCCCCAGTTTGCCAACGAACAACAGCTTTTAGTTGGATCAGACAAACAGAAACAACTAAAATGTTGATCAGTGACAATAGGAGCTTCCCAGCTTCTAAAAAGAATTAAAAAAAAAAAAGAAGCTTATTTTTTAATAATTTTAATCGGCTTATTTCTTTTAACAAGGGTTCAGTATATGAAGGACAGCGATTCAACGAAACAATTTCCTTAATTGAGTGTTTTGATTCGAGTCTTTGTTGTATTTGTGTCTCTTATAGTGGTGACGGAAAGAGTACCATTAATCCAAGGAGTTACTATTGGCTGTATGACCATATAGATTGGCTATGTCTGCATCCAGGACAATCATGTGTTTTCTTTTTCTTTCTTTCTTTTTTTAATCTGGCTAATATGTGTGCTACTTACACTAAGGAATGAAAGTGTGAAGTTTTAAGTTATCAAATCAAGTGGAAAAGCATTGCAAAATAAATAAAAATCTGCAATTTTAGGTCACATCCTTGTAGAAAATTGCACAAGAAGTGCCTTTGATGTGCCAACAGTTTGGGCAACAAATGCATGAATCATGTTATGAGTATAGAATTCATGTAGCACAAACATCAACATCTCTATCCATTTTTCACAGTAATATATGTCCAAACAAAAAGAGAGAATATTTTACTAATAATAATGCGACATTTTACATGATAAGAAATTTTTAAAAATCATTTAATTTGATGGTATTTTTTTTTATTTCAAAAACACTCAACTATTAAATTTAAGTTTTTGTTTGCAAATATAAGCGAGGATCACATTTGGAGAAGTTAATCTGATGAGTTATCATTTTAATAAAAAAAGCATAATGTTTTAAAAAATTCTTGAATTATTTTAAAAAAATTCATATAAATTTTTATTGTTGTATTGTTTTCAATCAAACTTTGTATTCTTTATTTCTAACCAAATACGTTAGACATATATGATTAATAGTTAATTAATTATTATTTCATATTTTCTTGATATTGATGTGTATTGTAAAAATATCATATGATTATGATATTATATCACATTAATATGTTACGTCATAATTTAATATGACATATTAACGTCACATGATATAAAAAATGTTTTAATTAATAACATTTAATCAATTGTTAGTCATAAGTTACTTATTTGATAAAAAATAAAAATATAAAGATTTGACTGAAGATAATAAAACAATAAAAATTTATTTAAAATTTTAAAATAATTTAAAAGTTGTTTTAGGTATTATGTCAAATATATAAAAAAATCAGGAAAATTAAAAAGGAAGGATGGTTGGGCTGCTTTACTATTGGGCTAACATAATGCACAGAAATGGCCGTCAAAACTGACCTGAATACAACATCAGCCTAAAATTTTCAGTTTTAGCCCAGCAGCAAATAATTGCATTGTCACTTTGGCGGTTGCTTCTTTTAACTTCTCCTTGGAAACCATTGATGCTCTGAGACCAAAGCCAGGATAAGTTTTTTTTTTAAATAAAAAGAAAAGAAAAGAAGGGACAGCAGAAAAGCATCATCAAGGATTGAAAATGGTATTAGCAGCAAGCAGTGTAATATCACATAACAGAACCATTAACTCCCTGGCTTTCCCTTTGCCAAAGCGTAGAAATATAGCAGTAAATCATCATCAACATCATTCTAAAGTCTATCTTCATTCGTTTCCACGCCTTCATGACGTTTATCAATGCAGCAATAGTAAAACTTTCAACCCATCTTGCCTAGCCAAGACTGCTGTTTCTGATGTTCAGCTTCACAACCCCAATCCCACTACTGCTACTGCTGCTGCTGCTAATGGTAGGTTGCTGTTTACTTGTTTACTTCTTCCTTCATGCTAATTTTGATTCTTCTCTGTGCTTAATTTAAAGTATAAATGACCATATCCTGCGTAAACAAAACCCTCACCCTCCTTAGAAACTTTGCCTTCTTTTGCCCCCTTTTGCTTTCGTAGAATTTGATTATTTGAGTTACTATTTTAGGTATTAGTTGAAAGAAACAACGAATGTAATGTTAGTGTTGTAAATTCTAATTGTAACCGTAATATCTGATGTTGTCTTCTTTTACTTGTCAAGCTTGGTCAGAATTTGCAAGGAATGTGTCAGGTGAATGGGATGGGTTTGGAGCAGACTTCTCAATTGAAGGGAGTCCAATTGAACTTCCTGAGTCTGTCGTACCTGAAGCTTACAGGGATTGGGAGGTTAAGGTATATGATTGGCAGACCCAGTGCCCTACACTTGCTGAACCAGGGGAGAAGGTTATGACTTACAAAACTATAAAACTACTTCCAACTGTTGGATGTGAAGCAGATGCTGCAACACGTTATAGCATGGATGAGAGGAATATCGTTGGTGTAGATAACAAAGTTTCTGCTTTTGCATATCAAGCTAGTGGATGTTACACTGCTATCTGGCCGGTTGCAGACAATGGTACACATGAACTGTGGGAGTTGGAGCATTGCTTGATCAATCCTCGGGATAAAGAGTCCCGTGTGAGGATAATTCAGGTTGTTCGAGTGGATGGTACAAAGTTGGTGTTACAAAATATTAGAGTCTTCTGCGAACAGTGGTATGGTCCATTTAGAAACGGTGACCAGCTTGGTGGATGTGCTATTCGTGATTCTGCATTTGCTCCAACAGCTACCACAAAAGCTTCTGATATCATTGGTGAATGGCAGGGGCCTAATGCTGTCGCCACTTTTGATGGTTCTGGTGATGTGAGTGTAAAATTCTCCTTCATTTGCTAAGCCTTTTTTTCTTGATGGCTTAAATCCTCTGCCCGTTTGCTTGGCATTCTCCCTCTTTAAACTTTCAAATATAAAACACTGGTTTTTATGCTATTAAGTTTCAACTTGAACTTTAGTAATGATGAGTGAACACCAATAGGTTATTTAGCAGCAATGTAGCTGATCCAATCGAGATCCGCTACTATAGACTATTAGTTGAGCTTCCGAACTTTTTTATTCCTTTCCATGCATTGTTATATTTTATACTAAATTGGAAGTTTGAAGAATTCCTTAGACATTGTTACTCTAGTTTCTTGCTCTATGCCTAGTAATGTAATCCTTCTTAAGTGTCAAATATGTCACCAACTTTATTTAGTTGTGTATCACTCGGTCCATTAGCAGGCAATTAGGCATAATCTTGATGAACAGAATGTTGTTCTATAGTCTGATCACTGTTTATTGTGAACTTATTTTAAAAACTCCAGATCTTTCTTCAAGAGCTCAAAGATAATGGGTCACTGAAGTCAATAAGAGATGAAAGCAATCTCATATTGCTTCCCAAGCAATTATGGTGTGCTATAAAAGAAAGCGGAGGTGAAACTTGCAGTGAAGTGGGGTGGCTGTTTGATCAGGGATGTGCTATTACATCAAGATGCAGCTTCTCAAGTGAGGGGAAGTTGAAGGCAAGTTTTCTTTTACATGTTTTTATATATAGCATTTTACTGGTTTTTCAACTTGCATTCTTGTTTACTGGCTTTCGTTTATCTGTGTTGGTACAATAGGCTGAAACACCAAGGTTTTATGGCCATTCTCTAGAAAATGGAAATCATTTCATGCTTTCATTGACGATACTCTGTTTATTTTTGCAGGAAGTCTCAGTAGCGCGCGAAACTACCGTTTCAGAGGATGTATACCACCAGATGATTTAAATCAGCATTGATTATATTATTTATATCTTGGTGGTAGTTTAGTGGCACATTACTTGCAGTTGAAGTCAAATCAAACCACAAAAATAGGAATATCTGTAGATAAATTGCAAAATTTTGCTTTTTCTACAATCTTAATACATATGCAGCATCTGCTGGCTGTTGAAAGGTGGATTATCCTTTGGGATGATGACCTTCAACTGTTCAATATCTTGATTCTTCAGCATTGCTTGTTTGTTGAACATATATAAATTCATGAATTTCTGATTCAACTATGAACTCATGGCAAAATTTATTGGACGATTAGAGAGGTCTTCCGGTTTAGACTTGATCCCTACATCTAGAAAGAGAAATCTCACCCATATTTTTTATTTTTGAGTTGACTGCCACAGAATATCAGTTCATATTCAGGATACACTGGATAACAAATTGCAAAGGAAATCGACCCAGTGAACGTTAGCAGTCACAGAAACCTCTTTTTAGGCTTATGGGGGATGAGTTCATCTCATGTTGAAGAAGGGTACATTATCCATCAGTTAAACTTTCACTTCGGCAGGGCATTTTTCTGCTTCACCATCTTTAGCATCTGCAATGTTATAATAACGATCCTGGTTTTACTACAGATGCAAGTTAAGCTATGCTCTTGCTATATTCTCCATTTACTTTGTTTTTTATTTCACCATTTAACCTTCTATCGATACAAATAGGCTCATCTATTTCCTCAGTCAAGCTTAAAAAAGGGGTTCGCATACATGAAGACGAAGAAGAAAGGCAAAAAAACCAGTTTTAAAGCACAATATCTGCAAATCCTTTCCTTCAAAAATCAACATAAAGCCTCAATTAAAGACATCGCTAATAACCTAGCAATTTGAATAACTGTAACAATTCACACTCCTGAAGTTTACAAAGCTTGTGATTAGTCATATAGCATTATAAACCAATAGCTTCTGAGTAAATGCTCAAACAAAGAACCGTCCATAATCAATTCTTCAGCTACAAAGTACTGGAGCACGGGAGGAGCCAAAACTGTTTCCTTGAAGCTTTATCAGGGATCATCTTCTTCTGCCTTTGCTTTACAATCTGCCAATTAGCAACTGTAAGTATTCTTGATTAAGAACAGAGAGAACAGCCAGGTATCATATAATTGGCAGAAGGTTAAAAGGTCCTGCAAAAGGAAGACATGGACCTGGTTTTTTTGAGAGAAATTGACAAATTTCATTTGTGGATTCTAGTTGCCAGTATGACATATCTTAAAACACAGCTGCAGATGTCTATCTTAGCAATCCTTTAACTATAATGCAACACCAATACAACAACATTGGAGTTTTTCAATTCATTATCATTCCATACAAATCACATGCACAATCAGAGAAGGTTCATGGATTGTGCATCAAAATCATCAAGTTTTCTAATGTGTTCTTGATTCTTGGCCATAACTTCTAAAGTATCACAACTGTTCTAAGCTACTTGAATGAGTGGTGAAGCTAGCCTTGAAGCTTCACCAACCAGTGTAAGAGTCTTTACATTTACAACATTGCAGACCATTTCAATTTTCAGGTTAGAAGTGAGTAGGAATGACCATATAATTTAGTTTATCTAATCTAAACAGGCTAAACTGCAAGTCGCTTTATTTTGCTTGTGCTTCAACTATCCCAAAACAAAAAATATATGATGCCTTTCTAAGAAGCTAGCCTGGGACTGGGTAGAAGATATTAGAAACTGGAAAGAGGATATAAACAGACAGCTCAAAAATTTACCTGTACATGATGTGCACGGCTGGAAATTATTAAGCGCCTGGTGCATCTCTCATGCTCATATTCAGACTGTTTCGCATGGTTCGCCTACCAATTCCTGCATTGCCTTTTTGCATCATGGCAACAAATTCACCATAATCGATTCTTCCATCCTGAACAAAGCAGAAGCAGCAGAAGTGCAGAACATTGAAGCTTAATCAGCAAATGGAGGAAAAAAGAAGACCTATTCTAACTGAGAAAACAGTACAAGTAGGACCCCTTGCCCAAACTCCACTGCTTTGTCTAATGTAAATTAACATGGTATCATTGATTGCAAGTCATTGACAAAATGACCCATCTATAACATTTTATGCTTTTCTTAAAGAACGTACATACATGAAAGCCAACACATCCAGTAATCTTTCTAGATTTTTCCTCCCTCCTTCCCTTGCTCTCGGCATTCCTAGACAGAAGACAACCTTCTAATAACCTTTCTACCTCACCCAATTTAGAACTCAGTGAAGACGTACTTTAACATTCTACATTGTTGTTATCAGCACTATGCTCAACCATATAAATAAATAAATAACTGCAAAGATTAATGAAATAATTTGGCTAGATTGAGAATATTGTAACCACCCACTCATCATGGTGAGATGACTTACATTATCTTGATCAACTTCTCTGATTATATCCTCAAGCAAAACATCTGTCATGTTATGCTCAGCACAAGCTTGCTGAAGCTCATCAACTGTAATATAGCCACTTCCATCCTTATCAAAGTATTGGAATGCTGCTACGAGATGCTCCTCACGCTCTAGTTTATTAAGGTGAACTGTTGCAGCAATAAATTCCCCATAATCAATGGTCCCACTATTGTCAACATCAGCCTGAGAACAAATAAAATAGCTCAGATGATTGGGTTGCAAGAAACATATGAAACATAAAAAGCACAGTAACCATGTAAGTCAACATCACTGTAGTACAAAAATTTCATTCACAAACACAAGTAAAGACAAGCATTCTCAATCATAAGAGATTTTTCCTCTATCCCAAGCTATCTATGATGAAAGGAAGCCCTTGTTCCTCAAAAAAGCATCCGTAAGGATAGATGCAAATATAGGTATTCTCCAATTGGTTTAAAATAGATTCCCTGTTAGAGAGAGACCCTCAAGTCAGGACTCCAAATCACATAGCTAAAGCTATTCTTCAGTTGGTTTAAGGGCCACTTATAGCTCATAAAGAAGCATTATTCACATTACAATTGGACCCATATCTCAACCACTACTTCCAATAAGGCATTGCAACTTTGACCTTTTAACCCCATGCTTCTCTGTTAAAATTGCCTTCTTACTAAATTAAGAAAAGAATATCAAGATGGGACCAAATGCTGCATGCCTCACAAATTCATGAACACATATAAACTGACATTTAGACCAAAAGGCAAGAAGCAGTAAGAAGAATTATTAAGCAAGAAGAACAAAAATAAATATACAGAAGATTCCAAAATGAGCAGGAAGAAGAAAAAGAAGATAAAAAGAAAATGAAACATATATTTAGATAGCTGCTTCAAAACAAACTTACTGCATCCATAAGGTCCCGTATCTCTGTATCCTTCAAGGTAGAACCATATCTTCGCAGACCAGCTTTGAGTTCATCAAATGTGATTGCACCACTGTTATCAGTATCCATAGTTGTGAACATCTCTCTCAAACCAGCAATCTCCTCCTCAGAGAGACTTTCAGCTATTACCTGATTGTAAAAAAAGGGCAGAGCTCTTTCCGTCAGAATGAGTTTGACTAAACAATAAAAAGAAGAATGTTTAAAGCCATCATTAAGTTCCATTGTGCTTAAGACTAAACTCTAAACAGTGAAAAGTGCTGCCAGACTGAGGCATAGAAATATTTTAGAAAAAGATGGTGCATTCTATGTTTAATGAGAAAAACAGCTTGCTTCTGCTGCATCAATTGGGCATTACCTCTTCATGATCGGAAGAAAACACTGCCCAATTTATTAAACATGATCCTAGTTTTATATATACATCAAGACCCTCAATTTCTCCCTGTTTCCTCTCACACAATGCCAGACAGTGGTACAGAGATGCAGACTCAGACACACACATTTTGAGAATCTTACCCGTAAAGCCATCTTCTTTAATTTATTCATTGCAGAGAACTGTTTGAGACGAGAAAGCACAGCTGGATCTAGCGCCCTATCTGGGGCAACCCCATTTTCACAAATCCAAGGATGACCTAAAGAAATCAAACGGCAAAAGATACCACAATTGACCTTTATTTCATTTCACTAAAGAAAATAATAAATGCACTAAGGATGTAACAAACTATACCGACCAACAGGATGGATTCTAACTCATAACAAAGAAGAATCTTTCTGATTCCAAATTTGCTAAAATTAGCAAGACTCTTCAGAAAGAACTGCATTTAATTATTAAAATTACCATGGGCAGAAAGGCAGAGGGTGCAAAAGTTTAACAAATTAATACATGTACTTATTGCTTTGTATCAATATGCAGTGTTGGTTTTGGGATACACTGTCCGACAACAATAATATCACTGAATTTGTAAACATGCTTAAATATTTAGATCAACCAGAAAAACATATTGAGCATCCCACATTGCAACTTTATACAAGTCTACATGATCATACTACTACTATCCAACATTTTATAAAAAAGATAATACTACTACACCAATTCACCTATGCAGTAATAATAACATAAAAAACAAGTATCAAATGTTAGAGAGCAGCTTCCTTTATTTCACCATTTTTATTGGTCAAAACATTCATTAGCATCAAGTAGATTATAATAGAGAGGTGATATATATTACATACATAATACTTCATGAGCAGTCAGCCGCTCTGAAGGCCGAGAGCATAACATCTTGCGGATTAGGTCCTTTGCACTATCAGATATTAGGGGCCATGGGTCTGAATCAAAGTCAATATGTCCCTTTAACACTGCATCAAATATTCCTTGCTGTGTTTCTGATGAACAGACAAAAGAAAGTTGTAAGCATTTTACACATATAATTACTTGCAAAATATGATACAGAACCATAAAACATCATAAATACCTGCCCAAAATGGTGGCACACCACTTAGCAATATATAGAGTATAACTCCTGCAGTCCATACATCTGCTTCTGGTCCATAATGTTTGAGGAGTACTTCAGGAGCAACATAATATGGACTTCCAACCACATCGGTAAAAACTTGACCTGAAGGAGCGAACCACACATTATGTGAATCAAGTTGATTCAAGAAGACATTGGTTCCATAATGGTAACTAAAGGAGCTCAAACTACTTTGTGACTCAATAAAGAAAAAAAATTTGGCTCTTCAATTATTGCATTTGTGTTCTTCCCTGTCACCATTCAATAGGCATTCACAACATAAACCCGTTAAGGTTGTATGCATTACATTTAAATGTTAAAGGTTAAGAATTAGGTTTTAACAAGACCAAGTAATTGACCTACTAAAAGAAGAATAAGTAGTCGATCAAATGTGCCATAAAAACAATTCTCGATCAATTACTAGGTGCATGTTCCAGCTCCTTAAGTTGCTTCCAAATTAATAAAAATTAAAAAAACAAAATTGCAAAAAATTAAGGAAAAGCATTTCATTCCTTACCTGGTTTAAAGAAGACAGAGAGTCCAAAATCAATGGCCTTGAGAGAGAAATCATCATCCTTGTTAACTAACAAGAAATTCTCAGGCTTTAAATCTCTATGCATAACCCCAAGTGAATGGCATGCCTCAACAACCCCAACAATAATCTTAGTCAATTCAGCCGCCTTCCTCTCACTGTAATGCCCCCTCTGGATGATACGGTCAAACAATTCACCTCCAGAGCAAAGCTCCATCACAATATGCACATATAAGGAATCCTCATATGCACCTTTAATTGTCACAATATTCTTGTGACCAGCCAAATGGTGCATTATCTGAATCTCCCTCCTAACATCCTCCACATCCTCCTTGGAAATCAACTTCCTTTTGGATATAGACTTACAGGCATATTCAATGCCTGTAGAAATCTCAATGCATAAGTAAGTAGTCCCAAACTGTCCTTGTCCTAACTTACGGCCTAAAGTGTAAAGGTCACGGATGTTAGGAGTCTTATGACCCAACACATAATAAGCCTGGTTATCAATTCCACGTCTCATGATGTTATCTTTCTTGGTGGGGCTAATGAGAGCCAAATGGGTATCTTTTTTGGTGGTTTCTTTGGAGAATTCTTGGGCAATAAGTTGTTGAGCGTTTAAACTAGTAGGGGAATAATCAGAATTGGAACGGTCAGAAGAAGTATTGTTGCGCTTGGAAGAATGATCCTCGGGCTGGCTGTAGCCCTGATAAAGTTTCCCCTTGAAAGATCCACGGCATGTGTTGCCCATGAAACAATCAATATTTCCCCCAGAACAGTGTTTTCCTCATCCAATGATATCTCATCAATTACACTGAAAAAAAATATAGAAAAAATTTCAACTTTCAATGATCCCAGAATTGGAAACTTTAAACTTTACAAAATTTTCATGCAGAAACCACAAATCTTAGCATCAAAAGAATCCCGTAACAGATCAGAGTATCAGACATAAAAAAAAGCTCCATTCCATTTTCTAAAGAGAAAAAAAAGTAAAGAGAACAGTTATTCCTTTTCACTAATTTCCAAGAAAACAAAAATGAAAAATAAAGAAAGTCACCATCTTTCTACATGGATATAGCATGTACCGTGACACAAGATTAACATCCCCTCAAAGACAAATCACAGCTATCAAAGAAATTAGGCCAAGCCCAAAAATCAATCAAAAAGAATAAACCTTCACACACACCCAACAAAAATTGAGATCAACTCACAAAGATGTAAGCAACTAAACATACATAACAATCAAGATAACAAGAAAAAGGAAAGAAACCAAGAGAAGTAAAACAGGAAACGGAGAGATAGATCAAGTACCAGTTTGGAGTAAAAATGAAGAAAGGAAAAAAAGGAATGGGATTGATAGAAGGAGAGACAAAGAAGGAAATGGCTAAAGTGGATGAATATAATTGATCCTAAACACATCCATAAGAACAGCTGTTGGTGGGTTTTTTAATGTTTGAATTTTGAGTCTGTTTTTGTTGTTATTTTTGGAGTGCTGTTGCTAAGAAACATCGGATACAAAGAGTGCTGACCAGCTAACTCTCCTCCCCCTCCCCTTTTTCTTTCTTTCCTTTTTTCTTCTTTTTTTTTTTCCTTTCAAACACACATGCATTGCAATGATTTTTTATTATTCCATAATAATAAAAACAAACAACCCAATTTTGTTTTTCTTGGTGTTTAATTAAATTTTGTCTTAAATTGAAATTTATTGTTATTGTTCTTTAGTTTGCACGGTTTCTAGGAAGCGCAGAGAAGGGTAAAAGCGGTAACAAACCCAGATCAGTAAATCACTGATTCACGGTTGACCTTTCTCAAGGTTGGAGAATCACGACAACGTTAGAGTTTGTAGCTAGTTGATTGGTGCGTGCTGTTCACGCCGAGTGAAAGGTCAGTGGGTCTATGACATGTCTTAAGGTTGTTTTGGTCAAAATCTTCCAGCTAATTTTGTGGAGAAGAATCCAAAGGCTAAACTTAGGCAGTCTTTTAAAAACTTACAAAGCAGCTCTGTTTTGAATGGTCTTTCATCTTCTTTGGTTATGGCTGGCCTTCGTCTGGCTTCGAATGATGAAGTTTCCCATTGCAATTCACTCAAACGTGTTATGGCTACCAACTTTGGTTTGACTATTTTGCCTTCTTCAGTCTATTCATTGACTTGCTGTATCCCAATCCAGAATCACACAAAGAAGACCGGAGACCAAATTACGATTTTCTATTCTCAACATCACAATCCAGTTTCCTTAAGAATACCCACAAAGTCTACGGCTGAACAGAGAACACACACTTCTTTTTATGACATTATTTTAAATTTCTTTAGCAGCCAGGAAGATCCTAGCCCTTTCTTTTAGGGCCATTTGGCTTGGTAGCAATGGATATATGGGATCAAAAGCTAAGATCTGATTCAGAACATGCACTTGACAGAATCTAACAGTGGAATGGAATGATGAGATGCACGTGATGATCCATTGAATATTGGGTAATTTTCTGAAAAAGGGTATTTGGTGCCTGTAAGGCAACCATCAAAGATGTGTTCCCAGTCCACTATTACAGTCAGTGAAAGGATCACAAATTTACAACCCCAAAGATTGTACTAAAGATAATGGTCCAAGCATTTTTACCACCATTAATTTGGGTTTTTTCTTCCTAGTGCTTAGGCTCTATAATCCTTAACCAATAACACTTTTAATCAGGCTCGTGAGATGATGTTGACAATTTTTTTATTTTAACAAAATTGAATGATATTTCATGAGACCAAGTCAAGTACCTCCAACCAACTTAGCATAGCGAGAGCACACACACAAAAAACCTTTTGCAATTTTGTAAATCTTTTTTAAGTTTCTTAATGACTAAGTCTTCAATTGTCTCTTTCATCAAAAAGGACAAAAGAAAAAAAATACTAGTAGTAGTATTCCTTTTATAGTATTGGGTTTTGCTAAGCTAATGGTATTCACTTAAAATTTATTTTAGTTGGCAAGATGGAACAGAGTTATGCAGAACGAATTACCATAATTTCTATAAATATAATATATATGTGTGTGTGTGTGCGTGTAATAATTTGATTGTTTCTTTACCATTTTTATTGAAAGGAAAAAGTGAAGTAGCATGATGAGATGGGGCCATGGGTGAGCTCCAGCTTGTCCTTTGGAAACTCTGCTTGCTCTTAAAAATGTTTTGATGTTAGCGGAAAAGAAGTACCATGATGATTTTTTTTTTGGTACATAATACCATGATGACTTCTTTTTTGGTACATAATAGCATGATGAGTTGAATCATGAAATGCAACTCTCTTCTAGATTTTCCTTTGATATGGTTTTCCCTCTTGGGTTTAACGATAGGAAATCTAGAAGGGAAAAATTTGATATGAATATATAGGAAGGCAAGCAAGTTGACCACGTCATCCCTAGGCAAAGGCAAAGGAAAAAGAATTATCTGGTGAAAAAAAGTATGGCAGATATGTGCCCACAACTCCCGCATTAAGTTATTAAGACTATATTCTGTTAATAAGAAAAACGTTATTGATATTTATTGGTTGACTGAACATCCATAAACGTATTTACGTAGCAGCAGCCCTCTGCTCTAACACGTGGCGATCCAAAAAATGAGCCATCTGTTATGGCTTGTGAGAAACAAAAAAGATTATGGTAGCCAGTTAGCAACTGCTTTGATAGTAACAGATCAACTGCATCTGGATTTTGCACGAATGGTTTGGTTTTGCATATGGCATGGCTACATTGCCATTGCTTGTCAGATCAGGACTCAACTTGGACGTGGAAAGCGGAAGTTTCCAAACCTGATAACATGTGCCGCTGCAGCTGTTTCCATAACCCTACGGCAAACCTGGTTCCTACGGATTCTACCATCCCATTCAATACTCAAAATCTCTTTTACTGCTCCTTTTTCATTTGACAAAACAAAGTACCCTTTTTTTTCCTTTGACATAAAGCATCGACTTTGTGCCTTTTGGGTTGTCTTTTAATTGTCATCTCCCCTTAGCAAGTGGGCTGCCGACGTTGTTATTCAAGGGCAATGAGTTCCACCTTCCCCTGAATTTTCCTAGGTTTAAGTAAGGTTATTAAAGTATGGTAATGATAGCATTGGCCAAGTGAAATTATGGTCTGATTAGATTCACCATTTTGAAGAATATATATATACACACACACACACACAAAAGTAACAAAACCACTACCAAATCAAAAACCCTATTGAGATGGCAGAGAAATGGATCAAGCACTTTAAAACTATGACTTGGTCAGAGGCTCAAACCTAAGAGTATTAGATACACTGACATCCAAGCTGCGTTTGCCTTCCATTTCGTAGGCTGGTTTATGTTCTAAGCAGCCTCTCGAGTCAAGCCCACTATACAGATGTGAGCATTGCAATTAGCAGAGTCAATTCATCTATGAAACAGCAATTAGTAAAGAACAAAAAACAAGATGAGAGATGATAGCAAACCAATGTGCTAAAATAAGCTGGCAACTAGGATCATAAAATGTTAACTACTATTAAATATGCTGTCATACAACTAGTCGAGAGTCACTAGAACCCTTAATCGCAGCCATGACTTCGTGTGTATGTGGTATGGAAGTGTGACAAGCATTCTCTCCTGACAAAACAAAGTATGACACCCCTCCAAATAAAAAAAGGAGGGGAAAGAGAATGGAAAGAACGATTTTATGACATGTTGAAACTTTTATAATAGATGGTACACATTAAGATGGGCGTAAATAAACTTCTGACATCTCTAAAATCAGCACGTATAATATGCCCACACTGCAGGGATCATTAACTTTTTATGTTTGTAGAACTTGGCCTGATGGAACTGCAGATTTTCCTCCAACGAGCTTAAGATGATACATTGGCTTCTCGTAGTGGTCTGTTAAGTCCTCCACTAGTAGGCCTAAGATATTCACATTGTTAGAAGAATAGCTATAATTATTAATAGAAAGAGATCATTGCACTAAACATTGACTCCACCACTGCACAGTGCTAAGGTGAGATCCAAAACCACAGTACATTTTTATTGCAAACTATTTAAAAGAAAAGACAAACAAACAAGTCCCTTCAATCCTGTGATAAGAATTTATAAATTCGTGAAGCAGAAAACCAAAATTATTACGTCTAAAATTGCATGCAGCCTAATACTAGTATTTCTTCTAATGACTTCTAAATTGGAGCTTTCAAAAACACTTACAGTCCACACAGCACTTTGATGGTGTCATAAAAGAACCATTGCAGAGTAACAACAGGTCCCACAAGTGTTATGCGAACAGGAAGACTTCTTGTAAAAAGATTAAAAAGCCCAATATTTTTAACAGCCTGAAAGTTATGACATCAAATAACACAATTAATCATTTTAATATGTTGTATTTAAAAATAAGCCAAAAAAAAATTACTCATAGGTGTTACCTGCAAAACATTTTCAGCCTTTTTGTTGTAAAGAGAAGAAACTATGACATCAGCTGGGTTAGAGACTACAGTACCAACTGCTCCAGCTGCATACCCTGCTAAGCATGTGACACCAAGTTGTTGAGCTCTGGAACAATCTTCTTTTCTCTTTTGAATGATACTTCTATAAATAAAGTCCACTGACTGCTCAAATGTTGAGAACATTATCATAGAGACTGCCAATAGAAATATCATATCAAGACACAGGGTTAGAAATAAAATGCACTATGACTTGATAATCCCATTGCATATCAAAACAGACATATATATGTAAGCAGGTAATCTGGTCAAGAATAAAGTCTCAGATGTGCTTGTAGCTACTTGCTTGATAACAAATAACGAGTTTGCATTAATCTAAGCATCCTAGCTTGGCTTTAAATTTCATTCTGGAGGGTAAAGTGTCAAAGTCCATGTGCTTACGCTAATAGATTTTCAGAAGACATTAATATAATAATGCACCCAATGGAAGACATAAACATCACAAAGAATCTAACTGCATGATCAGAAAAAGAGACACTGGTGAATTAAGAGTATCGTCAAAAAACAGGTGACTGGCAGAATGCAATGTCACTATTGTTATCTTTATACCATTTAGCCAAACTGCATCATGGTCTCAACTTCAAATGGATTGAAAGCATTGGCAAGGTGTGCATTAGTAAGGTATTACTAATCTAATAATGAGAGAATACAGAACCCAAAAATGATTAGCATAACATTTGCAACTCAGAATTTGTTGACATAAGCTTACAAACTACTAGAGGGAATATCAACATAGACTAGAAGGCTTGCCAGTGCAAAAACCGCCAGTAAACACATCTTAAATTCATTACTAGGAACATCTAAATGAAAACTTTTAAAGCGCAGTGGAGTATTAACATTACATGGAACATTGCGGCCCCAAAGTGGACAAAGTCCCTTGTAGAAGCTGCAATCAAATTGAAATGGAACGTATAAACATTACTGATGAAACAAAAGCAGAAAAGGTTCCTGGCATTAGTATAACTTACCCAGCAAACCCTTCAGTTCTATAAAGTTTTGGAAATCCATCAACCAAACCCTTGGCAAAATTGGGCTGCGTCTGAACACGAACTTTTATGGCTTCAAAAGGACAGAGAGCCACATCAGCAAATACTTGTGCTGATGCACTACTGAGAAAGAATATGAAAGTCCTGTTTTGATCTACCAAAACATTTGAGTAAAGCCCCTTAAAGTATTCATAAAGTCCAAATTTGCAGCCGCCTTGAACACCATATCCAAAGAACTTGCCAGACCAACCTCTCCAAAGAGAAGATGGCCCCTGTTCTCTCCAAAGTGCGGAGAATCCCGATGAAATGCTGCTATACTTGATCGGATTCACCTAAAGAAAACAAATCAAATAGTTACATGAGCATTGACCAGCCTTAAAAGAATTGAGGGGAGCTCAGGAGATCAAGAAGTGCAATGAAATATGGAACAGCTAAAACACACATGGCCTTTCTATTTTTTATGCCTATCAATCTACCATAAAGGTTAAACATCCAAAGATGGGATCAAGAACATATAAGAGTTTTATTTCTCAGCCACTGTATGAACTGATTCTACCATATCAAGCAAACTAGCTGCAGAACTCTTTCCTTGATGGACATTCCAAGACATCCCCTCCTTAAAAACTGCTATTCCGCACATCCTTCTCTTGCTCTCTCAAATTCGGGAAGAATTTCCATCTTCCTAATTGCACCTAGAGCGGTAATGTTTTTCCAAGTAGCATTTAAAGAAAACAATTTGGCAGTCTGATTCTCTTCGCACGAGGTGCTAACCCACACAATATGTCAAAAATGTGTAGCCAAAAGGGAAAACTTAGCACTTTAGCCTTATTTTCTGAGTATTGTGAGTACCCAATTAATAAAAAACAAGAGCGAGTAGCAGCCGCGTACAACAAAAATATGAACAGTGGTTGACACACATACAAATATAAGCATAAGTAAAGACCAAGTCAGCCACCGTTACTCCAACCCTCAAGACATCCTCAGAAAACCAAGCAGCATATAAATCTATTTTCGTAGCATCCTATATCATCGAGTTTAAAAGTTCCAAAGAAAGGCAAAAAAAAAAAAAAAAAGAATCATAGTGATCCCACCTGCATATTTACTTTCAAGACATCAAGAGGTGTAACAGCAAGATGAGTAGTCCCAGCACTAAGCATTCCTCCAACAGTACAAATCCCATAATACCCAGGTGAAAACTCTTCACAGAACCTTCTTTCTTTCATCGTTTCCTCTTTTACAACTACCTCTCACTTCCAAACTGCTCTGTTTTTATTCAGGAGAAAGAGAAAAACCCACATTTGTCTCAGCTTTTTTTATAAGCAAAAATGCCCTGACATTGAGGGAACTGCGTTTATAGTACGTTTACTGGGGGTTTGAAAGAATATTAGGCTGCCATGAAACTTCTATTCAGAGTGTGTTTTCCCCTTCTCTTTTCTTGCTCAGGACACTTCCACGTTCACAGTTCCAAAATACAAGGTCCAAACCTCAGTTTGAGACGCTTTCTGGTTTACCAAAAAGCGAATCTTGGAATTAATGAGGCAGCCCAGGAAGCCCTAACAGAATCTGTTGTACGGAAACTTACCAGGTTACCCTAACTAGTATAGCAGCGCTGGGCTAGTTGGCTTTGATCCTAAGTGTAGGCCCATTGTTCTTGAGCTTGGTGATGTCTCTCAGTTGGGCTTTGCCAAACTTTTGTTCTTAAAGTTCAGGGCTTGTCCTTCTTAGCCCAACCAATGTTTTAAATGCATTCTTAAGAATGTTTTTATACTCCAAATCATTTGTGCAGTTGTGCTTCATGACCACGACAAATATGGAAGTGTCAAATTTAATCAATTAGGAAGAACATACAAAAAAAATAACAAATACTTACTAGTTAACAACAAAAAAAATAAGAAAGAGTTTTGAATGTGAAAATCAATTCGAGGTACACTATGGAAGGTGTTGATTTTAGAGGAGTTTCATTGCTACCTCAATGCAAATAGCGATCAATGACGTCCTATTCTTAAGATACGACGAACCACTCAAGAATATTCTAATGTGCACCTAAATAAAAAATTAGAGAAATTCGTAAATTTCTCGACTACACTTGAAGGAATTTTAAAATGAAGAAGAATATAGTTTTCAAAAATATGGAATGCTTTGAATGAATTTTTCAGAAAGTGGGGTTGGCTATTTATAGATAGTGACACTGTCTTAGAAATAGCCCACAAGAACTCCATCAATAGTTTTAGGACTCAGTTTCTTCCTTTTAATTTCTAAAATTTTACTTTTGGCAAGCACACCTCACATTCTTAAATAATTTAAATTGGGTTTTCTCTCTTTCCATAATTCATATGGAGTTTTGTCTATTTTATTTTGAGGAACTCTATTTAGAATGTGACATGTAGATAAGAGTGTTTCATTCCTTAAGTTTTTTGGGAGTTCAGAACTTGAGAGTGTCGTAACGTGCGGGTCCGAGAATCCAACCGTCAGACGCAAGTGAAAACTCACTAAAAACTAGGAGTAGCCACTAATTTTTTTTACTAGGTGTAATTGGCCACCTATTGACTCGATTCTAATCGACAGAGTCTTAAATTAATTTTAAGTCAGCTGAAGAGAACCTTAAACTGGTCTACGATTTTCTAGATATAGGTTCGGGAGTACGGTTACGTCCGGGGAAGGATTAGCACCCCCGGGACGCTCGTTCCATGAACGGTACCATTTTTAGATTATCCTATTAGGCTTTAATTTTTTTGAGTTCATTTTGTTTCCTTAGCTATTATTCATTTATTATATCTCCTATTCAACCTAGAGTGAAATGCAAATGAGAGACATGATGAAATGCATGGCGTGAGATAGAAATGTCAGACGAATAATCTTTTATCGAGGATATTTTCTCGGATCTGCCCATCATACTGGTGGGATTCGGGGTATTCTCTCACCTAGGAAATTATCCGAGAAATTCACCTTCGTAAATTCAACGAATAATTTTCATCATCGGGGCTATCGTACGTTTTTATTTAAAAATAATGTTTTCGTGAATATGAACTTATTACGAGCGAAAGCTTTTTTATTAAAGATGTTCCTCGAGCCCTCCCATCATACTGGCGGGACTCGGGGACATCTTTTCACCTAGAGAACTTTTCGAGAAATACTCGCCTTCACAAAGTCCTCGGAAGATCCCATCATCGGGGCTTAAATTCGAAAACAAAAATATTTATATGCAATGATATGCATGATGTAATATATGCTACGCTAATGCCATTGTCTATTTTTTTATCATTTTTTATTATTTTATTATTATTATTATTTTATTTTATTTTTTATTGTTATATTTTTTATTTT